>NC_136504.1:75038197-75395697 GCF_053919585.1 Euprymna scolopes
CCTGGTAAGAACACAACGCGCTCGCTGATCAAATGAACACTTTTCCAGCCTTTTCCTTCAAGAGAATTCCACTCCTCACATGCGCACGCGAGAAATAAAACATTTCTTTAAACTTTACTCTATTTGTTATTCTGTTTACGAAATTTAATTGGGAGTTGTGCTTTGTCGTATGACACAGAGTTTCGAATATTTCTCGTTTCTTTTCGAATTACTCGTCTTTTGTTTTATCTACCCAAAAAGAAGCCGCCATTGCCCATGTGAAAAACAAAACAAAAGCACAAACAAACATTTTCTCGGTTTTTCTCTGCGTATAATCCTTTTTTTTTTTTTTTTTTTTTCCTCTAGAGACACAACTCGGACGAAATACGATGTCTGCGACGATTGTGGCTGGACAAACTTCCCTCAAGTGCGACGCAAATCCTGGCTCCAATGACATCGACATGTTAGCAAGCTACGAACTCCTAGCAACCAACACAGTGAGCTGCAATAGTTAAAAGCTGAGATGGCCGAATTGAAAGCTGAGATGGCCGAATTGAAGACTTACCAAACTCAAAGCTGGGAGTCCACAATCCCGAAGCAAACGCCGTGGGAGTCGTAGTAGAGAGATGTCCCCCTTACAGCCACAGGTGGTATTTGCTTTTACCACTACAAATTTGGCGGGAAACGCCATTTGTTTTACGCAACAGTGGTTATTAGAACAAAGTTACAAGCAAGCAAACGGCTCACAAATCCAGACTAAAGAACTTCCCTTACACCTCGTCGTAATTTTGTCTGGATGGCCATCATAGGGGCTGACTTTCCTTCAATCTGTCCACATGCATAAGCAAACACTCACGGACGACATGACAGACATTAAACGCTAACAGAGTTCGGCCCCGGACATAAGCAAACGTTTCAACGACAAAATTAAACACACCATTAAAACAACTACCAGCTACCTGAGAAATACAAATATGCCAAGCAGGAATTTCAACAGATGATTGAGGATGGAATCATCGAGCCTTCGGAAAGCCCGTATGCCTCGACCAGACCAGAAGTCTCATCGTGTATGTGTCGATTACCGGCGACTCAACTCGACTCGATTACCGGAAACTCAACTTGACTCGATTACCGGCGGTGCGGTACGGGATAGCAGTCTGGAACCCTACCGCTATCCCGTAATTCATTGTAAGCGAAATTGATTTAAAAAATTCACACATTGTGTAAAACTGCTTTTTAGAAAGTTTTTCTAATACAGATACGCATTGGTTTACAAGATTTTACAGGATATGAAATTTTCATAAATCAGGTTCCTATGGAGCGATTAGAAAGTTTTCTAATGTTGACGATACAGACAGGTAAGGCGACGTGATTACAGCACATAATGTGCAAACTCGACCTGACGAAAGCTTTCTAACAGTGAGAATCCCGAAAACAGCAGAAGTTTTTGACTTTTCCAGTTCAAACGCATGCCTTTCAACGCCTCATTGACAACATCCTAAGAGGACTACACGTCCTGGTAAGCAAGCCCGGATAAAGCATCACCCGAGCAACACTTACCCCAAGTTCTGCGCAACAAAATTCGGCGCTAAGCAAGTATTTGGGACACCAGATCGATGAAAGCGGAATTACATCTACCTGAGAAGATAGAACCAATTCCAACCTCACTCCGTCGGTAGTTACCGACGATTATTATCCACGATCCTGTCTCCTTTGACGAATATTCTGCAGAACAAATAAGCACATTTTTCTGCGGAAGCACATCAGCATTGACGAACTGCACCAAACTATCTAACTGACAAGCCGACAGACAGACTCTGGTCGAAATTTCCACAAAATTTCAAAACACACAATTAAAAACTCTCCCCTTGAACTATGTGCGGCAAAAACTCACTCTTTCCAAATATACAAGTAAGAACACCCCCGCGTTAGCTGACGGCTAACATGGCACTATTTTCGACATTTTTTGACAATGGACATTTCTCATTTCTCATCCTACGTGCGAACTAACGAACGTGAGATAAAAACACATTTCCTTTTTCCTCAAACAAACGCACAAACACGCGGTTACAATCTAAAATTCTTTCGTCGTCACGTCCATCAAATGAGTTCTATTCATTTCATTATTTTCTTGTGGCGAGTGTAATTATTTTAAAAAACTACTTGAATTTTTCAGATTCGGGTGTGATTTTGAGCATTCCGTTGAACCGGCTATTTTCCGATGATTAGTGTTCAAATCGCTTCCTACTGGTTCCAATTTGACTTTGCCGATTACCCAAAAATTAATCGCTCAGTCGCACTTTGTCTTTCCAGGGGATTAAGGAACATGTCAACCCAAATAAAATAAAATTTCGCAGAGATCAAAATTCCTCGTAATCTTTGTCAGAAATTCTTGTGATTAATTTTCTAACTTCCGCAATTGCGTCTCAAATCAGTTTGCCCAATATTCAACAGAATAAAACAGAATTATTTCAAAATTCATTATAAGCGAAATTGATTTGAAAAATTCACTGTAAAACTGCTTTTTAAAAAGTTTTCTAATACAGAAACGCATGTCACACGACATTGGTGTTTAGATTTTACAAATTTTCACGTGATACGATTTTCAAAATCAGATAAACTTGGGTTTACAAGAATATGAAATTTTCATAAATCAGGAGCAATTAGAAAGTTTTCTAATGTCGACGATAACAGATGAGGCGCTTCCGTACTACAAATTCACAATTTAAAAATTCCAATAATTTTATTCAAGATTACAAGCTTATGTTCAAAGTTTTTTTTCAAAGTTAGGCAAGCTATTGGAATTTGATTTTATAAAAACAGATTTGCTGGTACCACAAAAAATGTTGCCAACCCATTGCAAACAGGATGTTCTCATTTGACAAATGTGACGAGAAATTTTGCTATCTGCGGTTACATAAATTTTGTCATCACGCCAAACAATATGAAATTTTTATAAATCAAGCTTCCATGAGACAACTACCTCCAGAGGTGCGACTGCGAAATAAATCAACTTTGGGGCAATCGGAAAAGTCAAAGGACAATTGGAACGATTAATGGGAAGCGATTGGAACACTAATCACGATAAAGTGGGAACATGTAAAACGACTGATTTGATTGAATTCACAAAATTGAATAAACAATGAGTTCCAAATAAACTAAAAAATCAGAAAAGGAAAAATTACAAACAAAATTCACAGATTTTTTAAAATAATTACACTTATTGCGAACCATGATACAAGAAAATAATGAAACGAATAAATAAATATAAAATAAATTTGTGCTTAAAAACAATCTGTCTAAACAGACGCAAGATTTTCTGACAAATGTGATGAGAAATTTTGCAATCTTGACACACATTATACGATTTTCAAAATCAGATTGGGATATGAAATTTTCTAATGTCGACGATACAGAGAGAATAGGTAAAACGACTGATTCAAAAAACAAAAAATCTTGCCAACCCAATGGCGAAATAATGTTGATGTGGCAAGAAATTTTGTAACCGCCATAACATAAATTTTGTTATCACGCCAAACTTGGTTTTATAGGATATGAAATTTTCATAAATCAGGCTTCCATTACGCGTAGGTGCGACTGAATGATTAATTTTGAGACATTTTGAGTGGGAACGATTTGGTCTATTCGAAAAATATAAAAAATTCACATTCAAGATTACAGTCCATATTTGTTGAATTTTTTTATACAATTTGAATTAAAATTAAATTATTAGGTACCATTTTCATGTACTTTATTATTAATTATTTTGAAAAACAAACCCCATTTTCCGTTTTTCTATTAATCATCACTCACATGGACAAGATTCTCAGCAAAAAAATCCAAATGAGAGTGGAGCACATGAACTTTTAGAGACATGTTTAATCCCACATCATAAAAAACTTGCACATAGTCATATACTATTAAGTTTTTTATGATGTTTTTCCAGGAAGTTATCACAAACTTTCTTAAAAGTTTTGTCAAGAACAATTTTCCGAATTTGGGGACCGATGTAGATACCTTCCTTTTCTTGCTCGACTTTTTTTTCTGCAAGATATGCAAATGCCAAGGACTAGTGCTTGAACACACTGAGTTTAATATGCAGAAGTGGTTTGTGTTTGATCAATTTCACCTCTAGCAGTGTTCAGCTCTTGCTCTAGAGTCCCAAGGCACAAGATCATGGCTATATCAAATCTGCACAAACATGCCATTTATGGACTTGCTAAAATTATTTTTAAATTTTCATATGATTCTACATGATTTTTTCATATGATGCAAAACAAAACAAAGCAAAACAGCTTTTATGCTTTCCTTGGATGCAACTAAGAAAATATTTATTTCCAGCTGTTCAAAAAGTCCAACAATGTCATCCGTCAAAGTGAACAAAACATGCATGTTTTGTGCACGTTTTCTGTACAATGTTATTTTCACACCTTTTCTAAGAAGATTTCGTTCAATCTTTGGTAAAATAAAGATCTCTGCATAAGTCATTTAGGTTTAAAATCCTACTGTTTTATCACTGTAATGTTCATCCCCACTGCTTAAACATTTCCTGATCAGGGGGTAATTCCTTTGTGCTCAACTGGGCGCATTGCTAATTGCAAATTTGTTATGCGTTTCTTTTTTTTTTTATTAGTCTTCCTGACAAAAATAGCAATCATTAGAATGCTCTCGCCAATCGCACACAAAACTTCATGTGAACTGCACATGAGGAGCCCATGACTTGGTCTCCTATATCAAAATGAGGAGCCCATGTCTTGGTCTCCTATATCAAAATTAAAGTACGCCTTGTACAATTTCTTGATATGGCCACAGCCTTGTACAATTTCTTGATATGGCCACAGCAAACTTGGATCATTTTTGCACTGTTAAGCTTAATAATAATTATATATTATAAGAAAAATTCCATAATGTGAACATGTTAAGCCATTGTAAGCTATTAGATTCTTTCGTAAGTGCAAGTTATTAGATTCTTTCGTAAGTGGTTGATAAAATTTCATTTCTATTTTTTGCTAAAGAATGTACAAAATGCTTTGAAACACAATAATCCGGTCTTGTAGTTTTAAGTTAAAAAATATGGATTTAATGGATATCTGTGCACCTCTTTCCACTTTTAGTGTCTCTAGTTTTTGATGATTTTAGGCTACACCAGTCCTGTGCGGAATAGCTCTCTCTGGAGGCACACGAGCCAGGGTTTCCGCGTTCGCCGATGACGTCACCGTGATCGTGTGATCACGGACGTTTAATGGTTTAACCATTGGTTTGCCTCAGATTTTACAATTCTCAGGCAATTCTCAGGAAAACAAAGTAAAATAATGAAACGAATAGAATTTAAAATAATGAAACGCGCGGGTGTAACCATCGTGTGTTGCGTATGTTTTAGGAGACAAGGAAATATGTTTTCATCTCACGTAGTTTGAGGATTTGCGGAAGTAATTTTCAAACCATAGGAAGTTCATATAATCGTTCATTTATTATCTGATCTTCCATAGTCGGGTCCCAACATATAGATGTTATTCCTTAATTGGAATTCATTTTTTTGAGATGAGATTTATATTGTTGATTTTTATTTTTATTTTTAACCTCTAGCAGTGTTCAGCTCTTGCTCTAGAACCGCGACTTCGAGTCTCCTAACTGAATTCTCAGCCATCACTGCCATCCGAAGTTGTTGTCGTCTTACCACATTTTTGACCAATTAACCTCCGACATCTCATCTTTATTGTTGTTTCTATATATTAGTTGTTTTCGGAACTTTTTATTTGTTCACAACGTTTCGGCCAACTTCCTAAGGACTTCGTCAGGTGCTAACTGCAAACTTCGAATCTCATTCTCAGCCATCACTGCCATCCGTAGTTGTTGTCCGTCATTTTTGACCAATTAACCGCGTTGACTGGGATTGAAACCGACGGGCGATCAAGCTTGGATTCTTTGATGTTATGAATCCACGTTTATTTTTTCGGGTGCATACCGATTGGTATATATATATTATTACTTAATTGGAATTAATTTTTTGGAGTCAAGTAAAATCTAAATCTGAAAAATTTACTGTGTTTTTCTTATAAATCAATTTTTTTTTCACTATTCTCATCTTTATTAGTTGTTGTTTTTGAATCTTTTCACAACGTTTCGGCCAACATCCTAACTGCATTCTTAACAGGTGTTAACCGCGACTTCGAGTCTTCGCGAATTCTCAGCCATCACTGCCATCCGTAGTCCGCTATTATGAAAAATTAATATTAAATAAAAAAATATAAATTCATTAATTTCTGTCAGACGATTACGCAGCATATGGCGTGGAATCTCCTTGCTAGTGAGTCGCACCCTGTCAGCGTCTGTTCACGCAGGCGAGGACGGGCGGGCGCTTGTTGTTAATGTTGCTGTTAATTGTAGTGTTTTTCGGATTGTTGCTGTTTGTGCTGCCAATGTTGCCGTAGAGAGGGCAACCTTTATTCGACGGTTGGAGGGCTTCTTAGTGGATCCAGAACGGTTAGTTTTAATGGGGGATTGGAATGCAATCCTTGATCCCAAAATAGATAAGTCGGGGGGGACTAGCGGGTCGGCGTGGTGTGACAGCAGTCTTGTCTGACCTGATGGCCTCGTGTGATCTTGTCGACAGATTTCGTCTGGCGGGAGATGTGAACGTCGCATTCTGGCGTGCCTTCCAATCCAAGCACTTACTTGGATCGGATGTTAGTTAGAAGAGGCGATGTAGACTTCCACTCGGACAATAAACTTGTTATGGCCCGTTTGAACTGGCCGGATACTGGAAGTTCAACAGCACCGGTCACTGAGCTAATTCAGCGGGCTTTAGTGGGGGCTAAAATTAGGCGCTTCTCTGTCCAGTATAGCCAACGCCTCGCGATAGATAATCGTTTAGAGGATAAGCTGACCCGGGCGGTGGATGGGGGGAGACCCCCTAGAGTTAGCACTAGCTAAACAAGATCTCAACCGCTTGGCTAGCGAGCGGTATGAAAGTCAAATAGTTAGGGCTTGGTTAAAGAAAGTTAGTGAATGTCGTGAGGCTGTGAATGTTGACGCTGTTGAGCGTAAGGCTGCTGTAAGGCGCGGTTCGGATGGGTACATTCGTAAAGTACATAACCTGAAAGGACAAGCTTTAGTATCGACTTTCGGAGCATCTATCGGTGCGCCTCACTACCCGGACTCAGGGTTGATGAGTTTGGCAGCTATTTGGTTGACTGGCCCCGCCTCACGGCGGCTCGGGCGGCTAGCTGTGATGGTCTTTTTACTGCGTTAAAATGACGTGCGACAGGGTTGTCCGCTGTCGCCTCTGTTGTATGTCCTGGCGTTAGAACCCCCTCCTTCGCAAGTTAAGGGACGAGGCGGCTACACCAGTCCTGTGCGGAATAGCTCTCCCTGGAGGCACACGAGCAAGGGTTTCCGTGTTCGCCGATGACGTCACCGTAATCGTGTGATCACGGACGTTCAAGCAGTGGTCGAGGCACTCGCTCGATACGAAGAAGTAACAGGGGCACTCTTCAACCGTTGGCCTGCAGTTGGGGGCCTGGACCGGGGTAAACTCGCTTCCAGGTAGTTTCAGCTGGACCGGTCCGCATTCTCGGTGTTTGGTTTGGACCGGGACTTTAAGCTGGAGAAATTGTTCGGAAGTACAGTCTGAGGTCAAATCGTCAGTAAAGACTTGGATTGGAAGGATATTGTTCTTTAAGGGTCGTTTGTCTGTACTTCCTCTCCCAGCAGAACGACTAACCCGCTTGCAAGGGCGCCTCGATTCACTTTTGTGGAACGAGGGTAAGCATTATGTCTTCAGATAGGTCTGTGTTCAAAGTCTGAGCGAGGGAGGCCTGGGTCAGCCCAGTCTCTTGTGTCATAGACATGCCGAGATATTGGCTTTCCTGGGACGTTCGCTTGAAGGAGACGCTCCTTGTTAACTCGTTTCCCAAGTCGTAGACCTTTTCTTCTAAGTTCTTCTCCAAATGTTGAACCGCTCTTAGAGCTTTGCCAATGTCCTCGATCAGCCAAGGAAGAAACTGTATCGGGATTTAGTGGAGGGGACCGCGAAGGATCCACTTTGTAGGCGGATGGGATAGTCGATGGAGGTTGTCCGTTCTCAATGGTGTTGGGCACCGGGACGGGAGATTCTGAACAACTCGGAATTCTCCCTGACTTGGCGACTGGTCCGAAATGCGCTGCCATTTTTGGACGTGCTTTTCCAGTATAAAGAACATACCAGGCGCTTCTGTCCGCGCTGTGAAGAACGCAAGCCCAAAACAATCGAGCACGCGTTTTTTAGTTGCAGCCGGATACAGCCCCTATTAAAGTACGTCGTGGGGGTAACAGCTCGCATCGATGCCGAGTGTCGACATGGGGCCGCCGTTCCGTTTGTTTGGTTTTCCTGGCGATCCTAGTAGTAGCGCGCATGACCATTTGGATCACGCGCCTCAAGTTGGTCGACGATTGGTTCCTGATCAGGTATCTGATCGTTTACTTTAAACATTTGCTAGTAAAGTAAAGATCAGATGCGATTGAAAGAGGTTGCCTGGAGTGGAATTTGACAAGAGGTGGGTGCACAGCACTAGTTTGTGCATCCGTCGAGGAGCCAATACGTGCATGGCATTGGCGGTGCTGGGTCCCGTCTAGGTTAGCTAATGCTAAGTAAAGTAACTCTTGACTGGTGATACAAATAAGATCCTGTTCCTAATTTTATTTTTTGGTATTAGAGAACCTCTGAGTCTGCCCAACCCCCCTGCTCCTAATCTTTATTTTCTGATGCCCTCGGTCATCCCCCTACTCACTTCTATTTCACCGTTTGAATCTTTTACTTAATTTGATCTTAACATTATGGTCACAATTTGATGCGTCAAAATTGTTGTTTTATTAAATTATTATAAATTTGTCTAAATTGTTGTTTTATTAAATTATTGAAATACATTATTCAAACACTAAGTCGCCACATGCTATTTTTATTTTTCATTATATGTCTGTCTAAGACTACTGGGGCATTCAAATAAGTATTTTTATATAGGTCATATTGTATAGTAAAATTCTGATTGTCGTTAGTTGTGTGTTGAAATCGTAGAAAAATAATCTTTAGCAACCACTCTAGCTTTATACTGTTCTACGCCTGATGCTGTCAAGATCCATCTTGTAGAAATAACATGGCACTATCATTTTCGTTTCACAATATGCTTTTTGGCACATTTTCAATAACAATTTTATAATCGACTACAAAAAAAAATCGGGTCGCCTTTCGACTTTATAATGGACACTCCTTTTGTTTGTTTTTATATTCGTCTGTAAAATTAAATGTTTCTGTAAATTTTACACAAATATTTTTCTATTTAATTTATATATATAATGTTTGTAAACCTGAAGTGCGGTCAGCCGTCAATATTGGATATGCTGTTATCTCCCTCCCCCAAAATTTATTTTTTCTGAGATGATATATCAACAATATCATTCTCGAGATGAGCATTATATTGTTGATTTTTATATTAATTGTTGTTTCTGGATCTTTTTATTGGTTCACAACTTGTTTTGGCCGACATCCTCTGGCGGATAGGAACTTCGAATTTCCTAACTGCATTCTCGGCCATCACTGCATTCCGTAGTTGTCGTCTCACCACATTTTTGACCAATTAACCTCTGGCACGTTTTTGGTGGGATTGAAACCGCTTATCTTTAGACAATGTTCATCTGGAACCGTAGAGATTCAACGTCTCTATCACGGGCCCCGAAGGGCGATCAAGGTTGGATTCTTTGATTCTTTGTTTCTGGATTCATTTTTTTTTAGATGAGCATTATATTGTTGATTTTTATTTGTATTTCGGACTATTTGTCTCATCTTTATTAATTGTTGTTTCTGGATCTTTTTATTGGTTCACAACGTTTTGGCCGACATCCTCTGGCAAACTCTCTGAACTTCGAATCTCCTAACTGCATTCTCAGCCATCACTGCATTCCGTAGTTGTCGTCTCACCACATTTTTGACCAATTAACCTCTGGCACGTTTTTGGTGGGATTGAAACCGCTTATCTTCAGACAATGTTCATCTGGAACCGTAGAGATTCAACGTCTCTATCAACTGCGCCACGGGCCCCGAAGGGCGATCGATGTTGGATTCTTTGATCTTATGAATCCACGTTTATTTATTATCTGATCATCCATAGTCGGGTCCGTACACATTATTATTCCTTAATTGGAATTCATTTTTTTTGAGATGAGCATTATATTGTTGATTTTTATTTGTATTTCGGACTATTTGTCTCATCTTTATTAATTGTTGTTTCTGGATCTTTTTATTTGTTCACAACGTTTTGGCCGACATCCTCTGGCGGATAGGAACTTCGAATCTCCTAACTGCATTCCGTAGTTGTCGTCTCACCACATTTTTGACCAATTAACCTCTGGCACGTTTTTGGTGGGATTGAAACCGCTTATCTTCAGACAATGTTCATCTGGAACCGTAGAGATTCAACGTCTCTATCAACTGCGCCACGGGCCCCGAAGGGCGATCAAGGTAGGATTCTTTGATCTTATGAATCCACGTTTATTTATTATCTGATCTTCCATAGTCGGGTCCGTACACATTATTATTCCTTAATTGGAATTCATTTTTTTTGAGATGAGCATTATATTGTTGATTTTTATTTGTATTTCGGACTATTTGTCTCATCTTTATTAATTGTTGTTTCTGGATCTTTTTATTGGTTCACAACGTTTTGGCCGACATCCTCTGGCGGATAGGAACTTCGAATCTCCTAACTGCATTCTCAGCCATCACTGCATTCCGTAGTTGTCGTCTCACCACATTTTTGACCAATTAACCTCTGGCACGTTTTTGGTGGGATTGAAACCGCTTATCTTCAGACAATGTTCATCTGGAACCGTAGAGATTCAACGTCTCTATCAACTGCGCCACGGGCCCCGAAGGGCGATCGATGTTGGATTCTTTGATCTTATGAATCCACGTTTATTTATTATCTGATCATCCATAGTCGGGTCCGTACACATTATTATTCCTTAATTGGAATTCATTTTTTTTGAGATGAGCATTATATTGTTGATTTTTATTTGTATTTCGGACTATTTGTCTCATCTTTATTAATTGTTGTTTCTGGATCTTTTTATTTGTTCACAACGTTTTGGCCGACATCCTCTGGCGGATAGGAACTTCGAATCTCCTAACTGCATTCCGTAGTTGTCGTCTCACCACATTTTTGACCAATTAACCTCTGGCACGTTTTTGGTGGGATTGAAACCGCTTATCTTCAGACAATGTTCATCTGGAACCGTAGAGATTCAACGTCTCTATCAACTGCGCCACGGGCCCCGAAGGGCGATCAAGGTAGGATTCTTTGATCTTATGAATCCACGTTTATTTATTATCTGATCTTCCATAGTCGGGTCCGTACACATTATTATTCCTTAATTGGAATTTATTTTTTTTGAGATGAGCATTATATTGTTGATTTTTATTTGTATTTCGGACTATTTGTCTCATCTTTATTAATTGTTGTTTCTGGATCTTTTTATTGGTTCACAACGTTTTGGCCGACATCCTCTGGCGGATAGGAACTTCGAATCTCCTAACTGCATTCCGTAGTTGTCGTCTCACCACATTTTTGACCAATTAACCTCTGGCACGTTTTTGGTGGGATTGAAACCGCTTATCTTCAGACAATGTTCATCTGGAACCGTAGAGATTCAACGTCTCTATCAACTGCGCCACGGGCCCCGAAGGGCGATCAAGGTAGGATTCTTTGATCTTATGAATCCACGTTTATTTATTATCTGATCTTCCATAGTCGGGTCCGTACACATTATTATTCCTTAATTGGAATTCATTTTTTTTGAGATGAGCATTATATTGTTGATTTTTATTTGTATTTCGGACTATTTGTCTCATCTTTATTAATTGTTGTTTCTGGATCTTTTTATTGGTTCACAACGTTTTGGCCGACATCCTCTGGCGGATAGGAACTTCGAATCTCCTAACTGCATTCTCAGCCATCACTGCATTCCGTAGTTGTCGTCTCACCACATTTTTGACCAATTAACCTCTGGCACGCTTTTGGTGGGATTGAAACCGCTTATCTTCAGACAATGTTCATCTGGAACCGTAGAGATTCAACGTCTCTATCAACTGCGCCACGGGCCCCGAAGGGCGATCAAGGTTGGATTCTTTGATCTTATGAATCCACGTTTATTTATTATCTGATCTTCCATAGTCGGGTCCGTACACATTATTATTCCTTAATTGGAATTCATTTTTTTTTAGATGAGCATTATATTGTTGATTTTTATTTGTATTTCGGACTATTTGTCTCATCTTTATTAATTGTTGTTTCTTGATCTTTTTATTGGTTCACAACGTTTTGGCCGACATCCTCTGGCGGATAGGAACTTCGAATCTCCTAACTGCATTCTCAGCCATCACTGCATTCCGTAGTTGTCGTCTCACCACATTTTTGACCAATTAACCTCTGGCACGTTTTTGGTGGGATTGAAACCGCTTATCTTTAGACAATGTTCATCTGGAACCGTAGAGATTCAACGTCTCTATCAACTGCGCCACGGGCCCCGAAGGGCGATCAAGGTTGGATTCTTTGATCTTATGAATCCACGTTTATTTATTATCTGATCTTCCATAGTCGGGTCCGTACACATTATTATTCCTTAATTGGAATTCATTTTTTTTTAGATGAGCATTATATTGTTGATTTTTATTTGTATTTCGGACTATTTGTCTCATCTTTATTAATTGTTGTTTCTGGATCTTTTTATTGGTTCACAACGTTTTGGCCGACATCCTCTGGCGGATAGGAACTTCGAATCTCCTAACTGCATTCCGTAGTTGTCGTCTCACCACATTTTTGACCAATTAACCTCTGGCACGCTTTTGGTGGGATTGAAACCGCTTATCTTCAGACAATGTTCATCTGGAACCGTAGAGATTCAACGTCTCTATCAACTGCGCCACGGGCCCCGAAGGGCGATCAAGGTAGGATTCTTTGATCTTATGAATCCACGTTTATTTATTATCTGATCTTCCATAGTCGGGTCCGTACACATTATTATTCCTTAATTGGAATTCATTTTTTTTGAGATGAGCATTATATTGTTGAGTTTTATTTGTATTTCGGACTATTTGTCTCATCTTTATTAATTGTTGTTTCTGGATCTTTTTATTGGTTCACAACGTTTTGGCCGACATCCTCTGGCGGATAGGAACTTCGAATCTCCTAACTGCATTCTCAGCCATCACTGCATTCCGTAGTTGTCGTCTCACCACATTTTTGACCAATTAACCTCTGGCACGCTTTTGGTGGGATTGAAACCGCTTATCTTCAGACAATGTTTATCTGGAACCGTAGAGATTCAACGTCTCTATCAACTGCGCCACGGGCCCCGAAGGGCGATCAAGGTTGGATTCTTTGATCTTATGAATCCACGTTTATTTATTATCTGATCTTCCATAGTCGGGTCCGTACACATTATTATTCCTTAATTGGAATTCATTTTTTTTTAGATGAGCATTATATTGTTGATTTTTATTTGTATTTCGGACTATTTGTCTCATCTTTATTAATTGTTGTTTCTGGATCTTTTTATTGGTTCACAACGTTTTGGCCGACATCCTCTGGCGGATAGGAACTTCGAATCTCCTAACTGCATTCTCAGCCATCACTGCATTCCGTAGTTGTCGTCTCACCACATTTTTGACCAATTAACCTCTGGCACGTTTTTGGTGGGATTGAAACCGCTTATCTTTAGACAATGTTCATCTGGAACCGTAGAGATTCAACGTCTCTATCAACTGCGCCACGGGCCCCGAAGGGCGATCAAGGTTGGATTCTTTGATCTTATGAATCCACGTTTATTTATTATCTGATCATCCATAGTCGGGTCCGTACACATTATTATTCCTTAATTGGAATTCATTTTTTTTGAGATGAGCATTATATTGTTGAGTTTTATTTGTATTTCGGACTATTTGTCTCATCTTTATTAATTGTTGTTTCTGGATCTTTTTATTGGTTCACAACGTTTTGGCCGACATCCTCTGGCGGATAGGAACTTCGAATCTCCTAACTGCATTCTCAGCCATCACTGCATTCCGTAGTTGTCGTCTCACCACATTTTTGACCAATTAACCTCTGGCACGTTTTTGGTGGGATTGAAACCGCTTATCTTTAGACAATGTTCATCTGGAACCGTAGAGATTCAACGTCTCTATCAACTGCGCCACGGGCCCCGAAGGGCGATCAAGGTTGGATTCTTTGATCTTATGAATCCACGTTTATTTATTATCTGATCATCCATAGTCGGGTCCGTACACATTATTATTCCTTAATTGGAATTCATTTTTTTTGAGATGAGCATTATATTGTTGATTTTTATTTGTATTTCGGACTATTTGTCTCATCTTTATTAATTGTTGTTTCTGGATCTTTTTATTGGTTCACAACGTTTTGGCCGACATCCTCTGGCGGATAGGAACTTCGAATCTCCTAACTGCATTCTCAGCCATCACTGCATTCCGTAGTTGTCGTCTCACCACATTTTTGACCAATTAACCTCTGGCACGCTTTCGGTGGGATTGAAACCGCTTATCTTCAGACAATGTTCATCTGGAACCGTAGAGATTCAACGTCTCTATCAACTGCGCCACGGGCCCCGAAGGGCGATCAAGGTTGGATTCTTTGATCTTATGAATCCACGTTTATTTATTATCTGATCTTCCATAGTCGGGTCCGTACACATTATTATTCCTTAATTGGAATTCATTTTTTTTGAGATGAGCATTATATTGTTGATTTTTATTTGTATTTCGGACTATTTGTCTCATCTTTATTAATTGTTGTTTCTGGATCTTTTTATTGGTTCACAACGTTTTGGCCGACATCCTCTGGCGGATAGGAACTTCGAATCTCCTAACTGCATTCCGTAGTTGTCGTCTCACCACAT
The DNA here is from genome assembly GCF_053919585.1 of Euprymna scolopes. Lineage (NCBI taxonomy): Eukaryota > Metazoa > Mollusca > Cephalopoda > Sepiida > Sepiolidae > Euprymna > Euprymna scolopes. The sequence continues at coordinate 75,053,120 of NC_136504.1, forward strand.
TTTTGACCAATTAACCTCTGGCACGTTTTTGGTGGGATTGAAACCGCTTATCTTCAGACAATGTTCATCTGGAACCGTAGAGATTCAACGTCTCTATCAACTGCGCCACGGGCCCCGAAGGGCGATCAAGGTAGGATTCTTTGATCTTATGAATCCACGTTTATTTATTATCTGATCATCCATAGTCGGGTCCGTACACATTATTATTCCTTAATTGGAATTCATTTTTTTTGAGATGAGCATTATATTGTTGAGTTTTATTTGTATTTCGGACTATTTGTCTCATCTTTATTAATTGTTGTTTCTGGATCTTTTTATTGGTTCACAACGTTTTGGCCGACATCCTCTGGCGGATAGGAACTTCGAATCTCCTAACTGCATTCTCAGCCATCACTGCATTCCGTAGTTGTCGTCTCACCACATTTTTGACCAATTAACCTCTGGCACGCTTTTGGTGGGATTGAAACCGCTTATCTTCAGACAATGTTTATCTGGAACCGTAGAGATTCAACGTCTCTATCAACTGCGCCACGGGCCCCGAAGGGCGATCAAGGTTGGATTCTTTGATCTTATGAATCCACGTTTATTTATTATCTGATCTTCCATAGTCGGGTCCGTACACATTATTATTCCTTAATTGGAATTCATTTTTTTTTAGATGAGCATTATATTGTTGATTTTTATTTGTATTTCGGACTATTTGTCTCATCTTTATTAATTGTTGTTTCTGGATCTTTTTATTGGTTCACAACGTTTTGGCCGACATCCTCTGGCGGATAGGAACTTCGAATCTCCTAACTGCATTCTCAGCCATCACTGCATTCCGTAGTTGTCGTCTCACCACATTTTTGACCAATTAACCTCTGGCACGTTTTTGGTGGGATTGAAACCGCTTATCTTTAGACAATGTTCATCTGGAACCGTAGAGATTCAACGTCTCTATCAACTGCGCCACGGGCCCCGAAGGGCGATCAAGGTTGGATTCTTTGATCTTATGAATCCACGTTTATTTATTATCTGATCATCCATAGTCGGGTCCGTACACATTATTATTCCTTAATTGGAATTCATTTTTTTTGAGATGAGCATTATATTGTTGAGTTTTATTTGTATTTCGGACTATTTGTCTCATCTTTATTAATTGTTGTTTCTGGATCTTTTTATTGGTTCACAACGTTTTGGCCGACATCCTCTGGCGGATAGGAACTTCGAATCTCCTAACTGCATTCTCAGCCATCACTGCATTCCGTAGTTGTCGTCTCACCACATTTTTGACCAATTAACCTCTGGCACGTTTTTGGTGGGATTGAAACCGCTTATCTTTAGACAATGTTCATCTGGAACCGTAGAGATTCAACGTCTCTATCAACTGCGCCACGGGCCCCGAAGGGCGATCAAGGTTGGATTCTTTGATCTTATGAATCCACGTTTATTTATTATCTGATCATCCATAGTCGGGTCCGTACACATTATTATTCCTTAATTGGAATTCATTTTTTTTGAGATGAGCATTATATTGTTGATTTTTATTTGTATTTCGGACTATTTGTCTCATCTTTATTAATTGTTGTTTCTGGATCTTTTTATTGGTTCACAACGTTTTGGCCGACATCCTCTGGCGGATAGGAACTTCGAATCTCCTAACTGCATTCTCAGCCATCACTGCATTCCGTAGTTGTCGTCTCACCACATTTTTGACCAATTAACCTCTGGCACGCTTTCGGTGGGATTGAAACCGCTTATCTTCAGACAATGTTCATCTGGAACCGTAGAGATTCAACGTCTCTATCAACTGCGCCACGGGCCCCGAAGGGCGATCAAGGTTGGATTCTTTGATCTTATGAATCCACGTTTATTTATTATCTGATCTTCCATAGTCGGGTCCGTACACATTATTATTCCTTAATTGGAATTCATTTTTTTTGAGATGAGCATTATATTGTTGATTTTTATTTGTATTTCGGACTATTTGTCTCATCTTTATTAATTGTTGTTTCTGGATCTTTTTATTGGTTCACAACGTTTTGGCCGACATCCTCTGGCGGATAGGAACTTCGAATCTCCTAACTGCATTCCGTAGTTGTCGTCTCACCACATTTTTGACCAATTAACCTCTGGCACGTTTTTGGTGGGATTGAAACCGCTTATCTTCAGACAATGTTCATCTGGAACCGTAGAGATTCAACGTCTCTATCAACTGCGCCACGGGCCCCGAAGGGCGATCAAGGTAGGATTCTTTGATCTTATGAATCCACGTTTATTTATTATCTGATCATCCATAGTCGGGTCCGTACACATTATTATTCCTTAATTGGAATTCATTTTTTTTTAGATGAGCATTATATTGTTGATTTTTATTTGTATTTCGGACTATTTGTCTCATCTTTATTAATTGTTGTTTCTGGATCTTTTTATTGGTTCACAACGTTTTGGCCGACATCCTCTGGCGGATAGGAACTTCGAATCTCCTAACTGCATTCTCAGCCATCACTGCATTCCGTAGTTGTCGTCTCACCACATTTTTGACCAATTAACCTCTGGCACGCTTTTGGTGGGATTGAAACCGCTTATCTTCAGACAATGTTCATCTGGAACCGTAGAGATTCAACGTCTCTATCAACTGCGCCACGGGCCCCGAAGGGCGATCAAGGTTGGATTCTTTGATCTTATGAATCCACGTTTATTTATTATCTGATCATCCATAGTCGGGTCCGTACACATTATTATTCCTTAATTGGAATTCATTTTTTTTGAGATGAGCATTATATTGTTGATTTTTATTTGTATTTCGGACTATTTGTCTCATCTTTATTAATTGTTGTTTCTGGATCTTTTTATTGGTTCACAACGTTTTGGCCGACATCCTCTGGCGGATAGGAACTTCGAATCTCCTAACTGCATTCTCAGCCATCACTGCATTCCGTAGTTGTCGTCTCACCACATTTTTGACCAATTAACCTCTGGCACGCTTTTGGTGGGATTGAAACCGCTTATCTTCAGACAATGTTCATCTGGAACCGTAGAGATTCAACGTCTCTATCAACTGCGCCACGGGCCCCGAAGGGCGATCAAGGTTGGATTCTTTGATCTTATGAATCCACGTTTATTTATTATCTGATCATCCATAGTCGGGTCCGTACACATTATTATTCCTTAATTGGAATTCATTTTTTTTGAGATGAGCATTATATTGTTGATTTTTATTTGTATTTCGGACTATTTGTCTCATCTTTATTAATTGTTGTTTCTGGATCTTTTTATTGGTTCACAACGTTTTGGCCGACATCCTCTGGCGGATAGGAACTTCGAATCTCCTAACTGCATTCTCAGCCATCACTGCATTCCGTAGTTGTCGTCTCACCACATTTTTGACCAATTAACCTCTGGCACGTTTTTGGTGGGATTGAAACCGCTTATCTTTAGACAATGTTCATCTGGAACCGTAGAGATTCAACGTCTCTATCAACTGCGCCACGGGCCCCGAAGGGCGATCAAGGTTGGATTCTTTGATCTTATGAATCCACGTTTATTTATTATCTGATCATCCATAGTCGGGTCCGTACACATTATTATTCCTTAATTGGAATTCATTTTTTTTTAGATGAGCATTATATTGTTGATTTTTATTTGTATTTCGGACTATTTGTCTCATCTTTATTAATTGTTGTTTCTGGATCTTTTTATTGGTTCACAACGTTTTGGCCGACATCCTCTGGCGGATAGGAACTTCGAATCTCCTAACTGCATTCTCAGCCATCACTGCATTCCGTAGTTGTCGTCTCACCACATTTTTGACCAATTAACCTCTGGCACGTTTTTGGTGGGATTGAAACCGCTTATCTTTAGACAATGTTCATCTGGAACCGTAGAGATTCAACGTCTCTATCAACTGCGCCACGGGCCCCGAAGGGCGATCAAGGTTGGATTCTTTGATCTTATGAATCCACGTTTATTTATTATCTGATCATCCATAGTCGGGTCCGTACACATTATTATTCCTTAATTGGAATTCATTTTTTTTTAGATGAGCATTATATTGTTGATTTTTATTTGTATTTCGGACTATTTGTCTCATCTTTATTAATTGTTGTTTCTGGATCTTTTTATTGGTTCACAACGTTTTGGCCGACATCCTCTGGCGGATAGGAACTTCGAATCTCCTAACTGCATTCTCAGCCATCACTGCATTCCGTAGTTGTCGTCTCACCACATTTTTGACCAATTAACCTCTGGCACGCTTTCGGTGGGATTGAAACCGCTTATCTTCAGACAATGTTCATCTGGAACCGTAGAGATTCAACGTCTCTATCAACTGCGCCACGGGCCCCGAAGGGCGATCAAGGTTGGATTCTTTGATCTTATGAATCCACGTTTATTTATTATCTGATCTTCCATAGTCGGGTCCGTACACATTATTATTCCTTAATTGGAATTCATTTTTTTTGAGATGAGCATTATATTGTTGATTTTTATTTGTATTTCGGACTATTTGTCTCATCTTTATTAATTGTTGTTTCTGGATCTTTTTATTGGTTCACAACGTTTTGGCCGACATCCTCTGGCGGATAGGAACTTCGAATCTCCTAACTGCATTCCGTAGTTGTCGTCTCACCACATTTTTGACCAATTAACCTCTGGCACGTTTTTGGTGGGATTGAAACCGCTTATCTTCAGACAATGTTCATCTGGAACCGTAGAGATTCAACGTCTCTATCAACTGCGCCACGGGCCCCGAAGGGCGATCAAGGTAGGATTCTTTGATCTTATGAATCCACGTTTATTTATTATCTGATCATCCATAGTCGGGTCCGTACACATTATTATTCCTTAATTGGAATTCATTTTTTTTGAGATGAGCATTATATTGTTGAGTTTTATTTGTATTTCGGACTATTTGTCTCATCTTTATTAATTGTTGTTTCTGGATCTTTTTATTGGTTCACAACGTTTTGGCCGACATCCTCTGGCGGATAGGAACTTCGAATCTCCTAACTGCATTCTCAGCCATCACTGCATTCCGTAGTTGTCGTCTCACCACATTTTTGACCAATTAACCTCTGGCACGCTTTTGGTGGGATTGAAACCGCTTATCTTCAGACAATGTTTATCTGGAACCGTAGAGATTCAACGTCTCTATCAACTGCGCCACGGGCCCCGAAGGGCGATCAAGGTTGGATTCTTTGATCTTATGAATCCACGTTTATTTATTATCTGATCTTCCATAGTCGGGTCCGTACACATTATTATTCCTTAATTGGAATTCATTTTTTTTTAGATGAGCATTATATTGTTGATTTTTATTTGTATTTCGGACTATTTGTCTCATCTTTATTAATTGTTGTTTCTGGATCTTTTTATTGGTTCACAACGTTTTGGCCGACATCCTCTGGCGGATAGGAACTTCGAATCTCCTAACTGCATTCTCAGCCATCACTGCATTCCGTAGTTGTCGTCTCACCACATTTTTGACCAATTAACCTCTGGCACGTTTTTGGTGGGATTGAAACCGCTTATCTTTAGACAATGTTCATCTGGAACCGTAGAGATTCAACGTCTCTATCAACTGCGCCACGGGCCCCGAAGGGCGATCAAGGTTGGATTCTTTAATCTTATGAATCCACGTTTATTTATTATCTGATCATCCATAGTCGGGTCCGTACACATTATTATTCCTTAATTGGAATTCATTTTTTTTGAGATGAGCATTATATTGTTGAGTTTTATTTGTATTTCGGACTATTTGTCTCATCTTTATTAATTGTTGTTTCTGGATCTTTTTATTGGTTCACAACGTTTTGGCCGACATCCTCTGGCGGATAGGAACTTCGAATCTCCTAACTGCATTCTCAGCCATCACTGCATTCCGTAGTTGTCGTCTCACCACATTTTTGACCAATTAACCTCTGGCACGTTTTTGGTGGGATTGAAACCGCTTATCTTTAGACAATGTTCATCTGGAACCGTAGAGATTCAACGTCTCTATCAACTGCGCCACGGGCCCCGAAGGGCGATCAAGGTTGGATTCTTTGATCTTATGAATCCACGTTTATTTATTATCTGATCATCCATAGTCGGGTCCGTACACATTATTATTCCTTAATTGGAATTCATTTTTTTTGAGATGAGCATTATATTGTTGATTTTTATTTGTATTTCGGACTATTTGTCTCATCTTTATTAATTGTTGTTTCTGGATCTTTTTATTGGTTCACAACGTTTTGGCCGACATCCTCTGGCGGATAGGAACTTCGAATCTCCTAACTGCATTCTCAGCCATCACTGCATTCCGTAGTTGTCGTCTCACCACATTTTTGACCAATTAACCTCTGGCACGCTTTCGGTGGGATTGAAACCGCTTATCTTCAGACAATGTTCATCTGGAACCGTAGAGATTCAACGTCTCTATCAACTGCGCCACGGGCCCCGAAGGGCGATCAAGGTTGGATTCTTTGATCTTATGAATCCACGTTTATTTATTATCTGATCTTCCATAGTCGGGTCCGTACACATTATTATTCCTTAATTGGAATTCATTTTTTTTGAGATGAGCATTATATTGTTGATTTTTATTTGTATTTCGGACTATTTGTCTCATCTTTATTAATTGTTGTTTCTGGATCTTTTTATTGGTTCACAACGTTTTGGCCGACATCCTCTGGCGGATAGGAACTTCGAATCTCCTAACTGCATTCCGTAGTTGTCGTCTCACCACATTTTTGACCAATTAACCTCTGGCACGTTTTTGGTGGGATTGAAACCGCTTATCTTCAGACAATGTTCATCTGGAACCGTAGAGATTCAACGTCTCTATCAACTGCGCCACGGGCCCCGAAGGGCGATCAAGGTAGGATTCTTTGATCTTATGAATCCACGTTTATTTATTATCTGATCATCCATAGTCGGGTCCGTACACATTATTATTCCTTAATTGGAATTCATTTTTTTTTAGATGAGCATTATATTGTTGATTTTTATTTGTATTTCGGACTATTTGTCTCATCTTTATTAATTGTTGTTTCTGGATCTTTTTATTGGTTCACAACGTTTTGGCCGACATCCTCTGGCGGATAGGAACTTCGAATCTCCTAACTGCATTCTCAGCCATCACTGCATTCCGTAGTTGTCGTCTCACCACATTTTTGACCAATTAACCTCTGGCACGCTTTTGGTGGGATTGAAACCGCTTATCTTCAGACAATGTTCATCTGGAACCGTAGAGATTCAACGTCTCTATCAACTGCGCCACGGGCCCCGAAGGGCGATCAAGGTTGGATTCTTTGATCTTATGAATCCACGTTTATTTATTATCTGATCATCCATAGTCGGGTCCGTACACATTATTATTCCTTAATTGGAATTCATTTTTTTTGAGATGAGCATTATATTGTTGATTTTTATTTGTATTTCGGACTATTTGTCTCATCTTTATTAATTGTTGTTTCTGGATCTTTTTATTGGTTCACAACGTTTTGGCCGACATCCTCTGGCGGATAGGAACTTCGAATCTCCTAACTGCATTCCGTAGTTGTCGTCTCACCACATTTTTGACCAATTAACCTCTGGCACGTTTTTGGTGGGATTGAAACCGCTTATCTTCAGACAATGTTCATCTGGAACCGTAGAGATTCAACGTCTCTATCAACTGCGCCACGGGCCCCGAAGGGCGATCAAGGTAGGATTCTTTGATCTTATGAATCCACGTTTATTTATTATCTGATCATCCATAGTCGGGTCCGTACACATTATTATTCCTTAATTGGAATTCATTTTTTTTGAGATGAGCATTATATTGTTGAGTTTTATTTGTATTTCGGACTATTTGTCTCATCTTTATTAATTGTTGTTTCTGGATCTTTTTATTGGTTCACAACGTTTTGGCCGACATCCTCTGGCGGATAGGAACTTCGAATCTCCTAACTGCATTCTCAGCCATCACTGCATTCCGTAGTTGTCGTCTCACCACATTTTTGACCAATTAACCTCTGGCACGCTTTTGGTGGGATTGAAACCGCTTATCTTCAGACAATGTTTATCTGGAACCGTAGAGATTCAACGTCTCTATCAACTGCGCCACGGGCCCCGAAGGGCGATCAAGGTTGGATTCTTTGATCTTATGAATCCACGTTTATTTATTATCTGATCTTCCATAGTCGGGTCCGTACACATTATTATTCCTTAATTGGAATTCATTTTTTTTTAGATGAGCATTATATTGTTGATTTTTATTTGTATTTCGGACTATTTGTCTCATCTTTATTAATTGTTGTTTCTGGATCTTTTTATTGGTTCACAACGTTTTGGCCGACATCCTCTGGCGGATAGGAACTTCGAATCTCCTAACTGCATTCTCAGCCATCACTGCATTCCGTAGTTGTCGTCTCACCACATTTTTGACCAATTAACCTCTGGCACGTTTTTGGTGGGATTGAAACCGCTTATCTTTAGACAATGTTCATCTGGAACCGTAGAGATTCAACGTCTCTATCAACTGCGCCACGGGCCCCGAAGGGCGATCAAGGTTGGATTCTTTAATCTTATGAATCCACGTTTATTTATTATCTGATCATCCATAGTCGGGTCCGTACACATTATTATTCCTTAATTGGAATTCATTTTTTTTGAGATGAGCATTATATTGTTGAGTTTTATTTGTATTTCGGACTATTTGTCTCATCTTTATTAATTGTTGTTTCTGGATCTTTTTATTGGTTCACAACGTTTTGGCCGACATCCTCTGGCGGATAGGAACTTCGAATCTCCTAACTGCATTCTCAGCCATCACTGCATTCCGTAGTTGTCGTCTCACCACATTTTTGACCAATTAACCTCTGGCACGTTTTTGGTGGGATTGAAACCGCTTATCTTTAGACAATGTTCATCTGGAACCGTAGAGATTCAACGTCTCTATCAACTGCGCCACGGGCCCCGAAGGGCGATCAAGGTTGGATTCTTTGATCTTATGAATCCACGTTTATTTATTATCTGATCATCCATAGTCGGGTCCGTACACATTATTATTCCTTAATTGGAATTCATTTTTTTTGAGATGAGCATTATATTGTTGAGTTTTATTTGTATTTCGGACTATTTGTCTCATCTTTATTAATTGTTGTTTCTGGATCTTTTTATTGGTTCACAACGTTTTGGCCGACATCCTCTGGCGGATAGGAACTTCGAATCTCCTAACTGCATTCTCAGCCATCACTGCATTCCGTAGTTGTCGTCTCACCACATTTTTGACCAATTAACCTCTGGCACGTTTTTGGTGGGATTGAAACCGCTTATCTTTAGACAATGTTCATCTGGAACCGTAGAGATTCAACGTCTCTATCAACTGCGCCACGGGCCCCGAAGGGCGATCAAGGTTGGATTCTTTGATCTTATGAATCCACGTTTATTTATTATCTGATCATCCATAGTCGGGTCCGTACACATTATTATTCCTTAATTGGAATTCATTTTTTTTGAGATGAGCATTATATTGTTGATTTTTATTTGTATTTCGGACTATTTGTCTCATCTTTATTAATTGTTGTTTCTGGATCTTTTTATTGGTTCACAACGTTTTGGCCGACATCCTCTGGCGGATAGGAACTTCGAATCTCCTAACTGCATTCTCAGCCATCACTGCATTCCGTAGTTGTCGTCTCACCACATTTTTGACCAATTAACCTCTGGCACGCTTTCGGTGGGATTGAAACCGCTTATCTTCAGACAATGTTCATCTGGAACCGTAGAGATTCAACGTCTCTATCAACTGCGCCACGGGCCCCGAAGGGCGATCAAGGTTGGATTCTTTGATCTTATGAATCCACGTTTATTTATTATCTGATCTTCCATAGTCGGGTCCGTACACATTATTATTCCTTAATTGGAATTCATTTTTTTTGAGATGAGCATTATATTGTTGATTTTTATTTGTATTTCGGACTATTTGTCTCATCTTTATTAATTGTTGTTTCTGGATCTTTTTATTGGTTCACAACGTTTTGGCCGACATCCTCTGGCGGATAGGAACTTCGAATCTCCTAACTGCATTCCGTAGTTGTCGTCTCACCACATTTTTGACCAATTAACCTCTGGCACGTTTTTGGTGGGATTGAAACCGCTTATCTTCAGACAATGTTCATCTGGAACCGTAGAGATTCAACGTCTCTATCAACTGCGCCACGGGCCCCGAAGGGCGATCAAGGTAGGATTCTTTGATCTTATGAATCCACGTTTATTTATTATCTGATCATCCATAGTCGGGTCCGTACACATTATTATTCCTTAATTGGAATTCATTTTTTTTGAGATGAGCATTATATTGTTGAGTTTTATTTGTATTTCGGACTATTTGTCTCATCTTTATTAATTGTTGTTTCTGGATCTTTTTATTGGTTCACAACGTTTTGGCCGACATCCTCTGGCGGATAGGAACTTCGAATCTCCTAACTGCATTCTCAGCCATCACTGCATTCCGTAGTTGTCGTCTCACCACATTTTTGACCAATTAACCTCTGGCACGCTTTTGGTGGGATTGAAACCGCTTATCTTCAGACAATGTTTATCTGGAACCGTAGAGATTCAACGTCTCTATCAACTGCGCCACGGGCCCCGAAGGGCGATCAAGGTTGGATTCTTTGATCTTATGAATCCACGTTTATTTATTATCTGATCTTCCATAGTCGGGTCCGTACACATTATTATTCCTTAATTGGAATTCATTTTTTTTTAGATGAGCATTATATTGTTGATTTTTATTTGTATTTCGGACTATTTGTCTCATCTTTATTAATTGTTGTTTCTGGATCTTTTTATTGGTTCACAACGTTTTGGCCGACATCCTCTGGCGGATAGGAACTTCGAATCTCCTAACTGCATTCTCAGCCATCACTGCATTCCGTAGTTGTCGTCTCACCACATTTTTGACCAATTAACCTCTGGCACGTTTTTGGTGGGATTGAAACCGCTTATCTTTAGACAATGTTCATCTGGAACCGTAGAGATTCAACGTCTCTATCAACTGCGCCACGGGCCCCGAAGGGCGATCAAGGTTGGATTCTTTGATCTTATGAATCCACGTTTATTTATTATCTGATCATCCATAGTCGGGTCCGTACACATTATTATTCCTTAATTGGAATTCATTTTTTTTGAGATGAGCATTATATTGTTGATTTTTATTTGTATTTCGGACTATTTGTCTCATCTTTATTAATTGTTGTTTCTGGATCTTTTTATTGGTTCACAACGTTTTGGCCGACATCCTCTGGCGGATAGGAACTTCGAATCTCCTAACTGCATTCTCAGCCATCACTGCATTCCGTAGTTGTCGTCTCACCACATTTTTGACCAATTAACCTCTGGCACGCTTTTGGTGGGATTGAAACCGCTTATCTTCAGACAATGTTCATCTGGAACCGTAGAGATTCAACGTCTCTATCAACTGCGCCACGGGCCCCGAAGGGCGATCAAGGTTGGATTCTTTGATCTTATGAATCCACGTTTATTTATTATCTGATCATCCATAGTCGGGTCCGTACACATTATTATTCCTTAATTGGAATTCATTTTTTTTGAGATGAGCATTATATTGTTGATTTTTATTTGTATTTCGGACTATTTGTCTCATCTTTATTAATTGTTGTTTCTGGATCTTTTTATTGGTTCACAACGTTTTGGCCGACATCCTCTGGCGGATAGGAACTTCGAATCTCCTAACTGCATTCTCAGCCATCACTGCATTCCGTAGTTGTCGTCTCACCACATTTTTGACCAATTAACCTCTGGCACGCTTTTGGTGGGATTGAAACCGCTTATCTTCAGACAATGTTCATCTGGAACCGTAGAGATTCAACGTCTCTATCAACTGCGCCACGGGCCCCGAAGGGCGATCAAGGTTGGATTCTTTGATCTTATGAATCCACGTTTATTTATTATCTGATCATCCATAGTCGGGTCCGTACACATTATTATTCCTTAATTGGAATTCATTTTTTTTGAGATGAGCATTATATTGTTGATTTTTATTTGTATTTCGGACTATTTGTCTCATCTTTATTAATTGTTGTTTCTGGATCTTTTTATTGGTTCACAACGTTTTGGCCGACATCCTCTGGCGGATAGGAACTTCGAATCTCCTAACTGCATTCTCAGCCATCACTGCATTCCGTAGTTGTCGTCTCACCACATTTTTGACCAATTAACCTCTGGCACGTTTTTGGTGGGATTGAAACCGCTTATCTTTAGACAATGTTCATCTGGAACCGTAGAGATTCAACGTCTCTATCAACTGCGCCACGGGCCCCGAAGGGCGATCAAGGTTGGATTCTTTGATCTTATGAATCCACGTTTATTTATTATCTGATCATCCATAGTCGGGTCCGTACACATTATTATTCCTTAATTGGAATTCATTTTTTTTTAGATGAGCATTATATTGTTGATTTTTATTTGTATTTCGGACTATTTGTCTCATCTTTATTAATTGTTGTTTCTGGATCTTTTTATTGGTTCACAACGTTTTGGCCGACATCCTCTGGCGGATAGGAACTTCGAATCTCCTAACTGCATTCTCAGCCATCACTGCATTCCGTAGTTGTCGTCTCACCACATTTTTGACCAATTAACCTCTGGCACGTTTTTGGTGGGATTGAAACCGCTTATCTTTAGACAATGTTCATCTGGAACCGTAGAGATTCAACGTCTCTATCAACTGCGCCACGGGCCCCGAAGGGCGATCAAGGTTGGATTCTTTGATCTTATGAATCCACGTTTATTTATTATCTGATCATCCATAGTCGGGTCCGTACACATTATTATTCCTTAATTGGAATTCATTTTTTTTTAGATGAGCATTATATTGTTGATTTTTATTTGTATTTCGGACTATTTGTCTCATCTTTATTAATTGTTGTTTCTGGATCTTTTTATTGGTTCACAACGTTTTGGCCGACATCCTCTGGCGGATAGGAACTTCGAATCTCCTAACTGCATTCTCAGCCATCACTGCATTCCGTAGTTGTCGTCTCACCACATTTTTGACCAATTAACCTCTGGCACGCTTTCGGTGGGATTGAAACCGCTTATCTTCAGACAATGTTCATCTGGAACCGTAGAGATTCAACGTCTCTATCAACTGCGCCACGGGCCCCGAAGGGCGATCAAGGTTGGATTCTTTGATCTTATGAATCCACGTTTATTTATTATCTGATCTTCCATAGTCGGGTCCGTACACATTATTATTCCTTAATTGGAATTCATTTTTTTTGAGATGAGCATTATATTGTTGATTTTTATTTGTATTTCGGACTATTTGTCTCATCTTTATTAATTGTTGTTTCTGGATCTTTTTATTGGTTCACAACGTTTTGGCCGACATCCTCTGGCGGATAGGAACTTCGAATCTCCTAACTGCATTCCGTAGTTGTCGTCTCACCACATTTTTGACCAATTAACCTCTGGCACGTTTTTGGTGGGATTGAAACCGCTTATCTTCAGACAATGTTCATCTGGAACCGTAGAGATTCAACGTCTCTATCAACTGCGCCACGGGCCCCGAAGGGCGATCAAGGTAGGATTCTTTGATCTTATGAATCCACGTTTATTTATTATCTGATCATCCATAGTCGGGTCCGTACACATTATTATTCCTTAATTGGAATTCATTTTTTTTGAGATGAGCATTATATTGTTGAGTTTTATTTGTATTTCGGACTATTTGTCTCATCTTTATTAATTGTTGTTTCTGGATCTTTTTATTGGTTCACAACGTTTTGGCCGACATCCTCTGGCGGATAGGAACTTCGAATCTCCTAACTGCATTCTCAGCCATCACTGCATTCCGTAGTTGTCGTCTCACCACATTTTTGACCAATTAACCTCTGGCACGCTTTTGGTGGGATTGAAACCGCTTATCTTCAGACAATGTTTATCTGGAACCGTAGAGATTCAACGTCTCTATCAACTGCGCCACGGGCCCCGAAGGGCGATCAAGGTTGGATTCTTTGATCTTATGAATCCACGTTTATTTATTATCTGATCTTCCATAGTCGGGTCCGTACACATTATTATTCCTTAATTGGAATTCATTTTTTTTTAGATGAGCATTATATTGTTGATTTTTATTTGTATTTCGGACTATTTGTCTCATCTTTATTAATTGTTGTTTCTGGATCTTTTTATTGGTTCACAACGTTTTGGCCGACATCCTCTGGCGGATAGGAACTTCGAATCTCCTAACTGCATTCTCAGCCATCACTGCATTCCGTAGTTGTCGTCTCACCACATTTTTGACCAATTAACCTCTGGCACGTTTTTGGTGGGATTGAAACCGCTTATCTTTAGACAATGTTCATCTGGAACCGTAGAGATTCAACGTCTCTATCAACTGCGCCACGGGCCCCGAAGGGCGATCAAGGTTGGATTCTTTAATCTTATGAATCCACGTTTATTTATTATCTGATCATCCATAGTCGGGTCCGTACACATTATTATTCCTTAATTGGAATTCATTTTTTTTGAGATGAGCATTATATTGTTGAGTTTTATTTGTATTTCGGACTATTTGTCTCATCTTTATTAATTGTTGTTTCTGGATCTTTTTATTGGTTCACAACGTTTTGGCCGACATCCTCTGGCGGATAGGAACTTCGAATCTCCTAACTGCATTCTCAGCCATCACTGCATTCCGTAGTTGTCGTCTCACCACATTTTTGACCAATTAACCTCTGGCACGTTTTTGGTGGGATTGAAACCGCTTATCTTTAGACAATGTTCATCTGGAACCGTAGAGATTCAACGTCTCTATCAACTGCGCCACGGGCCCCGAAGGGCGATCAAGGTTGGATTCTTTGATCTTATGAATCCACGTTTATTTATTATCTGATCATCCATAGTCGGGTCCGTACACATTATTATTCCTTAATTGGAATTCATTTTTTTTGAGATGAGCATTATATTGTTGATTTTTATTTGTATTTCGGACTATTTGTCTCATCTTTATTAATTGTTGTTTCTGGATCTTTTTATTGGTTCACAACGTTTTGGCCGACATCCTCTGGCGGATAGGAACTTCGAATCTCCTAACTGCATTCTCAGCCATCACTGCATTCCGTAGTTGTCGTCTCACCACATTTTTGACCAATTAACCTCTGGCACGCTTTCGGTGGGATTGAAACCGCTTATCTTCAGACAATGTTCATCTGGAACCGTAGAGATTCAACGTCTCTATCAACTGCGCCACGGGCCCCGAAGGGCGATCAAGGTTGGATTCTTTGATCTTATGAATCCACGTTTATTTATTATCTGATCTTCCATAGTCGGGTCCGTACACATTATTATTCCTTAATTGGAATTCATTTTTTTTGAGATGAGCATTATATTGTTGATTTTTATTTGTATTTCGGACTATTTGTCTCATCTTTATTAATTGTTGTTTCTGGATCTTTTTATTGGTTCACAACGTTTTGGCCGACATCCTCTGGCGGATAGGAACTTCGAATCTCCTAACTGCATTCCGTAGTTGTCGTCTCACCACATTTTTGACCAATTAACCTCTGGCACGTTTTTGGTGGGATTGAAACCGCTTATCTTCAGACAATGTTCATCTGGAACCGTAGAGATTCAACGTCTCTATCAACTGCGCCACGGGCCCCGAAGGGCGATCAAGGTAGGATTCTTTGATCTTATGAATCCACGTTTATTTATTATCTGATCATCCATAGTCGGGTCCGTACACATTATTATTCCTTAATTGGAATTCATTTTTTTTTAGATGAGCATTATATTGTTGATTTTTATTTGTATTTCGGACTATTTGTCTCATCTTTATTAATTGTTGTTTCTGGATCTTTTTATTGGTTCACAACGTTTTGGCCGACATCCTCTGGCGGATAGGAACTTCGAATCTCCTAACTGCATTCTCAGCCATCACTGCATTCCGTAGTTGTCGTCTCACCACATTTTTGACCAATTAACCTCTGGCACGCTTTTGGTGGGATTGAAACCGCTTATCTTCAGACAATGTTCATCTGGAACCGTAGAGATTCAACGTCTCTATCAACTGCGCCACGGGCCCCGAAGGGCGATCAAGGTTGGATTCTTTGATCTTATGAATCCACGTTTATTTATTATCTGATCATCCATAGTCGGGTCCGTACACATTATTATTCCTTAATTGGAATTCATTTTTTTTGAGATGAGCATTATATTGTTGATTTTTATTTGTATTTCGGACTATTTGTCTCATCTTTATTAATTGTTGTTTCTGGATCTTTTTATTGGTTCACAACGTTTTGGCCGACATCCTCTGGCGGATAGGAACTTCGAATCTCCTAACTGCATTCTCAGCCATCACTGCATTCCGTAGTTGTCGTCTCACCACATTTTTGACCAATTAACCTCTGGCACGTTTTTGGTGGGATTGAAACCGCTTATCTTTAGACAATGTTCATCTGGAACCGTAGAGATTCAACGTCTCTATCAACTGCGCCACGGGCCCCGAAGGGCGATCAAGGTTGGATTCTTTGATCTTATGAATCCACGTTTATTTATTATCTGATCATCCATAGTCGGGTCCGTACACATTATTATTCCTTAATTGGAATTCATTTTTTTTTAGATGAGCATTATATTGTTGATTTTTATTTGTATTTCGGACTATTTGTCTCATCTTTATTAATTGTTGTTTCTGGATCTTTTTATTGGTTCACAACGTTTTGGCCGACATCCTCTGGCGGATAGGAACTTCGAATCTCCTAACTGCATTCTCAGCCATCACTGCATTCCGTAGTTGTCGTCTCACCACATTTTTGACCAATTAACCTCTGGCACGTTTTTGGTGGGATTGAAACCGCTTATCTTTAGACAATGTTCATCTGGAACCGTAGAGATTCAACGTCTCTATCAACTGCGCCACGGGCCCCGAAGGGCGATCAAGGTTGGATTCTTTGATCTTATGAATCCACGTTTATTTATTATCTGATCATCCATAGTCGGGTCCGTACACATTATTATTCCTTAATTGGAATTCATTTTTTTTGAGATGAGCATTATATTGTTGATTTTTATTTGTATTTCGGACTATTTGTCTCATCTTTATTAATTGTTGTTTCTGGATCTTTTTATTGGTTCACAACGTTTTGGCCGACATCCTCTGGCGGATAGGAACTTCGAATCTCCTAACTGCATTCTCAGCCATCACTGCATTCCGTAGTTGTCGTCTCACCACATTTTTGACCAATTAACCTCTGGCACGCTTTTGGTGGGATTGAAACCGCTTATCTTCAGACAATGTTCATCTGGAACCGTAGAGATTCAACGTCTCTATCAACTGCGCCACGGGCCCCGAAGGGCGATCAAGGTAGGATTCTTTGATCTTATGAATCCACGTTTATTTATTATCTGATCATCCATAGTCGGGTCCGTACACATTATTATTCCTTAATTGGAATTCATTTTTTTTGAGATGAGCATTATATTGTTGATTTTTATTTGTATTTCGGACTATTTGTCTCATCTTTATTAATTGTTGTTTCTGGATCTTTTTATTGGTTCACAACGTTTTGGCCGACATCCTCTGGCGGATAGGAACTTCGAATCTCCTAACTGCATTCTCAGCCATCACTGCATTCCGTAGTTGTCGTCTCACCACATTTTTGACCAATTAACCTCTGGCATGTTTTTGGTGGGATTGAAACCGCTTATCTTCAGACAATGTTCATCTGGAACCGTAGAGATTCAACGTCTCTATCAACTGCGCCACGGGCCCCGAAGGGCGATCAAGGTTGGATTCTTTGATCTTATGAATCCACGTTTATTTATTATCTGATCATCCATAGTCGGGTCCGTACACATTATTATTCCTTAATTGGAATTCATTTTTTTTTAGATGAGCATTATATTGTTGATTTTTATTTGTATTTCGGACTATTTGTCTCATCTTTATTAATTGTTGTTTCTGGATCTTTTTATTGGTTCACAACGTTTTGGCCGACATCCTCTGGCGGATAGGAACTTCGAATCTCCTATTTGCATTCTCAGCCATCACTGCATTCCGTAGTTGTCGTCTCACCACATTTTTGACCAATTAACCTCTGGCACGCTTTTGGTGGGATTGAAACCGCTTATCTTCAGACAATGTTCATCTGGAACCGTAGAGATTCAACGTCTCTATCAACTGCGCCACGGGCCCCGAAGGGCGATCAAGGTTGGATTCTTTGATCTTATGAATCCACGTTTATTTATTATCTGATCTTCCATAGTCGGGTCCGTACACATTATTATTCCTTAATTGGAATTCATTTTTTTTGAGATGAGCATTATATTGTTGATTTTTATTTGTATTTCGGACTATTTGTCTCATCTTTATTAATTGTTGTTTCTGGATCTTTTTATTGGTTCACAACGTTTTGGCCGACATCCTCTGGCGGATAGGAACTTCGAATCTCCTAACTGCATTCTCAGCCATCACTGCATTCCGTAGTTGTCGTCTCACCACATTTTTGACCAATTAACCTCTGGCACGCTTTTGGTGGGATTGAAACCGCTTATCTTCAGACAATGTTCATCTGGAACCGTAGAGATTCAACGTCTCTATCAACTGCGCCACGGGCCCCGAAGGGCGATCAAGGTTGGATTCTTTGATCTTATGAATCCACGTTTATTTATTATCTGATCATCCATAGTCGGGTCCGTACACATTATTATTCCTTAATTGGAATTCATTTTTTTTTAGATGAGCATTATATTGTTGATTTTTATTTGTATTTCGGACTATTTGTCTCATCTTTATTAATTGTTGTTTCTGGATCTTTTTATTGGTTCACAACGTTTTGGCCGACATCCTCTGGCGGATAGGAACTTCGAATCTCCTAACTGCATTCTCAGCCATCACTGCATTCCGTAGTTGTCGTCTCACCACATTTTTGACCAATTAACCTCTGGCACGCTTTTGGTGGGATTGAAACCGCTTATCTTCAGACAATGTTCATCTGGAACCGTAGAGATTCAACGTCTCTATCAACTGCGCCACGGGCCCCGAAGGGCGATCAAGGTTGGATTCTTTGATCTTATGAATCCACGTTTATTTATTATCTGATCTTCCATAGTCGGGTCCGTACACATTATTATTCCTTAATTGGAATTCATTTTTTTTGAGATGAGCATTATATTGTTGATTTTTATTTGTATTTCGGACTATTTGTCTCATCTTTATTAATTGTTGTTTCTGGATCTTTTTATTGGTTCACAACGTTTTGGCCGACATCCTCTGGCGGATAGGAACTTCGAATCTCCTAACTGCATTCTCAGCCATCACTGCATTCCGTAGTTGTCGTCTCACCACATTTTTGACCAATTAACCTCTGGCACGCTTTTGGTGGGATTGAAACCGCTTATCTTCAGACAATGTTCATCTGGAACCGTAGAGATTCAACGTCTCTATCAACTGCGCCACGGGCCCCGAAGGGCGATCAAGGTTGGATTCTTTGATCTTATGAATCCACGTTTATTTATTATCTGATCTTCCATAGTCGGGTCCGTACACATTATTATTCCTTAATTGGAATTCATTTTTTTTGAGATGAGCATTATATTGTTGAGTTTTATTTGTATTTCGGACTATTTGTCTCATCTTTATTAATTGTTGTTTCTGGATCTTTTTATTGGTTCACAACGTTTTAGCCGACATCCTCTGGCGGATAGGAACTTCGAATCTCCTAACTGCATTCTCAGCCATCACTGCATTCCGTAGTTGTCGTCTCACCACATTTTTGACCAATTAACCTCTGGCACGCTTTTGGTGGGATTGAAACCGCTTATCTTCAGACAATGTTCATCTGGAACCGTAGAGATTCAACGTCTCTATCAACTGCGCCACGGGCCCCGAAGGGCGATCAAGGTAGGATTCTTTGATCTTATGAATCCACGTTTATTTATTATCTGATCTTCCATAGTCGGGTCCGTACACATTATTATTCCTTAATTGGAATTCATTTTTTTTGAGATGAGCATTATATTGTTGATTTTTATTTGTATTTCGGACTATTTGTCTCATCTTTATTAATTGTTGTTTCTGGATCTTTTTATTGGTTCACAACGTTTTGGCCGACATCCTCTAGCGGATAGGAACTTCGAATCTCCTAACTGCATTCCGTAGTTGTCGTCTCACCACATTTTTGACCAATTAACCTCTGGCACGTTTTTGGTGGGATTGAAACCGCTTATCTTCAGACAATGTTCATCTGGAACCGTAGAGATTCAACGTCTCTATCAACTGCGCCACGGGCCCCGAAGGGCGATCAAGGTAGGATTCTTTGATCTTATGAATCCACGTTTATTTATTATCTGATCATCCATAGTCGGGTCCGTACACATTATTATTCCTTAATTGGAATTCATTTTTTTTGAGATGAGCATTATATTGTTGATTTTTATTTGTATTTCGGACTATTTGTCTCATCTTTATTAATTGTTGTTTCTGGATCTTTTTATTGGTTCACAACGTTTTGGCCGACATCCTCTGGCGGATAGGAACTTCGAATCTCCTAACTGCATTCCGTAGTTGTCGTCTCACCACATTTTTGACCAATTAACCTCTGGCACGTTTTTGGTGGGATTGAAACCGCTTATCTTCAGACAATGTTCATCTGGAACCGTAGAGATTCAACGTCTCTATCAACTGCGCCACGGGCCCCGAAGGGCGATCAAGGTAGGATTCTTTGATCTTATGAATCCACGTTTATTTATTATCTGATCATCCATAGTCGGGTCCGTACACATTATTATTCCTTAATTGGAATTCATTTTTTTTGAGATGAGCATTATATTGTTGATTTTTATTTGTATTTCGGACTATTTGTCTCATCTTTATTAATTGTTGTTTCTGGATCTTTTTATTGGTTCACAACGTTTTGGCCGACATCCTCTGGCGGATAGGAACTTCGAATCTCCTAACTGCATTCTCAGCCATCACTGCATTCCGTAGTTGTCGTCTCACCACATTTTTGACCAATTAACCTCTGGCATGTTTTTGGTGGGATTGAAACCGCTTATCTTCAGACA
The DNA here is from genome assembly GCF_053919585.1 of Euprymna scolopes. Lineage (NCBI taxonomy): Eukaryota > Metazoa > Mollusca > Cephalopoda > Sepiida > Sepiolidae > Euprymna > Euprymna scolopes. The sequence continues at coordinate 75,074,168 of NC_136504.1, forward strand.
ATGTTCATCTGGAACCGTAGAGATTCAACGTCTCTATCAACTGCGCCACGGGCCCCGAAGGGCGATCAAGGTTGGATTCTTTGATCTTATGAATCCACGTTTATTTATTATCTGATCATCCATAGTCGGGTCCGTACACATTATTATTCCTTAATTGGAATTCATTTTTTTTTAGATGAGCATTATATTGTTGATTTTTATTTGTATTTCGGACTATTTGTCTCATCTTTATTAATTGTTGTTTCTGGATCTTTTTATTGGTTCACAACGTTTTGGCCGACATCCTCTGGCGGATAGGAACTTCGAATCTCCTAACTGCATTCTCAGCCATCACTGCATTCCGTAGTTGTCGTCTCACCACATTTTTGACCAATTAACCTCTGGCACGCTTTTGGTGGGATTGAAACCGCTTATCTTCAGACAATGTTCATCTGGAACCGTAGAGATTCAACGTCTCTATCAACTGCGCCACGGGCCCCGAAGGGCGATCAAGGTTGGATTCTTTGATCTTATGAATCCACGTTTATTTATTATCTGATCTTCCATAGTCGGGTCCGTACACATTATTATTCCTTAATTGGAATTCATTTTTTTTGAGATGAGCATTATATTGTTGATTTTTATTTGTATTTCGGACTATTTGTCTCATCTTTATTAATTGTTGTTTCTGGATCTTTTTATTGGTTCACAACGTTTTGGCCGACATCCTCTGGCGGATAGGAACTTCGAATCTCCTAACTGCATTCTCAGCCATCACTGCATTCCGTAGTTGTCGTCTCACCACATTTTTGACCAATTAACCTCTGGCACGCTTTTGGTGGGATTGAAACCGCTTATCTTCAGACAATGTTCATCTGGAACCGTAGAGATTCAACGTCTCTATCAACTGCGCCACGGGCCCCGAAGGGCGATCAAGGTTGGATTCTTTGATCTTATGAATCCACGTTTATTTATTATCTGATCTTCCATAGTCGGGTCCGTACACATTATTATTCCTTAATTGGAATTCATTTTTTTTGAGATGAGCATTATATTGTTGAGTTTTATTTGTATTTCGGACTATTTGTCTCATCTTTATTAATTGTTGTTTCTGGATCTTTTTATTGGTTCACAACGTTTTAGCCGACATCCTCTGGCGGATAGGAACTTCGAATCTCCTAACTGCATTCTCAGCCATCACTGCATTCCGTAGTTGTCGTCTCACCACATTTTTGACCAATTAACCTCTGGCACGCTTTTGGTGGGATTGAAACCGCTTATCTTCAGACAATGTTCATCTGGAACCGTAGAGATTCAACGTCTCTATCAACTGCGCCACGGGCCCCGAAGGGCGATCAAGGTAGGATTCTTTGATCTTATGAATCCACGTTTATTTATTATCTGATCTTCCATAGTCGGGTCCGTACACATTATTATTCCTTAATTGGAATTCATTTTTTTTTAGATGAGCATTATATTGTTGATTTTTATTTGTATTTCGGACTATTTGTCTCATCTTTATTAATTGTTGTTTCTGGATCTTTTTATTGGTTCACAACGTTTTGGCCGACATCCTCTGGCGGATAGGAACTTCGAATCTCCTAACTGCATTCCGTAGTTGTCGTCTCACCACATTTTTGACCAATTAACCTCTGGCACGTTTTTGGTGGGATTGAAACCGCTTATCTTCAGACAATGTTCATCTGGAACCGTAGAGATTCAACGTCTCTATCAACTGCGCCACGGGCCCCGAAGGGCGATCAAGGTAGGATTCTTTGATCTTATGAATCCACGTTTATTTATTATCTGATCATCCATAGTCGGGTCCGTACACATTATTATTCCTTAATTGGAATTCATTTTTTTTGAGATGAGCATTATATTGTTGATTTTTATTTGTATTTCGGACTATTTGTCTCATCTTTATTAATTGTTGTTTCTGGATCTTTTTATTGGTTCACAACGTTTTGGCCGACATCCTCTGGCGGATAGGAACTTCGAATCTCCTAACTGCATTCTCAGCCATCACTGCATTCCGTAGTTGTCGTCTCACCACATTTTTGACCAATTAACCTCTGGCACGTTTTTGGTGGGATTGAAACCGCTTATCTTTAGACAATGTTCATCTGGAACCGTAGAGATTCAACGTCTCTATCAACTGCGCCACGGGCCCCGAAGGGCGATCAAGGTTGGATTCTTTGATCTTATGAATCCACGTTTATTTATTATCTGATCATCCATAGTCGGGTCCGTACACATTATTATTCCTTAATTGGAATTCATTTTTTTTTAGATGAGCATTATATTGTTGATTTTTATTTGTATTTCGGACTATTTGTCTCATCTTTATTAATTGTTGTTTCTGGATCTTTTTATTGGTTCACAACGTTTTGGCCGACATCCTCTGGCGGATAGGAACTTCGAATCTCCTAACTGCATTCTCAGCCATCACTGCATTCCGTAGTTGTCGTCTCACCACATTTTTGACCAATTAACCTCTGGCACGCTTTTGGTGGGATTGAAACCGCTTATCTTCAGACAATGTTCATCTGGAACCGTAGAGATTCAACGTCTCTATCAACTGCGCCACGGGCCCCGAAGGGCGATCAAGGTTGGATTCTTTGATCTTATGAATCCACGTTTATTTATTATCTGATCTTCCATAGTCGGGTCCGTACACATTATTATTCCTTAATTGGAATTCATTTTTTTTTAGATGAGCATTATATTGTTGATTTTTATTTGTATTTCGGACTATTTGTCTCATCTTTATTAATTGTTGTTTCTGGATCTTTTTATTGGTTCACAACGTTTTGGCCGACATCCTCTGGCGGATAGGAACTTCGAATCTCCTAACTGCATTCCGTAGTTGTCGTCTCACCACATTTTTGACCAATTAACCTCTGGCACGTTTTTGGTGGGATTGAAACCGCTTATCTTCAGACAATGTTCATCTGGAACCGTAGAGATTCAACGTCTCTATCAACTGCGCCACGGGCCCCGAAGGGCGATCAAGGTTGGATTCTTTGATCTTATGAATCCACGTTTATTTATTATCTGATCATCCATAGTCGGGTCCGTACACATTATTATTCCTTAATTGGAATTCATTTTTTTTTAGATGAGCATTATATTGTTGATTTTTATTTGTATTTCGGACTATTTGTCTCATCTTTATTAATTGTTGTTTCTGGATCTTTTTATTTGTTCACAACGTTTTGGCCGACATCCTCTGGCGGATAGGAACTTCGAATCTCCTAACTGCATTCCGTAGTTGTCGTCTCACCACATTTTTGACCAATTAACCTCTGGCACGTTTTTGGTGGGATTGAAACCGCTTATCTTCAGACAATGTTCATCTGGAACCGTAGAGATTCAACGTCTCTATCAACTGCGCCACGGGCCCCGAAGGGCGATCAAGGTAGGATTCTTTGATCTTATGAATCCACGTTTATTTATTATCTGATCTTCCATAGTCGGGTCCGTACACATTATTATTCCTTAATTGGAATTCATTTTTTTTGAGATGAGCATTATATTGTTGATTTTTATTTGTATTTCGGACTATTTGTCTCATCTTTATTAATTGTTGTTTCTGGATCTTTTTATTGGTTCACAACGTTTTGGCCGACATCCTCTGGCGGATAGGAACTTCGAATCTCCTAACTGCATTCTCAGCCATCACTGCATTCCGTAGTTGTCGTCTCACCACATTTTTGACCAATTAACCTCTGGCACGTTTTTGGTGGGATTGAAACCGCTTATCTTTAGACAATGTTCATCTGGAACCGTAGAGATTCAACGTCTCTATCAACTGCGCCACGGGCCCCGAAGGGCGATCAAGGTTGGATTCTTTGATCTTATGAATCCACGTTTATTTATTATCTGATCATCCATAGTCGGGTCCGTACACATTATTATTCCTTAATTGGAATTCATTTTTTTTTAGATGAGCATTATATTGTTGATTTTTATTTGTATTTCGGACTATTTGTCTCATCTTTATTAATTGTTGTTTCTGGATCTTTTTATTGGTTCACAACGTTTTGGCCGACATCCTCTGGCGGATAGGAACTTCGAATCTCCTAACTGCATTCTCAGCCATCACTGCACTCCGTAGTTGTCGTCTCACCACATTTTTGACCAATTAACCTCTGGCACGCTTTTGGTGGGATTGAAACCGCTTATCTTCAGACAATGTTCATCTGGAACCGTAGAGATTCAACGTCTCTATCAACTGCGCCACGGGCCCCGAAGGGCGATCAAGGTTGGATTCTTTGATCTTATGAATCCACGTTTATTTATTATCTGATCTTCCATAGTCGGGTCCGTACACATTATTATTCCTTAATTGGAATTCATTTTTTTTGAGATGAGCATTATATTGTTGATTTTTATTTGTATTTCGGACTATTTGTCTCATCTTTATTAATTGTTGTTTCTGGATCTTTTTATTGGTTCACAACGTTTTAGCCGACATCCTCTGGCGGATAGGAACTTCGAATCTCCTAACTGCATTCTCAGCCATCACTGCATTCCGTAGTTGTCGTCTCACCACATTTTTGACCAATTAACCTCTGGCACGCTTTTGGTGGGATTGAAACCGCTTATCTTCAGACAATGTTCATCTGGAACCGTAGAGATTCAACGTCTCTATCAACTGCGCCACGGGCCCCGAAGGGCGATCAAGGTTGGATTCTTTGATCTTATGAATCCACGTTTATTTATTATCTGATCTTCCATAGTCGGGTCCGTACACATTATTATTCCTTAATTGGAATTCATTTTTTTTGAGATGAGCATTATATTGTTGATTTTTATTTGTATTTCGGACTATTTGTCTCATCTTTATTAATTGTTGTTTCTGGATCTTTTTATTGGTTCACAACGTTTTGGCCGACATCCTCTGGCGGATAGGAACTTCGAATCTCCTAACTGCATTCTCAGCCATCACTGCATTCCGTAGTTGTCGTCTCACCACATTTTTGACCAATTAACCTCTGGCACGTTTTTGGTGGGATTGAAACCGCTTATCTTTAGACAATGTTCATCTGGAACCGTAGAGATTCAACGTCTCTATCAACTGCGCCACGGGCCCCGAAGGGCGATCAAGGTTGGATTCTTTGATCTTATGAATCCACGTTTATTTATTATCTGATCATCCATAGTCGGGTCCGTACACATTATTATTCCTTAATTGGAATTCATTTTTTTTTAGATGAGCATTATATTGTTGATTTTTATTTGTATTTCGGACTATTTGTCTCATCTTTATTAATTGTTGTTTCTGGATCTTTTTATTGGTTCACAACGTTTTGGCCGACATCCTCTGGCGGATAGGAACTTCGAATCTCCTAACTGCATTCTCAGCCATCACTGCATTCCGTAGTTGTCGTCTCACCACATTTTTGACCAATTAACCTCTGGCACGCTTTTGGTGGGATTGAAACCGCTTATCTTCAGACAATGTTCATCTGGAACCGTAGAGATTCAACGTCTCTATCAACTGCGCCACGGGCCCCGAAGGGCGATCAAGGTTGGATTCTTTGATCTTATGAATCCACGTTTATTTATTATCTGATCTTCCATAGTCGGGTCCGTACACATTATTATTCCTTAATTGGAATTCATTTTTTTTTAGATGAGCATTATATTGTTGATTTTTATTTGTATTTCGGACTATTTGTCTCATCTTTATTAATTGTTGTTTCTGGATCTTTTTATTGGTTCACAACGTTTTGGCCGACATCCTCTGGCGGATAGGAACTTCGAATCTCCTAACTGCATTCCGTAGTTGTCGTCTCACCACATTTTTGACCAATTAACCTCTGGCACGTTTTTGGTGGGATTGAAACCGCTTATCTTCAGACAATGTTCATCTGGAACCGTAGAGATTCAACGTCTCTATCAACTGCGCCACGGGCCCCGAAGGGCGATCAAGGTTGGATTCTTTGATCTTATGAATCCACGTTTATTTATTATCTGATCATCCATAGTCGGGTCCGTACACATTATTATTCCTTAATTGGAATTCATTTTTTTTTAGATGAGCATTATATTGTTGATTTTTATTTGTATTTCGGACTATTTGTCTCATCTTTATTAATTGTTGTTTCTGGATCTTTTTATTTGTTCACAACGTTTTGGCCGACATCCTCTGGCGGATAGGAACTTCGAATCTCCTAACTGCATTCCGTAGTTGTCGTCTCACCACATTTTTGACCAATTAACCTCTGGCACGTTTTTGGTGGGATTGAAACCGCTTATCTTCAGACAATGTTCATCTGGAACCGTAGAGATTCAACGTCTCTATCAACTGCGCCACGGGCCCCGAAGGGCGATCAAGGTAGGATTCTTTGATCTTATGAATCCACGTTTATTTATTATCTGATCTTCCATAGTCGGGTCCGTACACATTATTATTCCTTAATTGGAATTCATTTTTTTTGAGATGAGCATTATATTGTTGATTTTTATTTGTATTTCGGACTATTTGTCTCATCTTTATTAATTGTTGTTTCTGGATCTTTTTATTGGTTCACAACGTTTTGGCCGACATCCTCTGGCGGATAGGAACTTCGAATCTCCTAACTGCATTCTCAGCCATCACTGCATTCCGTAGTTGTCGTCTCACCACATTTTTGACCAATTAACCTCTGGCACGTTTTTGGTGGGATTGAAACCGCTTATCTTTAGACAATGTTCATCTGGAACCGTAGAGATTCAACGTCTCTATCAACTGCGCCACGGGCCCCGAAGGGCGATCAAGGTTGGATTCTTTGATCTTATGAATCCACGTTTATTTATTATCTGATCATCCATAGTCGGGTCCGTACACATTATTATTCCTTAATTGGAATTCATTTTTTTTTAGATGAGCATTATATTGTTGATTTTTATTTGTATTTCGGACTATTTGTCTCATCTTTATTAATTGTTGTTTCTGGATCTTTTTATTGGTTCACAACGTTTTGGCCGACATCCTCTGGCGGATAGGAACTTCGAATCTCCTAACTGCATTCTCAGCCATCACTGCACTCCGTAGTTGTCGTCTCACCACATTTTTGACCAATTAACCTCTGGCACGCTTTTGGTGGGATTGAAACCGCTTATCTTCAGACAATGTTCATCTGGAACCGTAGAGATTCAACGTCTCTATCAACTGCGCCACGGGCCCCGAAGGGCGATCAAGGTTGGATTCTTTGATCTTATGAATCCACGTTTATTTATTATCTGATCTTCCATAGTCGGGTCCGTACACATTATTATTCCTTAATTGGAATTCATTTTTTTTGAGATGAGCATTATATTGTTGATTTTTATTTGTATTTCGGACTATTTGTCTCATCTTTATTAATTGTTGTTTCTGGATCTTTTTATTGGTTCACAACGTTTTAGCCGACATCCTCTGGCGGATAGGAACTTCGAATCTCCTAACTGCATTCTCAGCCATCACTGCATTCCGTAGTTGTCGTCTCACCACATTTTTGACCAATTAACCTCTGGCACGCTTTTGGTGGGATTGAAACCGCTTATCTTCAGACAATGTTCATCTGGAACCGTAGAGATTCAACGTCTCTATCAACTGCGCCACGGGCCCCGAAGGGCGATCAAGGTTGGATTCTTTGATCTTATGAATCCACGTTTATTTATTATCTGATCTTCCATAGTCGGGTCCGTACACATTATTATTCCTTAATTGGAATTCATTTTTTTTGAGATGAGCATTATATTGTTGATTTTTATTTGTATTTCGGACTATTTGTCTCATCTTTATTAATTGTTGTTTCTGGATCTTTTTATTGGTTCACAACGTTTTAGCCGACATCCTCTGGCGGATAGGAACTTCGAATCTCCTAACTGCATTCTCAGCCATCACTGCATTCCGTAGTTGTCGTCTCACCACATTTTTGACCAATTAACCTCTGGCACGCTTTTGGTGGGATTGAAACCGCTTATCTTCAGACAATGTTCATCTGGAACCGTAGAGATTCAACGTCTCTATCAACTGCGCCACGGGCCCCGAAGGGCGATCAAGGTTGGATTCTTTGATCTTATGAATCCACGTTTATTTATTATCTGATCTTCGATAGTCGGGTCCGTACACATTATTATTCCTTAATTGGAATTCACTTTTTTTGAGATGAGCATTATATTGTTGAGTTTTATTTGTATTTCGGACTATTTGTCTCATCTTTATTAATTGTTGTTTCTGGATCTTTTTATTGGTTCACAACGTTTTGGCCGACATCCTCTGGCGGATAGGAACTTCGAATCTCCTAACTGCATTCTCAGCCATCACTGCATTCCGTAGTTGTCGTCTCACCACATTTTTGACCAATTAACCTCTGGCACGCTTTTGGTGGGATTGAAACCGCTTATCTTCAGACAATGTTCATCTGGAACCGTAGAGATTCAACGTCTCTATCAACTGCGCCACGGGCCCCGAAGGGCGATCAAGGTTGGATTCTTTGATCTTATGAATCCACGTTTATTTATTATCTGATCTTCCATAGTCGGGTCCGTACACATTATTATTCCTTAATTGGAATTCATTTTTTTTTAGATGAGCATTATATTGTTGATTTTTATTTGTATTTCGGACTATTTGTCTCATCTTTATTAATTGTTGTTTCTGGATCTTTTTATTGGTTCACAACGTTTTGGCCGACATCCTCTGGCGGATAGGAACTTCGAATCTCCTAACTGCATTCCGTAGTTGTCGTCTCACCACATTTTTGACCAATTAACCTCTGGCACGTTTTTGGTGGGATTGAAACCGCTTATCTTCAGACAATGTTCATCTGGAACCGTAGAGATTCAACGTCTCTATCAACTGCGCCACGGGCCCCGAAGGGCGATCAAGGTTGGATTCTTTGATCTTATGAATCCACGTTTATTTATTATCTGATCTTCCATAGTCGGGTCCGTACACATTATTATTCCTTAATTGGAATTCATTTTTTTTGAGATGAGCATTATATTGTTGATTTTTATTTGTATTTCGGACTATTTGTCTCATCTTTATTAATTGTTGTTTCTGGATCTTTTTATTGGTTCACAACGTTTTGGCCGACATCCTCTGGCGGATAGGAACTTCGAATCTCCTAACTGCATTCTCAGCCATCACTGTATTCCGTAGTTGTCGTCTCACCACATTTTTGACCAATTAACCTCTGGCACGCTTTTGGTGGGATTGAAACCGCTTATCTTCAGACAATGTTCATCTGGAACCGTAGAGATTCAACGTCTCTATCAACTGCGCCACGGGCCCCGAAGGGCGATCAAGGTTGGATTCTTTGATCTTATGAATCCACGTTTATTTATTATCTGATCTTCCATAGTCGGGTCCGTACACATTATTATTCCTTAATTGGAATTCATTTTTTTTGAGATGAGCATTATATTGTTGATTTTTATTTGTATTTCGGACTATTTGTCTCATCTTTATTAATTGTTGTTTCTGGATCTTTTTATTGGTTCACAACGTTTTGGCCGACATCCTCTGGCGGATAGGAACTTCGAATCTCCTAACTGCATTCTCAGCCATCACTGCATTCCGTAGTTGTCGTCTCACCACATTTTTGACCAATTAACCTCTGGCACGTTTTTGGTGGGATTGAAACCGCTTATCTTTAGACAATGTTCATCTGGAACCGTAGAGATTCAACGTCTCTATCAACTGCGCCACGGGCCCCGAAGGGCGATCAAGGTTGGATTCTTTGATCTTATGAATCCACGTTTATTTATTATCTGATCATCCATAGTCGGGTCCGTACACATTATTATTCCTTAATTGGAATTCATTTTTTTTTAGATGAGCATTATATTGTTGATTTTTATTTGTATTTCGGACTATTTGTCTCATCTTTATTAATTGTTGTTTCTGGATCTTTTTATTGGTTCACAACGTTTTGGCCGACATCCTCTGGCGGATAGGAACTTCGAATCTCCTAACTGCATTCTCAGCCATCACTGCACTCCGTAGTTGTCGTCTCACCACATTTTTGACCAATTAACCTCTGGCACGCTTTTGGTGGGATTGAAACCGCTTATCTTCAGACAATGTTCATCTGGAACCGTAGAGATTCAACGTCTCTATCAACTGCGCCACGGGCCCCGAAGGGCGATCAAGGTTGGATTCTTTGATCTTATTAATCCACGTTTATTTATTATCTGATCTTCCATAGTCGGGTCCGTACACATTATTATTCCTTAATTGGAATTCATTTTTTTTGAGATGAGCATTATATTGTTGATTTTTATTTGTATTTCGGACTATTTGTCTCATCTTTATTAATTGTTGTTTCTGGATCTTTTTATTGGTTCACAACGTTTTGGCCGACATCCTCTGGCGGATAGGAACTTCGAATCTCCTAACTGCATTCTCAGCCATCACTGCATTCCGTAGTTGTCGTCTCACCACATTTTTGACCAATTAACCTCTGGCACGCTTTTGGTGGGATTGAAACCGCTTATCTTCAGACAATGTTCATCTGGAACCGTAGAGATTCAACGTCTCTATCAACTGCGCCACGGGCCCCGAAGGGCGATCAAGGTAGGATTCTTTGATCTTATGAATCCACGTTTATTTATTATCTGATCATCCATAGTCGGGTCCGTACACATTATTATTCCTTAATTGGAATTCATTTTTTTTGAGATGAGCATTATATTGTTGATTTTTATTTGTATTTCGGACTATTTGTCTCATCTTTATTAATTGTTGTTTCTGGATCTTTTTATTGGTTCACAACGTTTTGGCCGACATCCTCTGGCGGATAGGAACTTCGAATCTCCTAACTGCATTCTCAGCCATCACTGCATTCCGTAGTTGTCGTCTCACCACATTTTTGACCAATTAACCTCTGGCACGTTTTTGGTGGGATTGAAACCGCTTATCTTCAGACAATGTTCATCTGGAACCGTAGAGATTCAACGTCTCTATCAACTGCGCCACGGGCCCCGAAGGGCGATCAAGGTTGGATTCTTTGATCTTATGAATCCACGTTTATTTATTATCTGATCTTCCATAGTCGGGTCCGTACACATTATTATTCCTTAATTGGAATTCATTTTTTTTGAGATGAGCATTATATTGTTGATTTTTATTTGTATTTCGGACTATTTGTCTCATCTTTATTAATTGTTGTTTCTGGATCTTTTTATTGGTTCACAACGTTTTGGCCGACATCCTCTGGCGGATAGGAACTTCGAATCTCCTAACTGCATTCTCAGCCATCACTGTATTCCGTAGTTGTCGTCTCACCACATTTTTGACCAATTAACCTCTGGCACGCTTTTGGTGGGATTGAAACCGCTTATCTTCAGACAATGTTCATCTGGAACCGTAGAGATTCAACGTCTCTATCAACTGCGCCACGGGCCCCGAAGGGCGATCAAGGTTGGATTCTTTGATCTTATGAATCCACGTTTATTTATTATCTGATCTTCCATAGTCGGGTCCGTACACATTATTATTCCTTAATTGGAATTCATTTTTTTTGAGATGAGCATTATATTGTTGATTTTTATTTGTATTTCGGACTATTTGTCTCATCTTTATTAATTGTTGTTTCTGGATCTTTTTATTGGTTCACAACGTTTTGGCCGACATCCTCTGGCGGATAGGAACTTCGAATCTCCTAACTGCATTCTCAGCCATCACTGCATTCCGTAGTTGTCGTCTCACCACATTTTTGACCAATTAACCTCTGGCACGTTTTTGGTGGGATTGAAACCGCTTATCTTTAGACAATGTTCATCTGGAACCGTAGAGATTCAACGTCTCTATCAACTGCGCCACGGGCCCCGAAGGGCGATCAAGGTTGGATTCTTTGATCTTATGAATCCACGTTTATTTATTATCTGATCATCCATAGTCGGGTCCGTACACATTATTATTCCTTAATTGGAATTCATTTTTTTTTAGATGAGCATTATATTGTTGATTTTTATTTGTATTTCGGACTATTTGTCTCATCTTTATTAATTGTTGTTTCTGGATCTTTTTATTGGTTCACAACGTTTTGGCCGACATCCTCTGGCGGATAGGAACTTCGAATCTCCTAACTGCATTCTCAGCCATCACTGCACTCCGTAGTTGTCGTCTCACCACATTTTTGACCAATTAACCTCTGGCACGCTTTTGGTGGGATTGAAACCGCTTATCTTCAGACAATGTTCATCTGGAACCGTAGAGATTCAACGTCTCTATCAACTGCGCCACGGGCCCCGAAGGGCGATCAAGGTTGGATTCTTTGATCTTATTAATCCACGTTTATTTATTATCTGATCTTCCATAGTCGGGTCCGTACACATTATTATTCCTTAATTGGAATTCATTTTTTTTGAGATGAGCATTATATTGTTGATTTTTATTTGTATTTCGGACTATTTGTCTCATCTTTATTAATTGTTGTTTCTGGATCTTTTTATTGGTTCACAACGTTTTGGCCGACATCCTCTGGCGGATAGGAACTTCGAATCTCCTAACTGCATTCTCAGCCATCACTGCATTCCGTAGTTGTCGTCTCACCACATTTTTGACCAATTAACCTCTGGCACGCTTTTGGTGGGATTGAAACCGCTTATCTTCAGACAATGTTCATCTGGAACCGTAGAGATTCAACGTCTCTATCAACTGCGCCACGGGCCCCGAAGGGCGATCAAGGTAGGATTCTTTGATCTTATGAATCCACGTTTATTTATTATCTGATCATCCATAGTCGGGTCCGTACACATTATTATTCCTTAATTGGAATTCATTTTTTTTGAGATGAGCATTATATTGTTGATTTTTATTTGTATTTCGGACTATTTGTCTCATCTTTATTAATTGTTGTTTCTGGATCTTTTTATTGGTTCACAACGTTTTGGCCGACATCCTCTGGCGGATAGGAACTTCGAATCTCCTAACTGCATTCTCAGCCATCACTGCATTCCGTAGTTGTCGTCTCACCACATTTTTGACCAATTAACCTCTGGCATGTTTTTGGTGGGATTGAAACCGCTTATCTTCAGACAATGTTCATCTGGAACCGTAGAGATTCAACGTCTCTATCAACTGCGCCACGGGCCCCGAAGGGCGATCAAGGTTGGATTCTTTGATCTTATGAATCCACGTTTATTTATTATCTGATCATCCATAGTCGGGTCCGTACACATTATTATTCCTTAATTGGAATTCATTTTTTTTTAGATGAGCATTATATTGTTGATTTTTATTTGTATTTCGGACTATTTGTCTCATCTTTATTAATTGTTGTTTCTGGATCTTTTTATTGGTTCACAACGTTTTGGCCGACATCCTCTGGCGGATAGGAACTTCGAATCTCCTAACTGCATTCTCAGCCATCACTGCATTCCGTAGTTGTCGTCTCACCACATTTTTGACCAATTAACCTCTGGCACGCTTTTGGTGGGATTGAAACCGCTTATCTTCAGACAATGTTCATCTGGAACCGTAGAGATTCAACGTCTCTATCAACTGCGCCACGGGCCCCGAAGGGCGATCAAGGTTGGATTCTTTGATCTTATGAATCCACGTTTATTTATTATCTGATCTTCCATAGTCGGGTCCGTACATATTATTATTCCTTAATTGGAATTCATTTTTTTTGAGATGAGCATTATATTGTTGATTTTTATTTGTATTTCGGACTATTTGTCTCATCTTTATTAATTGTTGTTTCTGGATCTTTTTATTGGTTCACAACGTTTTGGCCGACATCCTCTGGCGGATAGGAACTTCGAATCTCCTAACTGCATTCTCAGCCATCACTGCATTCCGTAGTTGTCGTCTCACCACATTTTTGACCAATTAACCTCTGGCACGCTTTTGGTGGGATTGAAACCGCTTATCTTCAGACAATGTTCATCTGGAACCGTAGAGATTCAACGTCTCTATCAACTGCGCCACGGGCCCCGAAGGGCGATCAAGGTTGGATTCTTTGATCTTATGAATCCACGTTTATTTATTATCTGATCTTCCATAGTCGGGTCCGTACACATTATTATTCCTTAATTGGAATTCATTTTTTTTGAGATGAGCATTATATTGTTGATTTTTATTTGTATTTCGGACTATTTGTCTCATCTTTATTAATTGTTGTTTCTGGATCTTTTTATTGGTTCACAACGTTTTGGCCGACATCCTCTGGCGGATAGGAACTTCGAATCTCCTAACTGCATTCTCAGCCATCACTGCATTCCGTAGTTGTCGTCTCACCACATTTTTGACCAATTAACCTCTGGCACGCTTTTGGTGGGATTGAAACCGCTTATCTTCAGACAATGTTCATCTGGAACCGTAGAGATTCAACGTCTCTATCAACTGCGCCACGGGCCCCGAAGGGCGATCAAGGTTGGATTCTTTGATCTTATGAATCCACGTTTATTTATTATCTGATCTTCCATAGTCGGGTCCGTACACATTATTATTCCTTAATTGGAATTCATTTTTTTTGAGATGAGCATTATATTGTTGAGTTTTATTTGTATTTCGGACTATTTGTCTCATCTTTATTAATTGTTGTTTCTGGATCTTTTTATTGGTTCACAACGTTTTAGCCGACATCCTCTGGCGGATAGGAACTTCGAATCTCCTAACTGCATTCTCAGCCATCACTGCATTCCGTAGTTGTCGTCTCACCACATTTTTGACCAATTAACCTCTGGCACGCTTTTGGTGGGATTGAAACCGCTTATCTTCAGACAATGTTCATCTGGAACCGTAGAGATTCAACGTCTCTATCAACTGCGCCACGGGCCCCGAAGGGCGATCAAGGTAGGATTCTTTGATCTTATGAATCCACGTTTATTTATTATCTGATCTTCCATAGTCGGGTCCGTACACATTATTATTCCTTAATTGGAATTCATTTTTTTTGAGATGAGCATTATATTGTTGATTTTTATTTGTATTTCGGACTATTTGTCTCATCTTTATTAATTGTTGTTTCTGGATCTTTTTATTGGTTCACAACGTTTTGGCCGACATCCTCTGGCGGATAGGAACTTCGAATCTCCTAACTGCATTCCGTAGTTGTCGTCTCACCACATTTTTGACCAATTAACCTCTGGCACGTTTTTGGTGGGATTGAAACCGCTTATCTTCAGACAATGTTCATCTGGAACCGTAGAGATTCAACGTCTCTATCAACTGCGCCACGGGCCCCGAAGGGCGATCAAGGTAGGATTCTTTGATCTTATGAATCCACGTTTATTTATTATCTGATCATCCATAGTCGGGTCCGTACACATTATTATTCCTTAATTGGAATTCATTTTTTTTGAGATGAGCATTATATTGTTGATTTTTATTTGTATTTCGGACTATTTGTCTCATCTTTATTAATTGTTGTTTCTGGATCTTTTTATTGGTTCACAACGTTTTGGCCGACATCCTCTGGCGGATAGGAACTTCGAATCTCCTAACTGCATTCCGTAGTTGTCGTCTCACCACATTTTTGACCAATTAACCTCTGGCACGTTTTTGGTGGGATTGAAACCGCTTATCTTCAGACAATGTTCATCTGGAACCGTAGAGATTCAACGTCTCTATCAACTGCGCCACGGGCCCCGAAGGGCGATCAAGGTAGGATTCTTTGATCTTATGAATCCACGTTTATTTATTATCTGATCATCCATAGTCGGGTCCGTACACATTATTATTCCTTAATTGGAATTCATTTTTTTTGAGATGAGCATTATATTGTTGATTTTTATTTGTATTTCGGACTATTTGTCTCATCTTTATTAATTGTTGTTTCTGGATCTTTTTATTGGTTCACAACGTTTTGGCCGACATCCTCTGGCGGATAGGAACTTCGAATCTCCTAACTGCATTCTCAGCCATCACTGCATTCCGTAGTTGTCGTCTCACCACATTTTTGACCAATTAACCTCTGGCACGTTTTTGGTGGGATTGAAACCGCTTATCTTTAGACAATGTTCATCTGGAACCGTAGAGATTCAACGTCTCTATCAACTGCGCCACGGGCCCCGAAGGGCGATCAAGGTTGGATTCTTTGATCTTATGAATCCACGTTTATTTATTATCTGATCATCCATAGTCGGGTCCGTACACATTATTATTCCTTAATTGGAATTCATTTTTTTTTAGATGAGCATTATATTGTTGATTTTTATTTGTATTTCGGACTATTTGTCTCATCTTTATTAATTGTTGTTTCTGGATCTTTTTATTGGTTCACAACGTTTTGGCCGACATCCTCTGGCGGATAGGAACTTCGAATCTCCTAACTGCATTCTCAGCCATCACTGCATTCCGTAGTTGTCGTCTCACCACATTTTTGACCAATTAACCTCTGGCACGCTTTTGGTGGGATTGAAACCGCTTATCTTCAGACAATGTTCATCTGGAACCGTAGAGATTCAACGTCTCTATCAACTGCGCCACGGGCCCCGAAGGGCGATCAAGGTTGGATTCTTTGATCTTATGAATCCACGTTTATTTATTATCTGATCTTCCATAGTCGGGTCCGTACACATTATTATTCCTTAATTGGAATTCATTTTTTTTTAGATGAGCATTATATTGTTGATTTTTATTTGTATTTCGGACTATTTGTCTCATCTTTATTAATTGTTGTTTCTGGATCTTTTTATTGGTTCACAACGTTTTGGCCGACATCCTCTGGCGGATAGGAACTTCGAATCTCCTAACTGCATTCCGTAGTTGTCGTCTCACCACATTTTTGACCAATTAACCTCTGGCACGTTTTTGGTGGGATTGAAACCGCTTATCTTCAGACAATGTTCATCTGGAACCGTAGAGATTCAACGTCTCTATCAACTGCGCCACGGGCCCCGAAGGGCGATCAAGGTTGGATTCTTTGATCTTATGAATCCACGTTTATTTATTATCTGATCATCCATAGTCGGGTCCGTACACATTATTATTCCTTAATTGGAATTCATTTTTTTTTAGATGAGCATTATATTGTTGATTTTTATTTGTATTTCGGACTATTTGTCTCATCTTTATTAATTGTTGTTTCTGGATCTTTTTATTTGTTCACAACGTTTTGGCCGACATCCTCTGGCGGATAGGAACTTCGAATCTCCTAACTGCATTCCGTAGTTGTCGTCTCACCACATTTTTGACCAATTAACCTCTGGCACGTTTTTGGTGGGATTGAAACCGCTTATCTTCAGACAATGTTCATCTGGAACCGTAGAGATTCAACGTCTCTATCAACTGCGCCACGGGCCCCGAAGGGCGATCAAGGTAGGATTCTTTGATCTTATGAATCCACGTTTATTTATTATCTGATCTTCCATAGTCGGGTCCGTACACATTATTATTCCTTAATTGGAATTCATTTTTTTTGAGATGAGCATTATATTGTTGATTTTTATTTGTATTTCGGACTATTTGTCTCATCTTTATTAATTGTTGTTTCTGGATCTTTTTATTGGTTCACAACGTTTTGGCCGACATCCTCTGGCGGATAGGAACTTCGAATCTCCTAACTGCATTCTCAGCCATCACTGCATTCCGTAGTTGTCGTCTCACCACATTTTTGACCAATTAACCTCTGGCACGTTTTTGGTGGGATTGAAACCGCTTATCTTTAGACAATGTTCATCTGGAACCGTAGAGATTCAACGTCTCTATCAACTGCGCCACGGGCCCCGAAGGGCGATCAAGGTTGGATTCTTTGATCTTATGAATCCACGTTTATTTATTATCTGATCATCCATAGTCGGGTCCGTACACATTATTATTCCTTAATTGGAATTCATTTTTTTTTAGATGAGCATTATATTGTTGATTTTTATTTGTATTTCGGACTATTTGTCTCATCTTTATTAATTGTTGTTTCTGGATCTTTTTATTGGTTCACAACGTTTTGGCCGACATCCTCTGGCGGATAGGAACTTCGAATCTCCTAACTGCATTCTCAGCCATCACTGCACTCCGTAGTTGTCGTCTCACCACATTTTTGACCAATTAACCTCTGGCACGCTTTTGGTGGGATTGAAACCGCTTATCTTCAGACAATGTTCATCTGGAACCGTAGAGATTCAACGTCTCTATCAACTGCGCCACGGGCCCCGAAGGGCGATCAAGGTTGGATTCTTTGATCTTATGAATCCACGTTTATTTATTATCTGATCTTCCATAGTCGGGTCCGTACACATTATTATTCCTTAATTGGAATTCATTTTTTTTGAGATGAGCATTATATTGTTGATTTTTATTTGTATTTCGGACTATTTGTCTCATCTTTATTAATTGTTGTTTCTGGATCTTTTTATTGGTTCACAACGTTTTAGCCGACATCCTCTGGCGGATAGGAACTTCGAATCTCCTAACTGCATTCTCAGCCATCACTGCATTCCGTAGTTGTCGTCTCACCACATTTTTGACCAATTAACCTCTGGCACGCTTTTGGTGGGATTGAAACCGCTTATCTTCAGACAATGTTCATCTGGAACCGTAGAGATTCAACGTCTCTATCAACTGCGCCACGGGCCCCGAAGGGCGATCAAGGTTGGATTCTTTGATCTTATGAATCCACGTTTATTTATTATCTGATCTTCCATAGTCGGGTCCGTACACATTATTATTCCTTAATTGGAATTCATTTTTTTTGAGATGAGCATTATATTGTTGATTTTTATTTGTATTTCGGACTATTTGTCTCATCTTTATTAATTGTTGTTTCTGGATCTTTTTATTGGTTCACAACGTTTTAGCCGACATCCTCTGGCGGATAGGAACTTCGAATCTCCTAACTGCATTCTCAGCCATCACTGCATTCCGTAGTTGTCGTCTCACCACATTTTTGACCAATTAACCTCTGGCACGCTTTTGGTGGGATTGAAACCGCTTATCTTCAGACAATGTTCATCTGGAACCGTAGAGATTCAACGTCTCTATCAACTGCGCCACGGGCCCCGAAGGGCGATCAAGGTTGGATTCTTTGATCTTATGAATCCACGTTTATTTATTATCTGATCTTCGATAGTCGGGTCCGTACACATTATTATTCCTTAATTGGAATTCACTTTTTTTGAGATGAGCATTATATTGTTGATTTTTATTTGTATTTCGGACTATTTGTCTCATCTTTATTAATTGTTGTTTCTGGATCTTTTTATTGGTTCACAACGTTTTGGCCGACATCCTCTGGCGGATAGGAACTTCGAATCTCCTAACTGCATTCTCAGCCATCACTGCATTCCGTAGTTGTCGTCTCACCACATTTTTGACCAATTAACCTCTGGCACGCTTTTGGTGGGATTGAAACCGCTTATCTTCAGACAATGTTCATCTGGAACCGTAGAGATTCAACGTCTCTATCAACTGCGCCACGGGCCCCGAAGGGCGATCAAGGTTGGATTCTTTGATCTTATGAATCCACGTTTATTTATTATCTGATCTTCCATAGTCGGGTCCGTACACATTATTATTCCTTAATTGGAATTCATTTTTTTTTAGATGAGCATTATATTGTTGATTTTTATTTGTATTTCGGACTATTTGTCTCATCTTTATTAATTGTTGTTTCTGGATCTTTTTATTGGTTCACAACGTTTTGGCCGACATCCTCTGGCGGATAGGAACTTCGAATCTCCTAACTGCATTCTCAGCCATCACTGCATTCCGTAGTTGTCGTCTCACCACATTTTTGACCAATTAACCTCTGGCACGCTTTCGGTGGGATTGAAACCGCTTATCTTCAGACAATGTTCATCTGGAACCGTAGAGATTCAACGTCTCTATCAACTGCGCCACGGGCCCCGAAGGGCGATCAAGGTTGGATTCTTTGATCTTATGAATCCACGTTTATTTATTATCTGATCTTCCATAGTCGGGTCCGTACACATTATTATTCCTTAATTGGAATTCATTTTTTTTGAGATGAGCATTATATTGTTGATTTTTATTTGTATTTCGGACTATTTGTCTCATCTTTATTAATTGTTGTTTCTGGATCTTTTTATTGGTTCACAACGTTTTGGCCGACATCCTCTGGCGGATAGGAACTTCGAATCTCCTAACTGCATTCTCAGCCATCACTGCATTCCGTAGTTGTCGTCTCACCACATTTTTGACCAATTAACCTCTGGCACGTTTTTGGTGGGATTGAAACCGCTTATCTTCAGACAATGTTCATCTGGAACCGTAGAGATTCAACGTCTCTATCAACTGCGCCACGGGCCCCGAAGGGCGATCAAGGTTGGATTCTTTGATCTTATGAATCCACGTTTATTTATTATCTGATCATCCATAGTCGGGTCCGTACACATTATTATTCCTTAATTGGAATTCATTTTTTTTTAGATGAGCATTATATTGTTGATTTTTATTTGTATTTCGGACTATTTGTCTCATCTTTATTAATTGTTGTTTCTGGATCTTTTTATTGGTTCACAACGTTTTGGCCGACATCCTCTGGCGGATAGGAACTTCGAATCTCCTAACTGCATTCTCAGCCATCACTGCATTCCGTAGTTGTCGTCTCACCACATTTTTGACCAATTAACCTCTGGCACGCTTTTGGTGGGATTGAAACCGCTTATCTTCAGACAATGTTCATCTGGAACCGTAGAGATTCAACGTCTCTATCAACTGCGCCACGGGCCCCGAAGGGCGATCAAGGTTGGATTCTTTGATCTTATGAATCCACGTTTATTTATTATCTGATCTTCCATAGTCGGGTCCGTACACATTATTATTCCTTAATTGGAATTCATTTTTTTTGAGATGAGCATTATATTGTTGATTTTTATTTGTATTTCGGACTATTTGTCTCATCTTTATTAATTGTTGTTTCTGGATCTTTTTATTGGTTCACAACGTTTTGGCCGACATCCTCTGGCGGATAGGAACTTCGAATCTCCTAACTGCATTCTCAGCCATCACTGCATTCCGTAGTTGTCGTCTCACCACATTTTTGACCAATTAACCTCTGGCACGCTTTTGGTGGGATTGAAACCGCTTATCTTCAGACAATGTTCATCTGGAACCGTAGAGATTCAACGTCTCTATCAACTGCGCCACGGGCCCCGAAGGGCGATCAAGGTTGGATTCTTTGATCTTATGAATCCACGTTTATTTATTATCTGATCTTCCATAGTCGGGTCCGTACACATTATTATTCCTTAATTGGAATTCATTTTTTTTGAGATGAGCATTATATTGTTGATTTTTATTTGTATTTCGGACTATTTGTCTCATCTTTATTAATTGTTGTTTCTGGATCTTTTTATTGGTTCACAACGTTTTGGCCGACATCCTCTGGCGGATAGGAACTTCGAATCTCCTAACTGCATTCTCAGCCATCACTGCATTCCGTAGTTGTCGTCTCACCACATTTTTGACCAATTAACCTCTGGCACGTTTTTGGTGGGATTGAAACCGCTTATCTTCAGACAATGTTCATCTGGAACCGTAGAGATTCAACGTCTCTATCAACTGCGCCACGGGCCCCGAAGGGCGATCAAGGTTGGATTCTTTGATCTTATGAATCCACGTTTATTTATTATCTGATCATCCATAGTCGGGTCCGTACACATTATTATTCCTTAATTGGAATTCATTTTTTTTTAGATGAGCATTATATTGTTGATTTTTATTTGTATTTCGGACTATTTGTCTCATCTTTATTAATTGTTGTTTCTGGATCTTTTTATTGGTTCACAACGTTTTGGCCGACATCCTCTGGCGGATAGGAACTTCGAATCTCCTAACTGCATTCTCAGCCATCACTGCATTCCGTAGTTGTCGTCTCACCACATTTTTGACCAATTAACCTCTGGCACGCTTTTGGTGGGATTGAAACCGCTTATCTTCAGACAATGTTCATCTGGAACCGTAGAGATTCAACGTCTCTATCAACTGCGCCACGGGCCCCGAAGGGCGATCAAGGTTGGATTCTTTGATCTTATGAATCCACGTTTATTTATTATCTGATCTTCCATAGTCGGGTCCGTACACATTATTATTCCTTAATTGGAATTCATTTTTTTTGAGATGAGCATTATATTGTTGATTTTTATTTGTATTTCGGACTATTTGTCTCATCTTTATTAATTGTTGTTTCTGGATCTTTTTATTGGTTCACAACGTTTTGGCCGACATCCTCTGGCGGATAGGAACTTCGAATCTCCTAACTGCATTCCGTAGTTGTCGTCTCACCACATTTTTGACCAATTAACCTCTGGCACGTTTTTGGTGGGATTGAAACCGCTTATCTTCAGACAATGTTCATCTGGAACCGTAGAGATTCAACGTCTCTATCAACTGCGCCACGGGCCCCGAAGGGCGATCAAGGTAGGATTCTTTGATCTTATGAATCCACGTTTATTTATTATCTGATCATCCATAGTCGGGTCCGTACACATTATTATTCCTTAATTGGAATTCATTTTTTTTGAGATGAGCATTATATTGTTGATTTTTATTTGTATTTCGGACTATTTGTCTCATCTTTATTAATTGTTGTTTCTGGATCTTTTTATTGGTTCACAACGTTTTGGCCGACATCCTCTGGCGGATAGGAACTTCGAATCTCCTAACTGCATTCTCAGCCATCACTGCATTCCGTAGTTGTCGTCTCACCACATTTTTGACCAATTAACCTCTGGCACGTTTTTGGTGGGATTGAAACCGCTTATCTTTAGACAATGTTCATCTGGAACCGTAGAGATTCAACGTCTCTATCAACTGCGCCACGGGCCCCGAAGGGCGATCAAGGTTGGATTCTTTGATCTTATGAATCCACGTTTATTTATTATCTGATCATCCATAGTCGGGTCCGTACACATTATTATTCCTTAATTGGAATTCATTTTTTTTTAGATGAGCATTATATTGTTGATTTTTATTTGTATTTCGGACTATTTGTCTCATCTTTATTAATTGTTGTTTCTGGATCTTTTTATTTGTTCACAACGTTTTGGCCGACATCCTCTGGCGGATAGGAACTTCGAATCTCCTAACTGCATTCTCAGCCATCACTGCATTCCGTAGTTGTCGTCTCACCACATTTTTGACCAATTAACCTCTGGCACGCTTTTGGTGGGATTGAAACCGCTTATCTTCAGACAATGTTCATCTGGAACCGTAGAGATTCAACGTCTCTATCAACTGCGCCACGGGCCCCGAAGGGCGATCAAGGTTGGATTCTTTGATCTTATGAATCCACGTTTATTTATTATCTGATCTTCCATAGTCGGGTCCGTACACATTATTATTCCTTAATTGGAATTCATTTTTTTTGAGATGAGCATTATATTGTTGAGTTTTATTTGTATTTCGGACTATTTGTCTCATCTTTATTAATTGTTGTTTCTGGATCTTTTTATTGGTTCACAACGTTTTGGCCGACATCGTCTGGCGGATAGGAACTTCGAATCTCCTAACTGCATTCCGTAGTTGTCGTCTCACCACATTTTTGACCAATTAACCTCTGGCACGCTTTTGGTGGGATTGAAACCGCTTATCTTCAGACAATGTTCATCTGGAACCGTAGAGATTCAACGTCTCTATCAACTGCGCCACGGGCCCCGAAGGGCGATCAAGGTTGGATTCTTTGATCTTATGAATCCACGTTTATTTATTATCTGATCTTCCATAGTCGGGTCCGTACACATTATTATTCCTTAATTGGAATTCATTTTTTTTGAGATGAGCATTATATTGTTGATTTTTATTTGTATTTCGGACTATTTGTCTCATCTTTATTAATTGTTGTTTCTGGATCTTTTTATTGGTTCACAACGTTTTAGCCGACATCCTCTGGCGGATAGGAACTTCGAATCTCCTAACTGCATTCTCAGCCATCACTGCATTCCGTAGTTGTCGTCTCACCACATTTTTGACCAATTAACCTCTGGCACGCTTTTGGTGGGATTGAAACCGCTTATCTTCAGACAATGTTCATCTGGAACCGTAGAGATTCAACGTCTCTATCAACTGCGCCACGGGCCCCGAAGGGCGATCAAGGTAGGATTCTTTGATCTTATGAATCCACGTTTATTTATTATCTGATCTTCCATAGTCGGGTCCGTACACATTATTATTCCTTAATTGGAATTCATTTTTTTTGAGATGAGCATTATATTGTTGAGTTTTATTTGTATTTCGGACTATTTGTCTCATCTTTATTAATTGTTGTTTCTGGATCTTTTTATTGGTTCACAACGTTTTGGCCGACATCCTCTGGCGGATAGGAACTTCGAATCTCCTAACTGCATTCTCAGCCATCACTGCATTCCGTAGTTGTCGTCTCACCACATTTTTGACCAATTAACCTCTGGCACGTTTTTGGTGGGATTGAAACCGCTTATCTTCAGACAATGTTCATCTGGAACCGTAGAGATTCAACGTCTCTATCAACTGCGCCACGGGCCCCGAAGGGCGATCAAGGTAGGATTCTTTGATCTTATGAATCCACGTTTATTTATTATCTGATCTTCCATAGTCGGGTCCGTACACATTATTATTCCTTAATTGGAATTCATTTTTTTTTAGATGAGCATTATATTGTTGATTTTTATTTGTATTTCGGACTATTTGTCTCATCTTTATTAATTGTTGTTTCTGGATCTTTTTATTGGTTCACAACGTTTTGGCCGACATCCTCTGGCGGATAGGAACTTCGAATCTCCTAACTGCATTCTCAGCCATCACTGCATTCCGTAGTTGTCGTCTCACCACATTTTTGACCAATTAACCTCTGGCACGTTTTTGGTGGGATTGAAACCGCTTATCTTTAGACAATGTTCATCTGGAACCGTAGAGATTCAACGTCTCTATCAACTGCGCCACGGGCCCCGAAGGGCGATCAAGGTTGGATTCTTTGATCTTATGAATCCACGTTTATTTATTATCTGATCATCCATAGTCGGGTCCGTACACATTATTATTCCTTAATTGAAATTCATTTTTTTTGAGATGAGCATTATATTGTTGATTTTTATTTGTATTTCGGACTATTTGTCTCATCTTTATTAATTGTTGTTTCTGGATCTTTTTATTGGTTCACAACGTTTTGGCCGACATCCTCTGGCGGATAGGAACTTCGAATCTCCTAACTGCATTCTCAGCCATCACTGCATTCCGTAGTTGTCGTCTCACCACATTTTTGACCAATTAACCTCTGGCACGCTTTCGGTGGGATTGAAACCGCTTATCTTCAGACAATGTTCATCTGGAACCGTAGAGATTCAACGTCTCTATCAACTGCGCCACGGGCCCCGAAGGGCGATCAAGGTTGGATTCTTTGATCTTATGAATCCACGTTTATTTATTATCTGATCTTCCATAGTCGGGTCCGTACACATTATTATTCCTTAATTGGAATTCATTTTTTTTGAGATGAGCATTATATTGTTGATTTTTATTTGTATTTCGGACTATTTGTCTCATCTTTATTAATTGTTGTTTCTGGATCTTTTTATTGGTTCACAACGTTTTGGCCGACATCCTCTGGCGGATAGGAACTTCGAATCTCCTAACTGCATTCCGTAGTTGTCGTCTCACCACATTTTTGACCAATTAACCTCTGGCACGTTTTTGGTGGGATTGAAACCGCTTATCTTCAGACAATGTTCATCTGGAACCGTAGAGATTCAACGTCTCTATCAACTGCGCCACGGGCCCCGAAGGGCGATCAAGGTAGGATTCTTTGATCTTATGAATCCACGTTTATTTATTATCTGATCATCCATAGTCGGGTCCGTACACATTATTATTCCTTAATTGGAATTCATTTTTTTTTAGATGAGCATTATATTGTTGATTTTTATTTGTATTTCGGACTATTTGTCTCATCTTTATTAATTGTTGTTTCTGGATCTTTTTATTGGTTCACAACGTTTTGGCCGACATCCTCTGGCGGATAGGAACTTCGAATCTCCTAACTGCATTCTCAGCCATCACTGCATTCCGTAGTTGTCGTCTCACCACATTTTTGACCAATTAACCTCTGGCACGCTTTTGGTGGGATTGAAACCGCTTATCTTCAGACAATGTTCATCTGGAACCGTAGAGATTCAACGTCTCTATCAACTGCGCCACGGGCCCCGAAGGGCGATCAAGGTTGGATTCTTTGATCTTATGAATCCACGTTTATTTATTATCTGATCTTCCATAGTCGGGTCCGTACACATTATTATTCCTTAATTGGAATTCATTTTTTTTGAGATGAGCATTATATTGTTGATTTTTATTTGTATTTCGGACTATTTGTCTCATCTTTATTAATTGTTGTTTCTGGATCTTTTTATTGGTTCACAACGTTTTGGCCGACATCCTCTGGCGGATAGGAACTTCGAATCTCCTAACTGCATTCCGTAGTTGTCGTCTCACCACATTTTTGACCAATTAACCTCTGGCACGTTTTTGGTGGGATTGAAACCGCTTATCTTCAGACAATGTTCATCTGCAACCGTAGAGATTCAACGTCTCTATCAACTGCGCCACGGGCCCCGAAGGGCGATCAAGGTAGGATTCTTTGATCTTATGAATCCACGTTTATTTATTATCTGATCATCCATAGTCGGGTCCGTACACATTATTATTCCTTAATTGGAATTCATTTTTTTTGAGATGAGCATTATATTGTTGATTTTTATTTGTATTTCGGACTATTTGTCTCATCTTTATTAATTGTTGTTTCTGGATCTTTTTATTGGTTCACAACGTTTTGGCCGACATCCTCTGGCGGATAGGAACTTCGAATCTCCTAACTGCATTCTCAGCCATCACTGCATTCCGTAGTTGTCGTCTCACCACATTTTTGACCAATTAACCTCTGGCACGTTTTTGGTGGGATTGAAACCGCTTATCTTTAGACAATGTTCATCTGGAACCGTAGAGATTCAACGTCTCTATCAACTGCGCCACGGGCCCCGAAGGGCGATCAAGGTTGGATTCTTTGATCTTATGAATCCACGTTTATTTATTATCTGATCATCCATAGTCGGGTCCGTACACATTATTATTCCTTAATTGGAATTCATTTTTTTTTAGATGAGCATTATATTGTTGATTTTTATTTGTATTTCGGACTATTTGTCTCATCTTTATTAATTGTTGTTTCTGGATCTTTTTATTGGTTCACAACGTTTTGGCCGACATCCTCTGGCGGATAGGAACTTCGAATCTCCTAACTGCATTCTCAGCCATCACTGCATTCCGTAGTTGTCGTCTCACCACATTTTTGACCAATTAACCTCTGGCACGCTTTTGGTGGGATTGAAACCGCTTATCTTCAGACAATGTTCATCTGGAACCGTAGAGATTCAACGTCTCTATCAACTGCGCCACGGGCCCCGAAGGGCGATCAAGGTTGGATTCTTTGATCTTATGAATCCACGTTTATTTATTATCTGATCTTCCATAGTCGGGTCCGTACACATTATTATTCCTTAATTGGAATTCATTTTTTTTTAGATGAGCATTATATTGTTGATTTTTATTTGTATTTCGGACTATTTGTCTCATCTTTATTAATTGTTGTTTCTGGATCTTTTTATTGGTTCACAACGTTTTGGCCGACATCCTCTGGCGGATAGGAACTTCGAATCTCCTAACTGCATTCCGTAGTTGTCGTCTCACCACATTTTTGACCAATTAACCTCTGGCACGTTTTTGGTGGGATTGAAACCGCTTATCTTCAGACAATGTTCATCTGGAACCGTAGAGATTCAACGTCTCTATCAACTGCGCCACGGGCCCCGAAGGGCGATCAAGGTTGGATTCTTTGATCTTATGAATCCACGTTTATTTATTATCTGATCATCCATAGTCGGGTCCGTACACATTATTATTCCTTAATTGGAATTCATTTTTTTTTAGATGAGCATTATATTGTTGATTTTTATTTGTATTTCGGACTATTTGTCTCATCTTTATTAATTGTTGTTTCTGGATCTTTTTATTTGTTCACAACGTTTTGGCCGACATCCTCTGGCGGATAGGAACTTCGAATCTCCTAACTGCATTCCGTAGTTGTCGTCTCACCACATTTTTGACCAATTAACCTCTGGCACGTTTTTGGTGGGATTGAAACCGCTTATCTTCAGACAATGTTCATCTGGAACCGTAGAGATTCAACGTCTCTATCAACTGCGCCACGGGCCCCGAAGGGCGATCAAGGTAGGATTCTTTGATCTTATGAATCCACGTTTATTTATTATCTGATCTTCCATAGTCGGGTCCGTACACATTATTATTCCTTAATTGGAATTCATTTTTTTTGAGATGAGCATTATATTGTTGATTTTTATTTGTATTTCGGACTATTTGTCTCATCTTTATTAATTGTTGTTTCTGGATCTTTTTATTGGTTCACAACGTTTTGGCCGACATCCTCTGGCGGATAGGAACTTCGAATCTCCTAACTGCATTCTCAGCCATCACTGCATTCCGTAGTTGTCGTCTCACCACATTTTTGACCAATTAACCTCTGGCACGCTTTTGGTGGGATTGAAACCGCTTATCTTCAGACAATGTTCATCTGGAACCGTAGAGATTCAACGTCTCTATCAACTGCGCCACGGGCCCCGAAGGGCGATCAAGGTTGGATTCTTTGATCTTATGAATCCACGTTTATTTATTATCTGATCTTCCATAGTCGGGTCCGTACACATTATTATTCCTTAATTGGAATTCATTTTTTTTGAGATGAGCATTATATTGTTGATTTTTATTTGTATTTCGGACTATTTGTCTCATCTTTATTAATTGTTGTTTCTGGATCTTTTTATTGGTTCACAACGTTTTGGCCGACATCCTCTGGCGGATAGGAACTTCGAATCTCCTAACTGCATTCCGTAGTTGTCGTCTCACCACATTTTTGACCAATTAACCTCTGGCACGTTTTTGGTGGGATTGAAACCGCTTATCTTCAGACAATGTTCATCTGGAACCGTAGAGATTCAACGTCTCTATCAACTGCGCCACGGGCCCCGAAGGGCGATCAAGGTAGGATTCTTTGATCTTATGAATCCACGTTTATTTATTATCTGATCTTCCATAGTCGGGTCCGTACACATTATTATTCCTTAATTGGAATTCATTTTTTTTGAGATGAGCATTATATTGTTGATTTTTATTTGTATTTCGGACTATTTGTCTCATCTTTATTAATTGTTGTTTCTGGATCTTTTTATTGGTTCACAACGTTTTGGCCGACATCCTCTGGCGGATAGGAACTTCGAATCTCCTAACTGCATTCTCAGCCATCACTGTATTCCGTAGTTGTCGTCTCACCACATTTTTGACCAATTAACCTCTGGCACGCTTTTGGTGGGATTGAAACCGCTTATCTTCAGACAATGTTCATCTGGAACCGTAGAGATTCAACGTCTCTATCAACTGCGCCACGGGCCCCGAAGGGCGATCAAGGTTGGATTCTTTGATCTTATGAATCCACGTTTATTTATTATCTGATCTTCCATAGTCGGGTCCGTACACATTATTATTCCTTAATTGGAATTCATTTTTTTTGAGATGAGCATTATATTGTTGATTTTTATTTGTATTTCGGACTATTTGTCTCATCTTTATTAATTGTTGTTTCTGGATCTTTTTATTGGTTCACAACGTTTTGGCCGACATCCTCTGGCGGATAGGAACTTCGAATCTCCTAACTGCATTCTCAGCCATCACTGCATTCCGTAGTTGTCGTCTCACCACATTTTTGACCAATTAACCTCTGGCACGTTTTTGGTGGGATTGAAACCGCTTATCTTTAGACAATGTTCATCTGGAACCGTAGAGATTCAACGTCTCTATCAACTGCGCCACGGGCCCCGAAGGGCGATCAAGGTTGGATTCTTTGATCTTATGAATCCACGTTTATTTATTATCTGATCATCCATAGTCGGGTCCGTACACATTATTATTCCTTAATTGGAATTCATTTTTTTTTAGATGAGCATTATATTGTTGATTTTTATTTGTATTTCGGACTATTTGTCTCATCTTTATTAATTGTTGTTTCTGGATCTTTTTATTGGTTCACAACGTTTTGGCCGACATCCTCTGGCGGATAGGAACTTCGAATCTCCTAACTGCATTCTCAGCCATCACTGCATTCCGTAGTTGTCGTCTCACCACATTTTTGACCAATTAACCTCTGGCACGCTTTTGGTGGGATTGAAACCGCTTATCTTCAGACAATGTTCATCTGGAACCGTAGAGATTCAACGTCTCTATCAACTGCGCCACGGGCCCCGAAGGGCGATCAAGGTTGGATTCTTTGATCTTATGAATCCACGTTTATTTATTATCTGATCTTCCATAGTCGGGTCCGTACACATTATTATTCCTTAATTGGAATTCATTTTTTTTTAGATGAGCATTATATTGTTGATTTTTATTTGTATTTCGGACTATTTGTCTCATCTTTATTAATTGTTGTTTCTGGATCTTTTTATTGGTTCACAACGTTTTGGCCGACATCCTCTGGCGGATAGGAACTTCGAATCTCCTAACTGCATTCCGTAGTTGTCGTCTCACCACATTTTTGACCAATTAACCTCTGGCACGTTTTTGGTGGGATTGAAACCGCTTATCTTCAGACAATGTTCATCTGGAACCGTAGAGATTCAACGTCTCTATCAACTGCGCCACGGGCCCCGAAGGGCGATCAAGGTTGGATTCTTTGATCTTATGAATCCACGTTTATTTATTATCTGATCATCCATAGTCGGGTCCGTACACATTATTATTCCTTAATTGGAATTCATTTTTTTTTAGATGAGCATTATATTGTTGATTTTTATTTGTATTTCGGACTATTTGTCTCATCTTTATTAATTGTTGTTTCTGGATCTTTTTATTTGTTCACAACGTTTTGGCCGACATCCTCTGGCGGATAGGAACTTCGAATCTCCTAACTGCATTCCGTAGTTGTCGTCTCACCACATTTTTGACCAATTAACCTCTGGCACGTTTTTGGTGGGATTGAAACCGCTTATCTTCAGACAATGTTCATCTGGAACCGTAGAGATTCAACGTCTCTATCAACTGCGCCACGGGCCCCGAAGGGCGATCAAGGTAGGATTCTTTGATCTTATGAATCCACGTTTATTTATTATCTGATCTTCCATAGTCGGGTCCGTACACATTATTATTCCTTAATTGGAATTCATTTTTTTTGAGATGAGCATTATATTGTTGATTTTTATTTGTATTTCGGACTATTTGTCTCATCTTTATTAATTGTTGTTTCTGGATCTTTTTATTGGTTCACAACGTTTTGGCCGACATCCTCTGGCGGATAGGAACTTCGAATCTCCTAACTGCATTCTCAGCCATCACTGCATTCCGTAGTTGTCGTCTCACCACATTTTTGACCAATTAACCTCTGGCACGCTTTTGGTGGGATTGAAACCGCTTATCTTCAGACAATGTTCATCTGGAACCGTAGAGATTCAACGTCTCTATCAACTGCGCCACGGGCCCCGAAGGGCGATCAAGGTTGGATTCTTTGATCTTATGAATCCACGTTTATTTATTATCTGATCTTCCATAGTCGGGTCCGTACACATTATTATTCCTTAATTGGAATTCATTTTTTTTGAGATGAGCATTATATTGTTGATTTTTATTTGTATTTCGGACTATTTGTCTCATCTTTATTAATTGTTGTTTCTGGATCTTTTTATTGGTTCACAACGTTTTGGCCGACATCCTCTGGCGGATAGGAACTTCGAATCTCCTAACTGCATTCCGTAGTTGTCGTCTCACCACATTTTTGACCAATTAACCTCTGGCACGTTTTTGGTGGGATTGAAACCGCTTATCTTCAGACAATGTTCATCTGGAACCGTAGAGATTCAACGTCTCTATCAACTGCGCCACGGGCCCCGAAGGGCGATCAAGGTAGGATTCTTTGATCTTATGAATCCACGTTTATTTATTATCTGATCTTCCATAGTCGGGTCCGTACACATTATTATTCCTTAATTGGAATTCATTTTTTTTGAGATGAGCATTATATTGTTGATTTTTATTTGTATTTCGGACTATTTGTCTCATCTTTATTAATTGTTGTTTCTGGATCTTTTTATTGGTTCACAACGTTTTGGCCGACATCCTCTGGCGGATAGGAACTTCGAATCTCCTAACTGCATTCTCAGCCATCACTGTATTCCGTAGTTGTCGTCTCACCACATTTTTGACCAATTAACCTCTGGCACGCTTTTGGTGGGATTGAAACCGCTTATCTTCAGACAATGTTCATCTGGAACCGTAGAGATTCAACGTCTCTATCAACTGCGCCACGGGCCCCGAAGGGCGATCAAGGTTGGATTCTTTGATCTTATGAATCCACGTTTATTTATTATCTGATCTTCCATAGTCGGGTCCGTACACATTATTATTCCTTAATTGGAATTCATTTTTTTTGAGATGAGCATTATATTGTTGATTTTTATTTGTATTTCGGACTATTTGTCTCATCTTTATTAATTGTTGTTTCTGGATCTTTTTATTGGTTCACAACGTTTTGGCCGACATCCTCTGGCGGATAGGAACTTCGAATCTCCTAACTGCATTCTCAGCCATCACTGCATTCCGTAGTTGTCGTCTCACCACATTTTTGACCAATTAACCTCTGGCACGTTTTTGGTGGGATTGAAACCGCTTATCTTTAGACAATGTTCATCTGGAACCGTAGAGATTCAACGTCTCTATCAACTGCGCCACGGGCCCCGAAGGGCGATCAAGGTTGGATTCTTTGATCTTATGAATCCACGTTTATTTATTATCTGATCATCCATAGTCGGGTCCGTACACATTATTATTCCTTAATTGGAATTCATTTTTTTTTAGATGAGCATTATATTGTTGATTTTTATTTGTATTTCGGACTATTTGTCTCATCTTTATTAATTGTTGTTTCTGGATCTTTTTATTGGTTCACAACGACCGACATCCTCTGGCGGATAGGAACTTCGAATCTCCTAACTGCATTCTCAGCCATCACTGCATTCCGTAGTTGTCGTCTCACCACATTTTTGACCAATTAACCTCTGGCACGCTTTTGGTGGGATTGAAACCGCTTATCTTCAGACAATGTTCATCTGGAACCGTAGAGATTCAACGTCTCTATCAACTGCGCCACAGGCCCTGAAGGGCGATCAAGGTTGGATTCTTTGATCTTATGAATCCACGTTTATTTATTATCTGATCATCCATAGTCGGGTCCGTACACATTATTATTCCTTAATTGGAATTCATTTTTTTTGAGATGAGCATTATATTGTTGATTTTTATTTGTATTTCGGACTATTTGTCTCATCTTTATTAATTGTTGTTTCTGGATCTTTTTATTGGTTCACAACGTTTTGGCCGACATCCTCTGGCGGATAGGAACTTCGAATCTCCTAACTGCATTCCGTAGTTGTCGTCTCACCACATTTTTGACCAATTAACCTCTGGCACGCTTTCGGTGGGATTGAAACCGCTTATCTTCAGACAATGTTCATCTGGAACCGTAGAGATTCAACGTCTCTATCAACTGCGCCACGGGCCCCGAAGGGCGATCAAGGTTGGATTCTTTGATCTTATGAATCCACGTTTATTTATTATCTGATCTTCCATAGTCGGGTCCGTACACATTATTATTCCTTAATTGGAATTCATTTTTTTTGAGATGAGCATTATATTGTTGATTTTTATTTGTATTTCGGACTATTTGTCTCATCTTTATTAATTGTTGTTTCTGGATCTTTTTATTGGTTCACAACGTTTTGGCCGACATCCTCTGGCGGATAGGAACATCGAATCTCCTAACTGCATTCCGTAGTTGTCGTCTCACCACATTTTTGACCAATTAACCTCTGGCACGTTTTTGGTGGGATTGAAACCGCTTATCTTCAGACAATGTTCATCTGGAACCGTAGAGATTCAACGTCTCTATCAACTGCGCCACGGGCCCCGAAGGGCGATCAAGGTAGGATTCTTTGATCTTATGAATCCACGTTTATTTATTATCTGATCATCCATAGTCGGGTCCGTACACATTATTATTCCTTAATTGGAATTCATTTTTTTTGAGATGAGCATTATATTGTTGATTTTTATTTGTATTTCGGACTATTTGTCTCATCTTTATTAATTGTTGTTTCTGGATCTTTTTATTGGTTCACAACGTTTTGGCCGACATCCTCTGGCGGATAGGAACTTCGAATCTCCTAACTGCATTCTCAGCCATCACTGCATTCCGTAGTTGTCGTCTCACCACATTTTTGACCAATTAACCTCTGGCACGTTTTTGGTGGGATTGAAACCGCTTATCTTTAGACAATGTTCATCTGGAACCGTAGAGATTCAACGTCTCTATCAACTGCGCCACGGGCCCCGAAGGGCGATCAAGGTTGGATTCTTTGATCTTATGAATCCACGTTTATTTATTATCTGATCATCCATAGTCGGGTCCGTACACATTATTATTCCTTAATTGGAATTCATTTTTTTTTAGATGAGCATTATATTGTTGATTTTTATTTGTATTTCGGACTATTTGTCTCATCTTTATTAATTGTTGTTTCTGGATCTTTTTATTGGTTCACAACGTTTTGGCCGACATCCTCTGGCGGATAGGAACTTCGAATCTCCTAACTGCATTCTCAGCCATCACTGCATTCCGTAGTTGTCGTCTCACCACATTTTTGACCAATTAACCTCTGGCACGCTTTTGGTGGGATTGAAACCGCTTATCTTCAGACAATGTTCATCTGGAACCGTAGAGATTCAACGTCTCTATCAACTGCGCCACGGGCCCCGAAGGGCGATCAAGGTTGGATTCTTTGATCTTATGAATCCACGTTTATTTATTATCTGATCTTCCATAGTCGGGTCCGTACACATTATTATTCCTTAATTGGAATTCATTTTTTTTTAGATGAGCATTATATTGTTGATTTTTATTTGTATTTCGGACTATTTGTCTCATCTTTATTAATTGTTGTTTCTGGATCTTTTTATTGGTTCACAACGTTTTGGCCGACATCCTCTGGCGGATAGGAACTTCGAATCTCCTAACTGCATTCTCAGCCATCACTGTATTCCGTAGTTGTCGTCTCACCACATTTTTGACCAATTAACCTCTGGCACGCTTTTGGTGGGATTGAAACCGCTTATCTTCAGACAATGTTCATCTGGAACCGTAGAGATTCAACGTCTCTATCAACTGCGCCACGGGCCCCGAAGGGCGATCAAGGTTGGATTCTTTGATCTTATGAATCCACGTTTATTTATTATCTGATCTTCCATAGTCGGGTCCGTACACATTATTATTCCTTAATTGGAATTCATTTTTTTTTAGATGAGCATTATATTGTTGATTTTTATTTGTATTTCGGACTATTTGTCTCATCTTTATTAATTGTTGTTTCTGGATCTTTTTATTGGTTCACAACGTTTTGGCCGACATCCTCTGGCGGATAGGAACTTCGAATCTCCTAACTGCATTCCGTAGTTGTCGTCTCACCACATTTTTGACCAATTAACCTCTGGCACGTTTTTGGTGGGATTGAAACCGCTTATCTTCAGACAATGTTCATCTGGAACCGTAGAGATTCAACGTCTCTATCAACTGCGCCACGGGCCCCGAAGGGCGATCAAGGTTGGATTCTTTGATCTTATGAATCCACGTTTATTTATTATCTGATCATCCATAGTCGGGTCCGTACACATTATTATTCCTTAATTGGAATTCATTTTTTTTGAGATCAGCATTATATTGTTGATTTTTATTTGTATTTCGGACTATTTGTCTCATCTTTATTAATTGTTGTTTCTGGATCTTTTTATTTGTTCACAACGTTTTGGCCGACATCCTCTGGCGGATAGGAACTTCGAATCTCCTAACTGCATTCCGTAGTTGTCGTCTCACCACATTTTTGACCAATTAACCTCTGGCACGTTTTTGGTGGGATTGAAACCGCTTATCTTCAGACAATGTTCATCTGGAACCGTAGAGATTCAACGTCTCTATCAACTGCGCCACGGGCCCCGAAGGGCGATCAAGGTAGGATTCTTTGATCTTATGAATCCACGTTTATTTATTATCTGATCTTCCATAGTCGGGTCCGTACACATTATTATTCCTTAATTGGAATTCATTTTTTTTGAGATGAGCATTATATTGTTGATTTTTATTTGTATTTCGGACTATTTGTCTCATCTTTAGTAATTGTTGTTTCTGGATCTTTTTATTGGTTCACAACGTTTTGGCCGACATCCTCTGGCGGATAGGAACTTCGAATCTCCTAACTGCATTCTCAGCCATCACTGCATTCCGTAGTTGTCGTCTCACCACATTTTTGACCAATTAACCTCTGGCACGTTTTTGGTGGGATTGAAACCGCTTATCTTTAGACAATGTTCATCTGGAACCGTAGAGATTCAACGTCTCTATCAACTGCGCCACGGGCCCCGAAGGGCGATCAAGGTTGGATTCTTTGATCTTATGAATCCACGTTTATTTATTATCTGATCATCCATAGTCGGGTCCGTACACATTATTATTCCTTAATTGGAATTCATTTTTTTTTAGATGAGCATTATATTGTTGATTTTTATTTGTATTTCGGACTATTTGTCTCATCTTTATTAATTGTTGTTTCTGGATCTTTTTATTGGTTCACAACGTTTTGGCCGACATCATCTGGCGGATAGGAACTTCGAATCTCCTAACTGCATTCCGTAGTTGTCGTCTCACCACATTTTTGACCAATTAACCTCTGGCACGCTTTTGGTGGGATTGAAACCGCTTATCTTCAGACAATGTTCATCTGGAACCGTAGAGATTCAACGTCTCTATCAACTGCGCCACGGGCCCCGAAGGGCGATCAAGGTTGGATTCTTTGATCTTATGAATCCACGTTTATTTATTATCTGATCTTCCATAGTCGGGTCCGTACACATTATTATTCCTTAATTGGAATTCATTTTTTTTGAGATGAGCATTATATTGTTGATTTTTATTTGTATTTCGGACTATTTGTCTCATCTTTATTAATTGTTGTTTCTGGATCTTTTTATTGGTTCACAACGTTTTGGCCGACATCCTCTGGCGGATAGGAACTTCGAATCTCCTAACTGCATTCCGTAGTTGTCGTCTCACCACATTTTTGACCAATTAACCTCTGGCACGTTTTTGGTGGGATTGAAACCGCTTATCTTCAGACAATGTTCATCTGGAACCGTAGAGATTCAACGTCTCTATCAACTGCGCCACGGGCCCCGAAGGGCGATCAAGGTAGGATTCTTTGATCTTATGAATCCACGTTTATTTATTATCTGATCTTCCATAGTCGGGTCCGTACACATTATTATTCCTTAATTGGAATTCATTTTTTTTGAGATGAGCATTATATTGTTGATTTTTATTTGTATTTCGGACTATTTGTCTCATCTTTATTAATTGTTGTTTCTGGATCTTTTTATTGGTTCACAACGTTTTGGCCGACATCCTCTGGCGGATAGGAACTTCGAATCTCCTAACTGCATTCTCAGCCATCACTGTATTCCGTAGTTGTCGTCTCACCACATTTTTGACCAATTAACCTCTGGCACGCTTTTGGTGGGATTGAAACCGCTTATCTTCAGACAATGTTCATCTGGAACCGTAGAGATTCAACGTCTCTATCAACTGCGCCACGGGCCCCGAAGGGCGATCAAGGTTGGATTCTTTGATCTTATGAATCCACGTTTATTTATTATCTGATCTTCCATAGTCGGGTCCGTACACATTATTATTCCTTAATTGGAATTCATTTTTTTTGAGATGAGCATTATATTGTTGATTTTTATTTGTATTTCGGACTATTTGTCTCATCTTTATTAATTGTTGTTTCTGGATCTTTTTATTGGTTCACAACGTTTTGGCCGACATCCTCTGGCGGATAGGAACTTCGAATCTCCTAACTGCATTCTCAGCCATCACTGCATTCCGTAGTTGTCGTCTCACCACATTTTTGACCAATTAACCTCTGGCACGTTTTTGGTGGGATTGAAACCGCTTATCTTTAGACAATGTTCATCTGGAACCGTAGAGATTCAACGTCTCTATCAACTGCGCCACGGGCCCCGAAGGGCGATCAAGGTTGGATTCTTTGATCTTATGAATCCACGTTTATTTATTATCTGATCATCCATAGTCGGGTCCGTACACATTATTATTCCTTAATTGGAATTCATTTTTTTTGAGATGAGCATTATATTGTTGATTTTTATTTGTATTTCGGACTATTTGTCTCATCTTTATTAATTGTTGTTTCTGGATCTTTTTATTGGTTCACAACGTTTTGGCCGACATCCTCTGGCGGATAGGAACTTCGAATCTCCTAACTGCATTCTCAGCCATCACTGTATTCCGTAGTTGTCGTCTCACCACATTTTTGACCAATTAACCTCTGGCACGCTTTTGGTGGGATTGAAACCGCTTATCTTCAGACAATGTTCATCTGGAACCGTAGAGATTCAACGTCTCTATCAACTGCGCCACGGGCCCCGAAGGGCGATCAAGGTTGGATTCTTTGATCTTATGAATCCACGTTTATTTATTATCTGATCTTCCATAGTCGGGTCCGTACACATTATTATTCCTTAATTGGAATTCATTTTTTTTGAGATGAGCATTATATTGTTGATTTTTATTTGTATTTCGGACTATTTGTCTCATCTTTATTAATTGTTGTTTCTGGATCTTTTTATTGGTTCACAACGTTTTGGCCGACATCCTCTGGCGGATAGGAACTTCGAATCTCCTAACTGCATTCTCAGCCATCACTGCATTCCGTAGTTGTCGTCTCACCACATTTTTGACCAATTAACCTCTGGCACGTTTTTGGTGGGATTGAAACCGCTTATCTTTAGACAATGTTCATCTGGAACCGTAGAGATTCAACGTCTCTATCAACTGCGCCACGGGCCCCGAAGGGCGATCAAGGTTGGATTCTTTGATCTTATGAATCCACGTTTATTTATTATCTGATCATCCATAGTCGGGTCCGTACACATTATTATTCCTTAATTGGAATTCATTTTTTTTTAGATGAGCATTATATTGTTGATTTTTATTTGTATTTCGGACTATTTGTCTCATCTTTATTAATTGTTGTTTCTGGATCTTTTTATTGGTTCACAACGTTTTGGCCGACATCCTCTGGCGGATAGGAACTTCGAATCTCCTAACTGCATTCTCAGCCATCACTGCATTCCGTAGTTGTCGTCTCACCACATTTTTGACCAATTAACCTCTGGCACGCTTTTGGTGGGATTGAAACCGCTTATCTTCAGACAATGTTCATCTGGAACCGTAGAGATTCAACGTCTCTATCAACTGCGCCACGGGCCCTGAAGGGCGATCAAGGTTGGATTCTTTGATCTTATGAATCCACGTTTATTTATTATCTGATCATCCATAGTCGGGTCCGTACACATTATTATTCCTTAATTGGAATTCATTTTTTTTGAGATGAGCATTATATTGTTGATTATTATTTGTATTTCGGACTATTTGTCTCATCTTTAT
Organism: Euprymna scolopes; assembly: GCF_053919585.1. Taxonomy (NCBI): domain Eukaryota; kingdom Metazoa; phylum Mollusca; class Cephalopoda; order Sepiida; family Sepiolidae; genus Euprymna; species Euprymna scolopes. The sequence continues at coordinate 75,113,689 of NC_136504.1, forward strand.
TAATTGTTGTTTCTGGATCTTTTTATTGGTTCACAACGTTTTGGCCGACATCTTCTGGCGGATAGGAACTTCGAATCTCCTAACTGCATTCTCAGCCATCACTGCATTCCGTAGTTGTCGTCTCACCACATTTTTGACCAATTAACCTCTGGCACGCTTTTGGTGGGATTGAAACCGCTTATCTTCAGACAATGTTCATCTGGAACCGTAGAGATTCAACGTCTCTATCAACTGCGCCACGGGCCCCGAAGGGCGATCAAGGTTGGATTCTTTGATCTTATGAATCCACGTTTATTTATTATCTGATCTTCCATAGTCGGGTCCGTACACATTATTATTCCTTAATTGGAATTCATTTTTTTTGAGATGAGCATTATATTGTTGATTTTTATTTGTATTTCGGACTATTTGTCTCATCTTTATTAATTGTTGTTTCTGGATCTTTTTATTGGTTCACAACGTTTTGGCCGACATCCTCTGGCGGATAGGAACTTCGAATCTCCTAACTGCATTCCGTAGTTGTCGTCTCACCACATTTTTGACCAATTAACCTCTGGCACGTTTTTGGTGGGATTGAAACCGCTTATCTTTAGACAATGTTCATCTGGAACCGTAGAGATTCAACGTCTCTATCAACTGCGCCACGGGCCCCGAAGGGCGATCAAGGTTGGATTCTTTGATCTTATGAATCCACGTTTATTTATTATCTGATCATCCATAGTCGGGTCCGTACACATTATTATTCCTTAATTGGAATTCATTTTTTTTTAGATGAGCATTATATTGTTGATTTTTATTTGTATTTCGGACTATTTGTCTCATCTTTATTAATTGTTGTTTCTGGATCTTTTTATTGGTTCACAACGTTTTGGCCGACATCCTCTGGCGGATAGGAACTTCGAATCTCCTAACTGCATTCTCAGCCATCACTGCATTCCGTAGTTGTCGTCTCACCACATTTTTGACCAATTAACCTCTGGCACGTTTTTGGTGGGATTGAAACCGCTTATCTTTAGACAATGTTCATCTGGAACCGTAGAGATTCAACGTCTCTATCAACTGCGCCACGGGCCCCGAAGGGCGATCAAGGTTGGATTCTTTGATCTTATGAATCCACGTTTATTTATTATCTGATCATCCATAGTCGGGTCCGTACACATTATTATTCCTTAATTGGAATTCATTTTTTTTTAGATGAGCATTATATTGTTGATTTTTATTTGTATTTCGGACTATTTGTCTCATCTTTATTAATTGTTGTTTCTGGATCTTTTTATTGGTTCACAACGTTTTGGCCGACATCCTCTGGCGGATAGGAACTTCGAATCTCCTAACTGCATTCTCAGCCATCACTGCATTCCGTAGTTGTCGTCTCACCACATTTTTGACCAATTAACCTCTGGCACGCTTTTGGTGGGATTGAAACCGCTTATCTTCAGACAATGTTCATCTGGAACCGTAGAGATTCAACGTCTCTATCAACTGCGCCACGGGCCCCGAAGGGCGATCAAGGTTGGATTCTTTGATCTTATGAATCCACGTTTATTTATTATCTGATCTTCCATAGTCGGGTCCGTACACATTATTATTCCTTAATTGGAATTCATTTTTTTTGAGATGAGCATTATATTGTTGATTTTTATTTGTATTTCGGACTATTTGTCTCATCTTTATTAATTGTTGTTTCTGGATCTTTTTATTGGTTCACAACGTTTTGGCCGACATTCTCTGGCGGATAGGAACTTCGAATCTCCTAACTGCATTCCGTAGTTGTCGTCTCACCACATTTTTGACCAATTAACCTCTGGCACGTTTTTGGTGGGATTGAAACCGCTTATCTTTAGACAATGTTCATCTGGAACCGTAGAGATTCAACGTCTCTATCAACTGCGCCACGGGCCCCGAAGGGCGATCAAGGTTGGATTCTTTGATCTTATGAATCCACGTTTATTTATTATCTGATCATCCATAGTCGGGTCCGTACACATTATTATTCCTTAATTGGAATTCATTTTTTTTTAGATGAGCATTATATTGTTGATTTTTATTTGTATTTCGGACTATTTGTCTCATCTTTATTAATTGTTGTTTCTGGATCTTTTTATTGGTTCACAACGTTTTGGCCGACATCCTCTGGCGGATAGGAACTTCGAATCTCCTAACTGCATTCTCAGCCATCACTGCATTCCGTAGTTGTCGTCTCACCACATTTTTGACCAATTAACCTCTGGCACGTTTTTGGTGGGATTGAAACCGCTTATCTTTAGACAATGTTCATCTGGAACCGTAGAGATTCAACGTCTCTATCAACTGCGCCACGGGCCCCGAAGGGCGATCAAGGTTGGATTCTTTGATCTTATGAATCCACGTTTATTTATTATCTGATCATCCATAGTCGGGTCCGTACACATTATTATTCCTTAATTGGAATTCATTTTTTTTTAGATGAGCATTATATTGTTGATTTTTATTTGTATTTCGGACTATTTGTCTCATCTTTATTAATTGTTGTTTCTGGATCTTTTTATTGGTTCACAACGTTTTGGCCGACATCCTCTGGCGGATAGGAACTTCGAATCTCCTAACTGCATTCTCAGCCATCACTGCATTCCGTAGTTGTCGTCTCACCACATTTTTGACCAATTAACCTCTGGCACGCTTTTGGTGGGATTGAAACCGCTTATCTTCAGACAATGTTCATCTGGAACCGTAGAGATTCAACGTCTCTATCAACTGCGCCACGGGCCCTGAAGGGCGATCAAGGTTGGATTCTTTGATCTTATGAATCCACGTTTATTTATTATCTGATCATCCATAGTCGGGTCCGTACACATTATTATTCCTTAATTGGAATTCATTTTTTTTGAGATGAGCATTATATTGTTGAGTTTTATTTGTATTTCGGACTATTTGTCTCATCTTTATTAATTGTTGTTTCTGGATCTTTTTATTGGTTCACAACGTTTTGGCCGACATCTTCTGGCGGATAGGAACTTCGAATCTCCTAACTGCATTCTCAGCCATCACTGCATTCCGTAGTTGTCGTCTCACCACATTTTTGACCAATTAACCTCTGGCACGCTTTTGGTGGGATTGAAACCGCTTATCTTCAGACAATGTTCATCTGGAACCGTAGAGATTCAACGTCTCTATCAACTGCGCCACGGGCCCCGAAGGGCGATCAAGGTTGGATTCTTTGATCTTATGAATCCACGTTTATTTATTATCTGATCTTCCATAGTCGGGTCCGTACACATTATTATTCCTTAATTGGAATTCATTTTTTTTGAGATGAGCATTATATTGTTGATTTTTATTTGTATTTCGGACTATTTGTCTCATCTTTATTAATTGTTGTTTCTGGATCTTTTTATTGGTTCACAACGTTTTGGCCGACATCCTCTGGCGGATAGGAACTTCGAATCTCCTAACTGCATTCCGTAGTTGTCGTCTCACCACATTTTTGACCAATTAACCTCTGGCACGTTTTTGGTGGGATTGAAACCGCTTATCTTTAGACAATGTTCATCTGGAACCGTAGAGATTCAACGTCTCTATCAACTGCGCCACGGGCCCCGAAGGGCGATCGATGTTGGATTCTTTGATCTTATGAATCCACGTTTATTTATTATCTGATCATCCATAGTCGGGTCCGTACACATTATTATTCCTTAATTGGAATTCATTTTTTTTTAGATGAGCATTATATTGTTGATTTTTATTTGTATTTCGGACTATTTGTCTCATCTTTATTAATTGTTGTTTCTGGATCTTTTTATTGGTTCACAACGTTTTGGCCGACATCCTCTGGCGGATAGGAACTTCGAATCTCCTAACTGCATTCTCAGCCATCACTGCATTCCGTAGTTGTCGTCTCACCACATTTTTGACCAATTAACCTCTGGCACGCTTTTGGTGGGATTGAAACCGCTTATCTTCAGACAATGTTCATCTGGAACCGTAGAGATTCAACGTCTCTATCAACTGCGCCACGGGCCCCGAAGGGCGATCGATGTTGGATTCTTTGATCTTATGAATCCACGTTTATTTATTATCTGATCATCCATAGTCGGGTCCGTACACATTATTATTCCTTAATTGGAATTCATTTTTTTTTAGATGAGCATTATATTGTTGATTTTTATTTGTATTTCGGACTATTTGTCTCATCTTTATTAATTGTTGTTTCTGGATCTTTTTATTGGTTCACAACGTTTTGGCCGACATCCTCTGGCGGATAGGAACTTCGAATCTCCTAACTGCATTCTCAGCCATCACTGCATTCCGTAGTTGTCGTCTCACCACATTTTTGACCAATTAACCTCTGGCACGCTTTTGGTGGGATTGAAACCGCTTATCTTCAGACAATGTTCATCTTGAACCGTAGAGATTCAACGTCTCTATCAACTGCGCCACGGGCCCCGAAGGGCGATCAAGGTTGGATTCTTTGATCTTATGAATCCACGTTTATTTATTATCTGATCTTCCATAGTCGGGTCCGTACACATTATTATTCCTTAATTGGAATTCATTTTTTTTGAGATGAGCATTATATTGTTGATTTTTATTTGTATTTCGGACTATTTGTCTCATCTTTATTAATTGTTGTTTCTGGATCTTTTTATTGGTTCACAACGTTTTGGCCGACATCCTCTGGCGGATAGGAACTTCGAATCTCCTAACTGCATTCTCAGCCATCACTGCATTCCGTAGTTGTCGTCTCACCACATTTTTGACCAATTAACCTCTGGCACGTTTTTGGTGGGATTGAAACCGCTTATCTTTAGACAATGTTCATCTGGAACCGTAGAGATTCAACGTCTCTATCAACTGCGCCACGGGCCCCGAAGGGCGATCGATGTTGGATTCTTTGATCTTATGAATCCACGTTTATTTATTATCTGATCATCCATAGTCGGGTCCGTACACATTATTATTCCTTAATTGGAATTCATTTTTTTTTAGATGAGCATTATATTGTTGATTTTTATTTGTATTTCGGACTATTTGTCTCATCTTTATTAATTGTTGTTTCTGGATCTTTTTATTGGTTCACAACGTTTTGGCCGACATCCTCTGGCGGATAGGAACTTCGAATCTCCTAACTGCATTCTCAGCCATCACTGCATTCCGTAGTTGTCGTCTCACCACATTTTTGACCAATTAACCTCTGGCACGCTTTTGGTGGGATTGAAACCGCTTATCTTCAGACAATGTTCATCTGGAACCGTAGAGATTCAACGTCTCTATCAACTGCGCCACGGGCCCCGAAGGGCGATCAAGGTTGGATTCTTTGATCTTATGAATCCACGTTTATTTATTATCTGATCTTCCATAGTCGGGTCCGTACACATTATTATTCCTTAATTGGAATTCATTTTTTTTTAGATGAGCATTATATTGTTGATTTTTATTTGTATTTCGGACTATTTGTCTCATCTTTATTAATTGTTGTTTCTGGATCTTTTTATTGGTTCACAACGTTTTGGCCGACATCCTCTGGCGGATAGGAACTTCGAATCTCCTTACTGCATTCTCAGCCATCACTGCATTCCGTAGTTGTCGTCTCACCACATTTTTGACCAATTAACCTCTGGCACGCTTTTGGTGGGATTGAAACCGCTTATCTTCAGACAATGTTCATCTGGAACCGTAGAGATTCAACGTCTCTATCAACTGCGCCACGGGCCCCGAAGGGCGATCAAGGTTGGATTCTTTGATCTTATGAATCCACGTTTATTTATTATCTGATCTTCCATAGTCGGGTCCGTACACATTATTATTCCTTAATTGGAATTCATTTTTTTTGAGATGAGCATTATATTGTTGATTTTTATTTGTATTTCGGACTATTTGTCTCATCTTTATTAATTGTTGTTTCTGGATCTTTTTATTGGTTCACAACGTTTTGGCCGACATCCTCTGGCGGATAGGAACTTCGAATCTCCTAACTGCATTCTCAGCCATCACTGCATTCCGTAGTTGTCGTCTCACCACATTTTTGACCAATTAACCTCTGGCACGTTTTTGGTGGGATTGAAACCGCTTATCTTTAGACAATGTTCATCTGGAACCGTAGAGATTCAACGTCTCTATCAACTGCGCCACGGGCCCCGAAGGGCGATCGATGTTGGATTCTTTGATCTTATGAATCCACGTTTATTTATTATCTGATCTTCCATAGTCGGGTCCGTACACATTATTATTCTTAATTGGAATTCATTTTTTTTGAGATGAGCATTATATTGTTGAGTTTTATTTGTATTTCGGACTATTTGTCTCATCTTTATTAATTGTTGTTTCTGGATCTTTTTATTGGTTCACAACGTTTTGGCCGACATCCTCTGGCGGATAGGAACTTCGAATCTCCTAACTGCATTCTCAGCCATCACTGCATTCCGTAGTTGTCGTCTCACCACATTTTTGACCAATTAACCTCTGGCACGCTTTTGGTGGGATTGAAACCGCTTATCTTCAGACAATGTTCATCTGGAACCGTAGAGATTCAACGTCTCTATCAACTGCGCCACGGGCCCCGAAGGGCGATCAAGGTTGGATTCTTTGATCTTATGAATCCACGTTTATTTATTATCTGATCTTCCATAGTCGGGTCCGTACACATTATTATTCCTTAATTGGAATTCATTTTTTTTGAGATGAGCATTATATTGTTGATTTTTATTTGTATTTCGGACTATTTGTCTCATCTTTATTAATTGTTGTTTCTGGATCTTTTTATTGGTTCACAACGTTTTGGCCGACATCCTCTGGCGGATAGGAACTTCGAATCTCCTAACTGCATTCCGTAGTTGTCGTCTCACCACATTTTTGACCAATTAACCTCTGGCACGCTTTTGGTGGGATTGAAACCGCTTATCTTCAGACAATGTTCATCTGGAACCGTAGAGATTCAACGTCTCTATCAACTGCGCCACGGGCCCCGAAGGGCGATCAAGGTAGGATTCTTTGATCTTATGAATCCACGTTTATTTATTATCTGATCTTCCATAGTCGGGTCCGTACACATTATTATTCCTTAATTGGAATTCATTTTTTTTGAGATGAGCATTATATTGTTGATTTTTATTTGTATTTCGGACTATTTGTCTCATCTTTATTAATTGTTGTTTCTGGATCTTTTTATTGGTTCACAACGTTTTGGCCGACATCCTCTGGCGGATAGGAACTTCGAATCTCCTAACTGCATTCTCAGCCATCACTGCATTCCGTAGTTGTCGTCTCACCACATTTTTGACCAATTAACCTCTGGCACGCTTTTGGTGGGATTGAAACCGCTTATCTTCAGACAATGTTCATCTGGAACCGTAGAGATTCAACGTCTCTATCAACTGCGCCACGGGCCCCGAAGGGCGATCAAGGTTGGATTCTTTGATCTTATGAATCCACGTTTATTTATTATCTGATCTTCCATAGTCGGGTCCGTACACATTATTATTCCTTAATTGGAATTCATTTTTTTTGAGATGAGCATTATATTGTTGAGTTTTATTTGTATTTCGGACTATTTGTCTCATCTTTATTAATTGTTGTTTCTGGATCTTTTTATTGGTTCACAACGTTTTGGCCGACATCCTCTGGCGGATAGGAACTTCGAATCTCCTAACTGCATTCTCAGCCATCACTGCATTCCGTAGTTGTCGTCTCACCACATTTTTGACCAATTAACCTCTGGCACGTTTTTGGTGGGATTGAAACCGCTTATCTTTAGACAATGTTCATCTGGAACCGTAGAGATTCAACGTCTCTATCAACTGCGCCACGGGCCTCGAAGGGCGATTGATGTTGGATTCTTTGATCTTATGAATCCACGTTTATTTATTATCTGATCATCCATAGTCGGGTCCGTACACATTATTATTCCTTAATTGGAATTCATTTTTTTTTAGATGAGCATTATATTGTTGATTTTTATTTGTATTTCGGACTATTTGTCTCATCTTTATTAATTGTTGTTTCTGGATCTTTTTATTGGTTCACAACGTTTTGGCCGACATCCTCTGGCGGATAGGAACTTCGAATCTCCTAACTGCATTCTCAGCCATCACTGCATTCCGTAGTTGTCGTCTCACCACATTTTTGACTAATTAACCTCTGGCACGCTTTTGGTGGGATTGAAACCGCTTATCTTCAGACAATGTTCATCTGGAACCGTAGAGATTCAACGTCTCTATCAACTGCGCCACGGGCCCCGAAGGGCGATCAATGTTGGATTCTTTGATCTTATGAATCCACGTTTATTTATTATCTGATCTTCCATAGTCGGGTCCGTACACATTATTATTCCTTAATTGGAATTCATTTTTTTTGAGATGAGCATTATATTGTTGAGTTTTATTTGTATTTCGGACTATTTGTCTCATCTTTATTAATTGTTGTTTCTGGATCTTTTTATTGGTTCACAACGTTTTGGCCGACATCCTCTGGCGGATAGGAACTTCGAATCTCCTAACTGCATTCTCAGCCATCACTGCATTCCGTAGTTGTCGTCTCACCACATTTTTGACCAATTAACCTCTGGCACGCTTTTGGTGGGATTGAAACCGCTTATCTTCAGACAATGTTCATCTGGAACCGTAGAGATTCAACGTCTCTATCAACTGCGCCACGGGCCCCGAAGGGCGATCAAGGTTGGATTCTTTGATCTTATGAATCCACGTTTATTTATTATCTGATCTTCCATAGTCGGGTCCGTACACATTATTATTCCTTAATTGGAATTCATTTTTTTTTAGATGAGCATTATATTGTTGATTTTTATTTGTATTTCGGACTATTTGTCTCATCTTTATTAATTGTTGTTTCTGGATCTTTTTATTGGTTCACAACGTTTTGGCCGACATCCTCTGGCGGATAGGAACTTCGAATCTCCTAACTGCATTCCGTAGTTGTCGTCTCACCACATTTTTGACCAATTAACCTCTGGCACGTTTTTGGTGGGATTGAAACCGCTTATCTTCAGACAATGTTCATCTGGAACCGTAGAGATTCAACGTCTCTATCAACTGCGCCACGGGCCCCGAAGGGCGATCAAGGTAGGATTCTTTGATCTTATGAATCCACGTTTATTTATTATCTGATCTTCCATAGTCGGGTCCGTACACATTATTATTCCTTAATTGGAATTCATTTTTTTTTAGATGAGCATTATATTGTTGATTTTTATTTGTATTTCGGACTATTTGTCTCATCTTTATTAATTGTTGTTTCTGGATCTTTTTATTGGTTCACAACGTTTTGGCCGACATCCTCTGGCGGATAGGAACTTCGAATCTCCTAACTGCATTCTCAGCCATCACTGCATTCCGTAGTTGTCGTCTCACCACATTTTTGACCAATTAACCTCTGGCACGTTTTTGGTGGGATTGAAACCGCTTATCTTTAGACAATGTTCATCTGGAACCGTAGAGATTCAACGTCTCTATCAACTGCGCCACGGGCCCCGAAGGGCGATCAAGGTTGGATTCTTTGATCTTATGAATCCACGTTTATTTATTATCTGATCATCCATAGTCGGGTCCGTACACATTATTATTCCTTAATTGGAATTCATTTTTTTTGAGATGAGCATTATATTGTTGATTTTTCTTTGTATTTCGGACTATTTGTCTCATCTTTATTAATTGTTGTTTCTGGATCTTTTTATTGGTTCACAACGTTTTGGCCGACATCCTCTGGCGGATAGGAACTTCGAATCTCCTAACTGCATTCTCAGCCATCACTGCATTCCGTAGTTGTCGTCTCACCACATTTTTGACCAATTAACCTCTGGCACGCTTTTGGTGGGATTGAAACCGCTTATCTTCAGACAATGTTCATCTGGAACCGTAGAGATTCAACGTCTCTATCAACTGCGCCACGGGCCCCGAAGGGCGATCAAGGTTGGATTCTTTGATCTTATGAATCCACGTTTATTTATTATCTGATCTTCCATAGTCGGGTCCGTACACATTATTATTCCTTAATTGGAATTCATTTTTTTTGAGATGAGCATTATATTGTTGATTTTTATTTGTATTTCGGACTATTTGTCTCATCTTTATTAATTGTTGTTTCTGGATCTTTTTATTGGTTCACAACGTTTTGGCCGACATCCTCTCGCGGATAGGAACTTCGAATCTCCTAACTGCATTCCGTAGTTGTCGTCTCACCACATTTTTGACCAATTAACCTCTGGCACGTTTTTGGTGGGATTGAAACCGCTTATCTTCAGACAATGTTCATCTGGAACCGTAGAGATTCAACGTCTCTATCAACTGCGCCACGGGCCCCGAAGGGCGATCAAGGTAGGATTCTTTGATCTTATGAATCCACGTTTATTTATTATCTGATCTTCCATAGTCGGGTCCGTACACATTATTATTCCTTAATTGGAATTCATTTTTTTTTAGATGAGCATTATATTGTTGATTTTTATTTGTATTTCGGACTATTTGTCTCATCTTTATTAATTGTTGTTTCTGGATCTTTTTATTGGTTCACAACGTTTTGGCCGACATCTTCTGGCGGATAGGAACTTCGAATCTCCTAACTGCATTCTCAGCCATCACTGCATTCCGTAGTTGTCGTCTCACCACATTTTTGACCAATTAACCTCTGGCACGTTTTTGGTGGGATTGAAACCGCTTATCTTTAGACAATGTTCATCTGGAACCGTAGAGATTCAACGTCTCTATCAACTGCGCCACGGGCCCCGAAGGGCGATCAAGGTTGGATTCTTTGATCTTATGAATCCACGTTTATTTATTATCTGATCATCCATAGTCGGGTCCGTACACATTATTATTCCTTTATTGGAATTCATTTTTTTTGAGATGAGCATTATATTGTTGAGTTTTATTTGTATTTCGGACTATTTGTCTCATCTTTATTAATTGTTGTTTCTGGATCTTTTTATTGGTTCACAACGTTTTGGCCGACATCCTCTGGCGGATAGGAACTTCGAATCTCCTAACTGCATTCTCAGCCATCACTGCATTCCGTAGTTGTCGTCTCACCACATTTTTGACCAATTAACCTCTGGCACGTTTTTGGTGGGATTGAAACCGCTTATCTTTAGACAATGTTCATCTGGAACCGTAGAGATTCAACGTCTCTATCAACTGCGCCACGGGCCCCGAAGGGCGATCGATGTTGGATTCTTTGATCTTATGAATCCACGTTTATTTATTATCTGATCATCCATAGTCGGGTCCGTACACATTATTATTCCTTAATTGGAATTCATTTTTTTTGAGATGAGCATTATATTGTTGAGTTTTATTTGTATTTCGGACTATTTGTCTCATCTTTATTAATTGTTGTTTCTGGATCTTTTTATTGGTTCACAACGTTTTGGCCGACATCCTCTGGCGGATAGGAACTTCGAATCTCCTAACTGCATTCTCAGCCATCACTGCATTCCGTAGTTGTCGTCTCACCACATTTTTGACCAATTAACCTCTGGCACGCTTTTGGTGGGATTGAAACCGCTTATCTTCAGACAATGTTCATCTGGAACCGTAGAGATTCAACGTCTCTATCAACTGCGCCACGGGCCCCGAAGGGCGATCAAGGTTGGATTCTTTGATCTTATGAATCCACGTTTATTTATTATCTGATCTTCCATAGTCGGGTTCGTACACATTATTATTCCTTAATTGGAATTCATTTTTTTTTAGATGAGCATTATATTGTTGATTTTTATTTGTATTTCGGACTATTTGTCTCATCTTTATTAATTGTTGTTTCTGGATCTTTTTATTGGTTCACAACGTTTTGGCCGACATCCTCTGGCGGATAGGAACTTCGAATCTCCTAACTGCATTCCGTAGTTGTCGTCTCACCACATTTTTGACCAATTAACCTCTGGCACGTTTTTGGTGGGATTGAAACCGCTTATCTTCAGACAATGTTCATCTGGAACCGTAGAGATTCAACGTCTCTATCAACTGCGCCACGGGCCCCGAAGGGCGATCAAGGTAGGATTCTTTGATCTTATGAATCCACGTTTATTTATTATCTGATCTTCCATAGTCGGGTCCGTACACATTATTATTCCTTAATTGGAATTCATTTTTTTTTAGATGAGCATTATATTGTTGATTTTTATTTGTATTTCGGACTATTTGTCTCATCTTTATTAATTGTTGTTTCTGGATCTTTTTATTGGTTCACAACGTTTTGGCCGACATCCTCTGGCGGATAGGAACTTCGAATCTCCTAACTGCATTCTCAGCCATCACTGCATTCCGTAGTTGTCGTCTCACCACATTTTTGACCAATTAACCTCTGGCACGTTTTTGGTGGGATTGAAACCGCTTATCTTTAGACAATGTTCATCTGGAACCGTAGAGATTCAACGTCTCTATCAACTGCGCCACGGGCCCCGAAGGGCGATCAAGGTTGGATTCTTTGATCTTATGAATCCACGTTTATTTATTATCTGATCATCCATAGTCGGGTCCGTACACATTATTATTCCTTAATTGGAATTCATTTTTTTTGAGATGAGCATTATATTGTTGATTTTTCTTTGTATTTCGGACTATTTGTCTCATCTTTATTAATTGTTGTTTCTGGATCTTTTTATTGGTTCACAACGTTTTGGCCGACATCCTCTGGCGGATAGGAACTTCGAATCTCCTAACTGCATTCTCAGCCATCACTGCATTCCGTAGTTGTCGTCTCACCACATTTTTGACCAATTAACCTCTGGCACGCTTTTGGTGGGATTGAAACCGCTTATCTTCAGACAATGTTCATCTGGAACCGTAGAGATTCAACGTCTCTATCAACTGCGCCACGGGCCCCGAAGGGCGATCAAGGTTGGATTCTTTGATCTTATGAATCCACGTTTATTTATTATCTGATCTTCCATAGTCGGGTCCGTACACATTATTATTCCTTAATTGGAATTCATTTTTTTTGAGATGAGCATTATATTGTTGATTTTTATTTGTATTTCGGACTATTTGTCTCATCTTTATTAATTGTTGTTTCTGGATCTTTTTATTGGTTCACAACGTTTTGGCCGACATCCTCTCGCGGATAGGAACTTCGAATCTCCTAACTGCATTCCGTAGTTGTCGTCTCACCACATTTTTGACCAATTAACCTCTGGCACGTTTTTGGTGGGATTGAAACCGCTTATCTTCAGACAATGTTCATCTGGAACCGTAGAGATTCAACGTCTCTATCAACTGCGCCACGGGCCCCGAAGGGCGATCAAGGTAGGATTCTTTGATCTTATGAATCCACGTTTATTTATTATCTGATCTTCCATAGTCGGGTCCGTACACATTATTATTCCTTAATTGGAATTCATTTTTTTTTAGATGAGCATTATATTGTTGATTTTTATTTGTATTTCGGACTATTTGTCTCATCTTTATTAATTGTTGTTTCTGGATCTTTTTATTGGTTCACAACGTTTTGGCCGACATCTTCTGGCGGATAGGAACTTCGAATCTCCTAACTGCATTCTCAGCCATCACTGCATTCCGTAGTTGTCGTCTCACCACATTTTTGACCAATTAACCTCTGGCACGTTTTTGGTGGGATTGAAACCGCTTATCTTTAGACAATGTTCATCTGGAACCGTAGAGATTCAACGTCTCTATCAACTGCGCCACGGGCCCCGAAGGGCGATCAAGGTTGGATTCTTTGATCTTATGAATCCACGTTTATTTATTATCTGATCATCCATAGTCGGGTCCGTACACATTATTATTCCTTTATTGGAATTCATTTTTTTTGAGATGAGCATTATATTGTTGAGTTTTATTTGTATTTCGGACTATTTGTCTCATCTTTATTAATTGTTGTTTCTGGATCTTTTTATTGGTTCACAACGTTTTGGCCGACATCCTCTGGCGGATAGGAACTTCGAATCTCCTAACTGCATTCTCAGCCATCACTGCATTCCGTAGTTGTCGTCTCACCACATTTTTGACCAATTAACCTCTGGCACGTTTTTGGTGGGATTGAAACCGCTTATCTTTAGACAATGTTCATCTGGAACCGTAGAGATTCAACGTCTCTATCAACTGCGCCACGGGCCCCGAAGGGCGATCGATGTTGGATTCTTTGATCTTATGAATCCACGTTTATTTATTATCTGATCATCCATAGTCGGGTCCGTACACATTATTATTCCTTAATTGGAATTCATTTTTTTTGAGATGAGCATTATATTGTTGATTTTTCTTTGTATTTCGGACTATTTGTCTCATCTTTATTAATTGTTGTTTCTGGATCTTTTTATTGGTTCACAACGTTTTGGCCGACATCCTCTGGCGGATAGGAACTTCGAATCTCCTAACTGCATTCTCAGCCATCACTGCATTCCGTAGTTGTCGTCTCACCACATTTTTGACCAATTAACCTCTGGCACGCTTTTGGTGGGATTGAAACCGCTTATCTTCAGACAATGTTCATCTGGAACCGTAGAGATTCAACGTCTCTATCAACTGCGCCACGGGCCCCGAAGGGCGATCAAGGTTGGATTCTTTGATCTTATGAATCCACGTTTATTTATTATCTGATCTTCCATAGTCGGGTCCGTACACATTATTATTCCTTAATTGGAATTCATTTTTTTTGAGATGAGCATTATATTGTTGATTTTTATTTGTATTTCGGACTATTTGTCTCATCTTTATTAATTGTTGTTTCTGGATCTTTTTATTGGTTCACAACGTTTTGGCCGACATCCTCTCGCGGATAGGAACTTCGAATCTCCTAACTGCATTCCGTAGTTGTCGCCTCACCACATTTTTGACCAATTAACCTCTGGCACGTTTTTGGTGGGATTGAAACCGCTTATCTTCAGACAATGTTCATCTGGAACCGTAGAGATTCAACGTCTCTATCAACTGCGCCACGGGCCCCGAAGGGCGATCAAGGTAGGATTCTTTGATCTTATGAATCCACGTTTATTTATTATCTGATCTTCCATAGTCGGGTCCGTACACATTATTATTCCTTAATTGGAATTCATTTTTTTTTAGATGAGCATTATATTGTTGATTTTTATTTGTATTTCGGACTATTTGTCTCATCTTTATTAATTGTTGTTTCTGGATCTTTTTATTGGTTCACAACGTTTTGGCCGACATCTTCTGGCGGATAGGAACTTCGAATCTCCTAACTGCATTCTCAGCCATCACTGCATTCCGTAGTTGTCGTCTCACCACATTTTTGACCAATTAACCTCTGGCACGTTTTTGGTGGGATTGAAACCGCTTATCTTTAGACAATGTTCATCTGGAACCGTAGAGATTCAACGTCTCTATCAACTGCGCCACGGGCCCCGAAGGGCGATCAAGGTTGGATTCTTTGATCTTATGAATCCACGTTTATTTATTATCTGATCATCCATAGTCGGGTCCGTACACATTATTATTCCTTAATTGGAATTCATTTTTTTTGAGATGAGCATTATATTGTTGAGTTTTATTTGTATTTCGGACTATTTGTCTCATCTTTATTAATTGTTGTTTCTGGATCTTTTTATTGGTTCACAACGTTTTGGCCGACATCCTCTGGCGGATAGGAACTTCGAATCTCCTAACTGCATTCTCAGCCATCACTGCATTCCGTAGTTGTCGTCTCACCACATTTTTGACCAATTAACCTCTGGCACGTTTTTGGTGGGATTGAAACCGCTTATCTTTAGACAATGTTCATCTGGAACCGTAGAGATTCAACGTCTCTATCAACTGCGCCACGGGCCCCGAAGGGCGATCGATGTTGGATTCTTTGATCTTATGAATCCACGTTTATTTATTATCTGATCATCCATAGTCGGGTCCGTACACATTATTATTCCTTAATTGGAATTCATTTTTTTTTAGATGAGCATTATATTGTTGATTTTTATTTGTATTTCGGACTATTTGTCTCATCTTTATTAATTGTTGTTTCTGGATCTTTTTATTGGTTCACAACGTTTTGGCCGACATCCTCTGGCGGATAGGAACTTCGAATCTCCTAACTGCATTCTCAGCCATCACTGCATTCCGTAGTTGTCGTCTCACCACATTTTTGACTAATTAACCTCTGGCACGCTTTTGGTGGGATTGAAACCGCTTATCTTCAGACAATGTTCATCTGGAACCGTAGAGATTCAACGTCTCTATCAACTGCGCCACGGGCCCCGAAGTGCGATCAATGTTGGATTCTTTGATCTTATGAATCCACGTTTATTTATTATCTGATCTTCCATAGTCGGGTCCGTACACATTATTATTCCTTAATTGGAATTCATTTTTTTTGAGATGAGCATTATATTGTTGAGTTTTATTTGTATTTCGGACTATTTGTCTCATCTTTATTAATTGTTGTTTCTGGATCTTTTTATTGGTTCACAACGTTTTGGCCGACATCCTCTGGCGGATAGGAACTTCGAATCTCCTAACTGCATTCTCAGCCATCACTGCATTCCGTAGTTGTCGTCTCACCACATTTTTGACCAATTAACCTCTGGCATGCTTTTGGTGGGATTGAAACCGCTTATCTTCAGACAATGTTCATCTGGAACCGTAGAGATTCAACGTCTCTATCAACTGCGCCACGGGCCCCGAAGGGCGATCAAGGTTGGATTCTTTGATCTTATGAATCCACGTTTATTTATTATCTGATCATCAATAGTCGGGTTCGTACACACTATTATTCCTTAATTGGAATTCATTTTTTTTGAGATGAGCATTATATTGTTGATTTTTATTTGTATTTCGGACTATTTGTCTCATCTTTATTAATTGTTGTTTCTGGATCTTTTTATTGGTTCACAACGTTTTGGCCGACATCCTCTGGCGGATAGGAACTTCGAATCTCCTAACTGCATTCTCAGCCATCACTGCATTCCGTAGTTGTCGTCTCACCACATTTTTGACTAATTAACCTCTGGCACGTTTTTGGTGGGATTGAAACCGCTTATCTTTAGACAATGTTCATCTGGAACCGTAGAGATTCAACGTCTCTATCAACTGCGCCACGGGCCCCGAAGGGCGATCAAGGCTGGATTCTTTGATCTTATGAATCCACGTTTATTTATTATCTGATCATCGATAGTCGGGTCCGTACACATTATTATTCCTTAATTGGAATTCATTTTTTTTTAGATGAGCATTATATTGTTGATTTTTATTTGTATTTCGGACTATTTGTCTCATCTTTATTAATTGTTGTTTCTGGATCTTTTTATTGGTTCACAACGTTTTGGCCGACATCGTCTGGCGGATAGGAACTTCGAATCTCCTAACTGCATTCCGTAGTTGTCGTCTCACCACATTTTTGACCAATTAACCTCTGGCACGCTTTTGGTGGGATTGAAACCGCTTATCTTCAGACAATGTTCATCTGGAACCGTAGAGATTCAACGTCTCTATCAACTGCGCCACGGGCCCCGAAGGGCGATCAAGGTTGGATTCTTTGATCTTATGAATCCACGTTTATTTATTATCTGATCTTCCATAGTCGGGTCCGTACACATTATTATTCCTTAATTGGAATTCATTTTTTTTTAGATGAGCATTATATTGTTGATTTTTATTTGTATTTCGGACTATTTGTCTCATCTTTATTAATTGTTGTTTCTGGATCTTTTTATTGGTTCACAACGTTTTGGCCGACATCCTCTGGCGGATAGGAACTTCGAATCTCCTAACTGCATTCCGTAGTTGTCGTCTCACCACATTTTTGACCAATTAACCTCTGGCACGTTTTTGGTGGGATTGAAACCGCTTATCTTTAGACAATGTTCATCTGGAACCGTAGAGATTCAACGTCTCTATCAACTGCGCCACGGGCCCCGAAGGGCGATCAAGGTTGGATTCTTTGATCTTATGAATCCACGTTTATTTATTATCTGATCATCCATAGTTGGGTCCGTACACATTATTATTCCTTAATTGGAATTCATTTTTTTTGAGATGAGCATTATATTGTTGATTTTTATTTGTATTTCGGACTATTTGTCTCATCTTTATTAATTGTTGTTTCTGGATCTTTTTATTGGTTCACAACGTTTTGGCCGACATCCTCTGGCGGATAGGAACTTCGAATCTCCTAACGTCATTCTCAGCCATCACTGCATTCCGTAGTTGTCGTCTCACCACATTTTTGACCAATTAACCTCTGGCACGTTTTTGGTGGGATTGAAACCGCTTATCTTTAGACAATGTTCATCTGGAACCGTAGAGATTCAACGTCTCTATCAACTGCGCCACGGGCCCCGAAGGGCGATCGATGTTGGATTCTTTGATCTTATGAATCCACGTTTATTTATTATCTGATCATCCATAGTCGGGTCCGTACACATTATTATTCCTTAATTGGAATTCATTTTTTTTTAGATGAGCATTATATTGTTGATTTTTATTTGTATTTCGGACTATTTGTCTCATCTTTATTAATTGTTGTTTCTGGATCTTTTTATTGGTTCACAACGTTTTGGCCGACATCCTCTGGCGGATAGGAACTTCGAATCTCCTAACTGCATTCTCAGCCATCACTGCATTCCGTAGTTGTCGTCTCACCACATTTTTGACACATTAACCTCTGGCACGCTTTTGGTGGGATTGAAACCGCTTATCTTCAGACAATGTTCATCTGGAACCGTAGAGATTCAACGTCTCTATCAACTGCGCCACGGGCCCCGAAGGGCGATCGATGTTGGATTCTTTGATCTTATGAATCCACGTTTATTTATTATCTGATCATCCATAGTCGGGTCCGTACACATTATTATTCCTTAATTGGAATTCATTTTTTTTTAGATGAGCATTATATTGTTGATTTTTATTTGTATTTCGGACTATTTGTCTCATCTTTATTAATTGTTGTTTCTGGATCTTTTTATTGGTTCACAACGTTTTGGCCGACATCCTCTGGCGGATAGGAACTTCGAATCTCCTAACTGCATTCTCAGCCATCACTGCATTCCGTAGTTGTCGTCTCACCACATTTTTGACCAATTAACCTCTGGCACGTTTTTGGTGGGATTGAAACCGCTTATCTTTAGACAATGTTCATCTGGAACCGTAGAGATTCAACGTCTCTATCAACTGCGCCACGGGCCCCGAAGGGCGATCGATGTTGGATTCTTTGATCTTATGAATCCACGTTTATTTATTATCTGATCATCCATAGTCGGGTCCGTACACATTATTATTCCTTAATTGGAATTCATTTTTTTTGAGATGAGCATTATATTGTTGATTTTTCTTTGTATTTCGGACTATTTGTCTCATCTTTATTAATTGTTGTTTCTGGATCTTTTTATTGGTTCACAACGTTTTGGCCGACATCCTCTGGCGGATAGGAACTTCGAATCTCCTAACTGCATTCTCAGCCATCACTGCATTCCGTAGTTGTCG
Organism: Euprymna scolopes; assembly: GCF_053919585.1. Lineage (NCBI taxonomy): Eukaryota > Metazoa > Mollusca > Cephalopoda > Sepiida > Sepiolidae > Euprymna > Euprymna scolopes. The sequence continues at coordinate 75,133,068 of NC_136504.1, forward strand.
TCTCACCACATTTTTGACCAATTAACCTCTGGCACGCTTTTGGTGGGATTGAAACCGCTTATCTTCAGACAATGTTCATCTGGAACCGTAGAGATTCAACGTCTCTATCAACTGCGCCACGGGCCCCGAAGGGCGATCAAGGTTGGATTCTTTGATCTTATGAATCCACGTTTATTTATTATCTGATCTTCCATAGTCGGGTCCGTACACATTATTATTCCTTAATTGGAATTCATTTTTTTTGAGATGAGCATTATATTGTTGATTTTTATTTGTATTTCGGACTATTTGTCTCATCTTTATTAATTGTTGTTTCTGGATCTTTTTATTGGTTCACAACGTTTTGGCCGACATCCTCTCGCGGATAGGAACTTCGAATCTCCTAACTGCATTCCGTAGTTGTCGCCTCACCACATTTTTGACCAATTAACCTCTGGCACGTTTTTGGTGGGATTGAAACCGCTTATCTTCAGACAATGTTCATCTGGAACCGTAGAGATTCAACGTCTCTATCAACTGCGCCACGGGCCCCGAAGGGCGATCAAGGTAGGATTCTTTGATCTTATGAATCCACGTTTATTTATTATCTGATCTTCCATAGTCGGGTCCGTACACATTATTATTCCTTAATTGGAATTCATTTTTTTTTAGATGAGCATTATATTGTTGATTTTTATTTGTATTTCGGACTATTTGTCTCATCTTTATTAATTGTTGTTTCTGGATCTTTTTATTGGTTCACAACGTTTTGGCCGACATCTTCTGGCGGATAGGAACTTCGAATCTCCTAACTGCATTCTCAGCCATCACTGCATTCCGTAGTTGTCGTCTCACCACATTTTTGACCAATTAACCTCTGGCACGTTTTTGGTGGGATTGAAACCGCTTATCTTTAGACAATGTTCATCTGGAACCGTAGAGATTCAACGTCTCTATCAACTGCGCCACGGGCCCCGAAGGGCGATCAAGGTTGGATTCTTTGATCTTATGAATCCACGTTTATTTATTATCTGATCATCCATAGTCGGGTCCGTACACATTATTATTCCTTAATTGGAATTCATTTTTTTTGAGATGAGCATTATATTGTTGAGTTTTATTTGTATTTCGGACTATTTGTCTCATCTTTATTAATTGTTGTTTCTGGATCTTTTTATTGGTTCACAACGTTTTGGCCGACATCCTCTGGCGGATAGGAACTTCGAATCTCCTAACTGCATTCTCAGCCATCACTGCATTCCGTAGTTGTCGTCTCACCACATTTTTGACCAATTAACCTCTGGCACGTTTTTGGTGGGATTGAAACCGCTTATCTTTAGACAATGTTCATCTGGAACCGTAGAGATTCAACGTCTCTATCAACTGCGCCACGGGCCCCGAAGGGCGATAGATGTTGGATTCTTTGATCTTATGAATCCACGTTTATTTATTATCTGATCATCCATAGTCGGGTCCGTACACATTATTATTCCTTAATTGGAATTCATTTTTTTTTAGATGAGCATTATATTGTTGATTTTTATTTGTATTTCGGACTATTTGTCTCATCTTTATTAATTGTTGTTTCTGGATCTTTTTATTGGTTCACAACGTTTTGGCCGACATCCTCTGGCGGATAGGAACTTCGAATCTCCTAACTGCATTCTCAGCCATCACTGCATTCCGTAGTTGTCGTCTCACCACATTTTTGACTAATTAACCTCTGGCACGCTTTTGGTGGGATTGAAACCGCTTATCTTCAGACAATGTTCATCTGGAACCGTAGAGATTCAACGTCTCTATCAACTGCGCCACGGGCCCCGAAGTGCGATCAATGTTGGATTCTTTGATCTTATGAATCCACGTTTATTTATTATCTGATCTTCCATAGTCGGGTCCGTACACATTATTATTCCTTAATTGGAATTCATTTTTTTTGAGATGAGCATTATATTGTTGAGTTTTATTTGTATTTCGGACTATTTGTCTCATCTTTATTAATTGTTGTTTCTGGATCTTTTTATTGGTTCACAACGTTTTGGCCGACATCCTCTGGCGGATAGGAACTTCGAATCTCCTAACTGCATTCTCAGCCATCACTGCATTCCGTAGTTGTCGTCTCACCACATTTTTGACCAATTAACCTCTGGCATGCTTTTGGTGGGATTGAAACCGCTTATCTTCAGACAATGTTCATCTGGAACCGTAGAGATTCAACGTCTCTATCAACTGCGCCACGGGCCCCGAAGGGCGATCAAGGTTGGATTCTTTGATCTTATGAATCCACGTTTATTTATTATCTGATCATCAATAGTCGGGTTCGTACACACTATTATTCCTTAATTGGAATTCATTTTTTTTGAGATGAGCATTATATTGTTGATTTTTATTTGTATTTCGGACTATTTGTCTCATCTTTATTAATTGTTGTTTCTGGATCTTTTTATTGGTTCACAACGTTTTGGCCGACATCCTCTGGCGGATAGGAACTTCGAATCTCCTAACTGCATTCTCAGCCATCACTGCATTCCGTAGTTGTCGTCTCACCACATTTTTGACTAATTAACCTCTGGCACGTTTTTGGTGGGATTGAAACCGCTTATCTTTAGACAATGTTCATCTGGAACCGTAGAGATTCAACGTCTCTATCAACTGCGCCACGGGCCCCGAAGGGCGATCAAGGCTGGATTCTTTGATCTTATGAATCCACGTTTATTTATTATCTGATCATCGATAGTCGGGTCCGTACACATTATTATTCCTTAATTGGAATTCATTTTTTTTTAGATGAGCATTATATTGTTGATTTTTATTTGTATTTCGGACTATTTGTCTCATCTTTATTAATTGTTGTTTCTGGATCTTTTTATTGGTTCACAACGTTTTGGCCGACATCCTCTGGCGGATAGGAACTTCGAATCTCCTAACTGCATTCCGTAGTTGTCGTCTCACCACATTTTTGACCAATTAACCTCTGGCACGCTTTTGGTGGGATTGAAACCGCTTATCTTCAGACAATGTTCATCTGGAACCGTAGAGATTCAACGTCTCTATCAACTGCGCCACGGGCCCCGAAGGGCGATCAAGGTTGGATTCTTTGATCTTATGAATCCACGTTTATTTATTATCTGATCTTCCATAGTCGGGTCCGTACACATTATTATTCCTTAATTGGAATTCATTTTTTTTTAGATGAGCATTATATTGTTGATTTTTATTTGTATTTCGGACTATTTGTCTCATCTTTATTAATTGTTGTTTCTGGATCTTTTTATTGGTTCACAACGTTTTGGCCGACATCCTCTGGCGGATAGGAACTTCGAATCTCCTAACTGCATTCCGTAGTTGTCGTCTCACCACATTTTTGACCAATTAACCTCTGGCACGTTTTTGGTGGGATTGAAACCGCTTATCTTTAGACAATGTTCATCTGGAACCGTAGAGATTCAACGTCTCTATCAACTGCGCCACGGGCCCCGAAGGGCGATCAAGGTTGGATTCTTTGATCTTATGAATCCACGTTTATTTATTATCTGATCATCCATAGTTGGGTCCGTACACATTATTATTCCTTAATTGGAATTCATTTTTTTTGAGATGAGGATTATATTGTTGATTTTTATTTGTATTTCGGACTATTTGTCTCATCTTTATTAATTGTTGTTTCTGGATCTTTTTATTGGTTCACAACGTTTTGGCCGACATCCTCTGGCGGATAGGAACTTCGAATCTCCTAACGTCATTCTCAGCCATCACTGCATTCCGTAGTTGTCGTCTCACCACATTTTTGACCAATTAACCTCTGGCACGTTTTTGGTGGGATTGAAACCGCTTATCTTTAGACAATGTTCATCTGGAACCGTAGAGATTCAACGTCTCTATCAACTGCGCCACGGGCCCCGAAGGGCGATCGATGTTGGATTCTTTGATCTTATGAATCCACGTTTATTTATTATCTGATCATCCATAGTCGGGTCCGTACACATTATTATTCCTTAATTGGAATTCATTTTTTTTTAGATGAGCATTATATTGTTGATTTTTATTTGTATTTCGGACTATTTGTCTCATCTTTATTAATTGTTGTTTCTGGATCTTTTTATTGGTTCACAACGTTTTGGCCGACATCCTCTGGCGGATAGGAACTTCGAATCTCCTAACTGCATTCTCAGCCATCACTGCATTCCGTAGTTGTCGTCTCACCACATTTTTGACACATTAACCTCTGGCACGCTTTTGGTGGGATTGAAACCGCTTATCTTCAGACAATGTTCATCTGGAACCGTAGAGATTCAACGTCTCTATCAACTGCGCCACGGGCCCCGAAGGGCGATCGATGTTGGATTCTTTGATCTTATGAATCCACGTTTATTTATTATCTGATCATCCATAGTCGGGTCCGTACACATTATTATTCCTTAATTGGAATTCATTTTTTTTTAGATGAGCATTATATTGTTGATTTTTATTTGTATTTCGGACTATTTGTCTCATCTTTATTAATTGTTGTTTCTGGATCTTTTTATTGGTTCACAACGTTTTGGCCGACATCCTCTGGCGGATAGGAACTTCGAATCTCCTAACTGCATTCTCAGCCATCACTGCATTCCGTAGTTGTCGTCTCACCACATTTTTGACCAATTAACCTCTGGCACGTTTTTGGTGGGATTGAAACCGCTTATCTTTAGACAATGTTCATCTGGAACCGTAGAGATTCAACGTCTCTATCAACTGCGCCACGGGCCCCGAAGGGCGATCGATGTTGGATTCTTTGATCTTATGAATCCACGTTTATTTATTATCTGATCATCCATAGTCGGGTCCGTACACATTATTATTCCTTAATTGGAATTCATTTTTTTTGAGATGAGCATTATATTGTTGATTTTTCTTTGTATTTCGGACTATTTGTCTCATCTTTATTAATTGTTGTTTCTGGATCTTTTTATTGGTTCACAACGTTTTGGCCGACATCCTCTGGCGGATAGGAACTTCGAATCTCCTAACTGCATTCTCAGCCATCACTGCATTCCGTAGTTGTCGTCTCACCACATTTTTGACCAATTAACCTCTGGCACGCTTTTGGTGGGATTGAAACCGCTTATCTTCAGACAATGTTCATCTGGAACCGTAGAGATTCAACGTCTCTATCAACTGCGCCACGGGCCCCGAAGGGCGATCAAGGTTGGATTCTTTGATCTTATGAATCCACGTTTATTTATTATCTGATCTTCCATAGTCGGGTCCGTACACATTATTATTCCTTAATTGGAATTCATTTTTTTTGAGATGAGCATTATATTGTTGATTTTTATTTGTATTTCGGACTATTTGTCTCATCTTTATTAATTGTTGTTTCTGGATCTTTTTATTGGTTCACAACGTTTTGGCCGACATCCTCTCGCGGATAGGAACTTCGAATCTCCTAACTGCATTCCGTAGTTGTCGCCTCACCACATTTTTGACCAATTAACCTCTGGCACGTTTTTGGTGGGATTGAAACCGCTTATCTTCAGACAATGTTCATCTGGAACCGTAGAGATTCAACGTCTCTATCAACTGCGCCACGGGCCCCGAAGGGCGATCAAGGTAGGATTCTTTGATCTTATGAATCCACGTTTATTTATTATCTGATCTTCCATAGTCGGGTCCGTACACATTATTATTCCTTAATTGGAATTCATTTTTTTTTAGATGAGCATTATATTGTTGATTTTTATTTGTATTTCGGACTATTTGTCTCATCTTTATTAATTGTTGTTTCTGGATCTTTTTATTGGTTCACAACGTTTTGGCCGACATCTTCTGGCGGATAGGAACTTCGAATCTCCTAACTGCATTCTCAGCCATCACTGCATTCCGTAGTTGTCGTCTCACCACATTTTTGACCAATTAACCTCTGGCACGTTTTTGGTGGGATTGAAACCGCTTATCTTTAGACAATGTTCATCTGGAACCGTAGAGATTCAACGTCTCTATCAACTGCGCCACGGGCCCCGAAGGGCGATCAAGGTTGGATTCTTTGATCTTATGAATCCACGTTTATTTATTATCTGATCATCCATAGTCGGGTCCGTACACATTATTATTCCTTAATTGGAATTCATTTTTTTTGAGATGAGCATTATATTGTTGAGTTTTATTTGTATTTCGGACTATTTGTCTCATCTTTATTAATTGTTGTTTCTGGATCTTTTTATTGGTTCACAACGTTTTGGCCGACATCCTCTGGCGGATAGGAACTTCGAATCTCCTAACTGCATTCTCAGCCATCACTGCATTCCGTAGTTGTCGTCTCACCACATTTTTGACCAATTAACCTCTGGCACGTTTTTGGTGGGATTGAAACCGCTTATCTTTAGACAATGTTCATCTGGAACCGTAGAGATTCAACGTCTCTATCAACTGCGCCACGGGCCCCGAAGGGCGATAGATGTTGGATTCTTTGATCTTATGAATCCACGTTTATTTATTATCTGATCATCCATAGTCGGGTCCGTACACATTATTATTCCTTAATTGGAATTCATTTTTTTTTAGATGAGCATTATATTGTTGATTTTTATTTGTATTTCGGACTATTTGTCTCATCTTTATTAATTGTTGTTTCTGGATCTTTTTATTGGTTCACAACGTTTTGGCCGACATCCTCTGGCGGATAGGAACTTCGAATCTCCTAACTGCATTCTCAGCCATCACTGCATTCCGTAGTTGTCGTCTCACCACATTTTTGACTAATTAACCTCTGGCACGCTTTTGGTGGGATTGAAACCGCTTATCTTCAGACAATGTTCATCTGGAACCGTAGAGATTCAACGTCTCTATCAACTGCGCCACGGGCCCCGAAGTGCGATCAATGTTGGATTCTTTGATCTTATGAATCCACGTTTATTTATTATCTGATCTTCCATAGTCGGGTCCGTACACATTATTATTCCTTAATTGGAATTCATTTTTTTTGAGATGAGCATTATATTGTTGAGTTTTATTTGTATTTCGGACTATTTGTCTCATCTTTATTAATTGTTGTTTCTGGATCTTTTTATTGGTTCACAACGTTTTGGCCGACATCCTCTGGCGGATAGGAACTTCGAATCTCCTAACTGCATTCTCAGCCATCACTGCATTCCGTAGTTGTCGTCTCACCACATTTTTGACCAATTAACCTCTGGCATGCTTTTGGTGGGATTGAAACCGCTTATCTTCAGACAATGTTCATCTGGAACCGTAGAGATTCAACGTCTCTATCAACTGCGCCACGGGCCCCGAAGGGCGATCAAGGTTGGATTCTTTGATCTTATGAATCCACGTTTATTTATTATCTGATCATCAATAGTCGGGTTCGTACACACTATTATTCCTTAATTGGAATTCATTTTTTTTGAGATGAGCATTATATTGTTGATTTTTATTTGTATTTCGGACTATTTGTCTCATCTTTATTAATTGTTGTTTCTGGATCTTTTTATTGGTTCACAACGTTTTGGCCGACATCCTCTGGCGGATAGGAACTTCGAATCTCCTAACTGCATTCTCAGCCATCACTGCATTCCGTAGTTGTCGTCTCACCACATTTTTGACTAATTAACCTCTGGCACGTTTTTGGTGGGATTGAAACCGCTTATCTTTAGACAATGTTCATCTGGAACCGTAGAGATTCAACGTCTCTATCAACTGCGCCACGGGCCCCGAAGGGCGATCAAGGCTGGATTCTTTGATCTTATGAATCCACGTTTATTTATTATCTGATCATCGATAGTCGGGTCCGTACACATTATTATTCCTTAATTGGAATTCATTTTTTTTTAGATGAGCATTATATTGTTGATTTTTATTTGTATTTCGGACTATTTGTCTCATCTTTATTAATTGTTGTTTCTGGATCTTTTTATTGGTTCACAACGTTTTGGCCGACATCCTCTGGCGGATAGGAACTTCGAATCTCCTAACTGCATTCCGTAGTTGTCGTCTCACCACATTTTTGACCAATTAACCTCTGGCACGCTTTTGGTGGGATTGAAACCGCTTATCTTCAGACAATGTTCATCTGGAACCGTAGAGATTCAACGTCTCTATCAACTGCGCCACGGGCCCCGAAGGGCGATCAAGGTTGGATTCTTTGATCTTATGAATCCACGTTTATTTATTATCTGATCTTCCATAGTCGGGTCCGTACACATTATTATTCCTTAATTGGAATTCATTTTTTTTTAGATGAGCATTATATTGTTGATTTTTATTTGTATTTCGGACTATTTGTCTCATCTTTATTAATTGTTGTTTCTGGATCTTTTTATTGGTTCACAACGTTTTGGCCGACATCCTCTGGCGGATAGGAACTTCGAATCTCCTAACTGCATTCCGTAGTTGTCGTCTCACCACATTTTTGACCAATTAACCTCTGGCACGTTTTTGGTGGGATTGAAACCGCTTATCTTTAGACAATGTTCATCTGGAACCGTAGAGATTCAACGTCTCTATCAACTGCGCCACGGGCCCCGAAGGGCGATCAAGGTTGGATTCTTTGATCTTATGAATCCACGTTTATTTATTATCTGATCATCCATAGTTGGGTCCGTACACATTATTATTCCTTAATTGGAATTCATTTTTTTTGAGATGAGGATTATATTGTTGATTTTTATTTGTATTTCGGACTATTTGTCTCATCTTTATTAATTGTTGTTTCTGGATCTTTTTATTGGTTCACAACGTTTTGGCCGACATCCTCTGGCGGATAGGAACTTCGAATCTCCTAACGTCATTCTCAGCCATCACTGCATTCCGTAGTTGTCGTCTCACCACATTTTTGACCAATTAACCTCTGGCACGTTTTTGGTGGGATTGAAACCGCTTATCTTTAGACAATGTTCATCTGGAACCGTAGAGATTCAACGTCTCTATCAACTGCGCCACGGGCCCCGAAGGGCGATCGATGTTGGATTCTTTGATCTTATGAATCCACGTTTATTTATTATCTGATCATCCATAGTCGGGTCCGTACACATTATTATTCCTTAATTGGAATTCATTTTTTTTTAGACGAGCATTATATTGTTGATTTTTATTTGTATTTCGGACTATTTGTCTCATCTTTATTAATTGTTGTTTCTGGATCTTTTTATTGGTTCACAACGTTTTGGCCGACATCCTCTGGCGGATAGGAACTTCGAATCTCCTAACTGCATTCTCAGCCATCACTGCATTCCGTAGTTGTCGTCTCACCACATTTTTGACACATTAACCTCTGGCACGCTTTTGGTGGGATTGAAACCGCTTATCTTCAGACAATGTTCATCTGGAACCGTAGAGATTCAACGTCTCTATCAACTGCGCCACGGGCCCCGAAGGGCGATCGATGTTGGATTCTTTGATCTTATGAATCCACGTTTATTTATTATCTGATCATCCATAGTCGGGTCCGTACACATTATTATTCCTTAATTGGAATTCATTTTTTTTTAGATGAGCATTATATTGTTGATTTTTATTTGTATTTCGGACTATTTGTCTCATCTTTATTAATTGTTGTTTCTGGATCTTTTTATTGGTTCACAACGTTTTGGCCGACATCCTCTGGCGGATAGGAACTTCGAATCTCCTAACTGCATTCTCAGCCATCACTGCATTCCGTAGTTGTCGTCTCACCACATTTTTGACCAATTAACCTCTGGCACGCTTTTGGTGGGATTGAAACCGCTTATCTTCAGACAATGTTCATCTGGAACCGTAGAGATTCAAAGTCTCTATCAACTGCGCCACGGGCCCCGAAGGGCGATCAAGGTTGGATTCTTTGATCTTATGAATCCACGTTTATTTATTATCTGATCTTCCATAGTCGGGTCCGTACACATTATTATTCCTTAATTGGAATTCATTTTTTTTGAGATGAGCATTATATTGTTGATTTTTATTTGTATTTCGGACTATTTGTCTCATCTTTATTAATTGTTGTTTCTGGATCTTTTTATTGGTTCACAACGTTTTGGCCGACATCCTCTGGCGGATAGGAACTTCGAATCTCCTAACTGCATTCTCAGCCATCACTGCATTCCGTAGTTGTCGTCTCACCACATTTTTGACCAATTAACCTCTGGCACGCTTTTGGTGGGATTGAAACCGCTTATCTTCAGACAATGTTCATCTGGAACCGTAGAGATTCAACGTCTCTATCAACTGCGCCACGGGCCCCGAAGGGCGATCAAGGTTGGATTCTTTGATCTTATGAATCCACGTTTATTTATTATCTGATCTTCCATAGTCGGGTCCGTACACATTATTATTCCTTAATTGGAATTCATTTTTTTTTAGATGAGCATTATATTGTTGATTTTTATTTGTATTTCGGACTATTTGTCTCATCTTTATTAATTGTTGTTTCTGGATCTTTTTATTGGTTCACAACGTTTTGGCCGACATCCTCTGGCGGATAGGAACTTTGAATCTCCTAACTGCATTCTCAGCCATCACTGCATTCCGTAGTTGTCGTCTCACCACATTTTTGACCAATTAACCTCTGGCACGTTTTTGGTGGGATTGAAACCGCTTATCTTTAGACAATGTTCATCTGGAACCGTAGAGATTCAACGTCTCTATCAACTGCGCCACGGGCCCCGAAGGGCGATCGATGTTGGATTCTTTGATCTTATGAATCCACGTTTATTTATTATCTGATCATCCATAGTCGGGTCCGTACACATTATTATTCCTTAATTGGAATTCATTTTTTTTGAGATGAGCATTATATTGTTGATTTTTATTTGTATTTCGGACTATTTGTCTCATCTTTATTAATTGTTGTTTCTGGATCTTTTTATTGGTTCACAACGTTTTGGCCGACATCCTCTGGCGGATAGGAACTTCGAATCTCCTAACGTCATTCTCAGCCATCACTGCATTCCGTAGTTGTCGTCTCACCACATTTTTGACCAATTAACCTCTGGCACGCTTTTGGTGGGATTGAAACCGCTTATCTTCGGACAATGTTCATCTGGAACCGTAGAGATTCAACGTCTCTATCAACTGCGCCACGGGCCCCGAAGGGCGATCAATGTTGGATTCTTTGATCTTATGAATCCACGTTTATTTATTATCTGATCATCCATAGTCGGGTCCGTACACATTATTATTCCTTAATTGGAATTCATTTTTTTTTAGATGAGCATTATATTGTTGATTTTTATTTGTATTTCGGACTATTTGTCTCATCTTTATTAATTGTTGTTTCTGGATCTTTTTATTGGTTCACAACGTTTTGGCCGACATCCTCTGGCGGATAGGAACTTCGAATCTCCTAACTGCATTCCGTAGTTGTCGTCTCACCACATTTTTGACCAATTAACCTCTGGCACGCTTTTGGTGGGATTGAAACCGCTTATCTTCAGACAATGTTCATCTGGAACCGTAGAGATTCAACGTCTCTATCAACTGCGCCACGGGCCCCGAAGGGCGATCAAGGTTGGATTCTTTGATCTTATGAATCCACGTTTATTTATTATCTGATCTTCCATAGTCGGGTCCGTACACATTATTATTCCTTAATTGGAATTCATTTTTTTTGAGATGAGCATTATATTGTTGATTTTTATTTGTATTTCGGACTATTTGTCTCATCTTTATTAATTGTTGTTTCTGGATCTTTTTATTGGTTCACAACGTTTTGGCCGACATCCTCTGGCGGATAGGAACTTCGAATCTCCTAACTGCATTCTCAGCCATCACTGCATTCCGTAGTTGTCGTCTCACCACATTTTTGACCAATTAACCTCTGGCACGCTTTTGGTGGGATTGAAACCGCTTATCTTCAGACAATGTTCATCTGGAACCGTAGAGATTCAACGTCTCTATCAACTGCGCCACGGGCCCCGAAGGGCGATCAAGGTTGGATTCTTTGATCTTATGAATCCACGTTTATTTATTATCTGATCTTCCATAGTCGGGTCCGTACACATTATTATTCCTTAATTGGAATTCATTTTTTTTGAGATGAGCATTATATTGTTGATTTTTATTTGTATTTCGGACTATTTGTCTCATCTTTATTAATTGTTGTTTCTGGATCTTTTTATTGGTTCACAACGTTTTGGCCGACATCCTCTGGCGGATAGGAACTTCGAATCTCCTAACTGCATTCTCAGCCATCACTGCATTCCGTAGTTGTCGTCTCACCACATTTTTGACCAATTAACCTCTGGCACGTTTTTGGTGGGATTGAAACCGCTTATCTTTAGACAATGTTCATCTGGAACCGTAGAGATTCAACGTCTCTATCAACTGCGCCACGGGCCCCGAAGGGCGATCGATGTTGGATTCTTTGATCTTATGAATCCACGTTTATTTATTATCTGATCTTCCATAGTCGGGTCCGTACACATTATTATTCCTTAATTGGAATTCATTTTTTTTGAGATGAGCATTATATTGTTGAGTTTTATTTGTATTTCGGACTATTTGTCTCATCTTTATTAATTGTTGTTTCTGGATCTTTTTATTGGTTCACAACGTTTTGGCCGACATCCTCTGGCGGATAGGAACTTCGAATCTCCTAACTGCATTCTCAGCCATCACTGCATTCCGTAGTTGTCGTCTCACCACATTTTTGACCAATTAACCTCTGGCACGCTTTTGGTGGGATTGAAACCGCTTATCTTCAGACAATGTTCATCTGGAACCGTAGAGATTCAACGTCTCTATCAACTGCGCCACGGGCCCCGAAGGGCGATCAAGGTTGGATTCTTTGATCTTATGAATCCACGTTTATTTATTATCTGATCTTCCATAGTCGGGTCCGTACACATTATTATTCCTTAATTGGAATTCATTTTTTTTGAGATGAGCATTATATTGTTGAGTTTTATTTGTATTTCGGACTATTTGTCTCATCTTTATTAATTGTTGTTTCTGGATCTTTTTATTGGTTCACAACGTTTTGGCCGACATCCTCTGGCGGATAGGAACTTCGAATCTCCTAACTGCATTCTCAGCCATCACTGCATTCCGTAGTTGTCGTCTCACCACATTTTTGACCAATTAACCTCTGGCACGTTTTTGGTGGGATTGAAACCGCTTATCTTTAGACAATGTTCATCTGGAACCGTAGAGATTCAACGTCTCTATCAACTGCGCCACGGGCCCCGAAGGGCGATCGATGTTGGATTCTTTGATCTTATGAATCCACGTTTATTTATTATCTGATCATCCATAGTCGGGTCCGTACACATTATTATTCCTTAATTGGAATTCATTTTTTTTTAGATGAGCATTATATTGTTGATTTTTATTTGTATTTCGGACTATTTGTCTCATCTTTATTAATTGTTGTTTCTGGATCTTTTTATTGGTTCACAACGTTTTGGCCGACATCCTCTGGCGGATAGGAACTTCGAATCTCCTAACTGCATTCTCAGCCATCACTGCATTCCGTAGTTGTCGTCTCACCACATTTTTGACTAATTAACCTCTGGCACGCTTTTGGTGGGATTGAAACCGCTTATCTTCAGACAATGTTCATCTGGAACCGTAGAGATTCAACGTCTCTATCAACTGCGCCACGGGCCCCGAAGGGCGATCAATGTTGGATTCTTTGATCTTATGAATCCACGTTTATTTATTATCTGATCTTCCATAGTCGGGTCCGTACACATTATTATTCCTTAATTGGAATTCATTTTTTTTGAGATGAGCATTATATTGTTGAGTTTTATTTGTATTTCGGACTATTTGTCTCATCTTTATTAATTGTTGTTTCTGGATCTTTTTATTGGTTCACAACGTTTTGGCCGACATCCTCTGGCGGATAGGAACTTCGAATCTCCTAACTGCATTCTCAGCCATCACTGCATTCCGTAGTTGTCGTCTCACCACATTTTTGACCAATTAACCTCTGGCACGCTTTTGGTGGGATTGAAACCGCTTATCTTCAGACAATGTTGATCTGGAACCGTAGAGATTCAACGTCTCTATCAACTGCGCCACGGGCCCCGAAGGGCGATCAAGGTTGGATTCTTTGATCTTATGAATCCACGTTTATTTATTATCTGATCTTCCATAGTCGGGTCCGTACACATTATTATTCCTTAATTGGAATTCATTTTTTTTTAGATGAGCATTATATTGTTGATTTTTATTTGTATTTCGGACTATTTGTCTCATCTTTATTAATTGTTGTTTCTGGATCTTTTTATTGGTTCACAACGTTTTGGCCGACATCCTCTGGCGGATAGGAACTTCGAATCTCCTAACTGCATTCTCAGCCATCACTGCATTCCGTAGTTGTCGTCTCACCACATTTTTGACCAATTAACCTCTGGCACGCTTTTGGTGGGATTGAAACCGCTTATCTTCAGACAATGTTCATCTGGAACCGTAGAGATTCAACGTCTCTATCAACTGCGCCACGGGCCCCGAAGGGCGATCAAGGTTGGATTCTTTGATCTTATGAATCCACGTTTATTTATTATCTGATCTTCCATAGTCGGGTCCGTACACATTATTATTCCTTAATTGGAATTCATTTTTTTTGAGATGAGCATTATATTGTTGATTTTTATTTGTATTTCGGACTATTTGTCTCATCTTTATTAATTGTTGTTTCTGGATCTTTTTATTGGTTCACAACGTTTTGGCCGACATCCTCTGGCGGATAGGAACTTCGAATCTCCTAACTGCATTCCGTAGTTGTCGTCTCACCACATTTTTGACCAATTAACCTCTGGCACGTTTTTGGTGGGATTGAAACCGCTTATCTTCAGACAATGTTCATCTGGAACCGTAGAGATTCAACGTCTCTATCAACTGCGCCACGGGCCCCGAAGGGCGATCAAGGTAGGATTCTTTGATCTTATGAATCCACGTTTATTTATTATCTGATCTTCCATAGTCGGGTCCGTACACATTATTATTCCTTAATTGGAATTCATTTTTTTTTAGATGAGAATTATATTGTTGATTTTTATTTGTATTTCGGACTATTTGTCTCATCTTTATTAATTGTTGTTTCTGGATCTTTTTATTGGTTCACAACGTTTTGGCCGACATCCTCTGGCGGATAGGAACTTCGAATCTCCTAACTGCATTCTCAGCCATCACTGCATTCCGTAGTTGTCGTCTCACCACATTTTTGACCAATTAACCTCTGGCACGTTTTTGGTGGGATTGAAACCGCTTATCTTTAGACAATGTTCATCTGGAACCGTAGAGATTCAACGTCTCTATCAACTGCGCCACGGGCCCCGAAGGGCGATCAAGGTTGGATTCTTTGATCTTATGAATCCACGTTTATTTATTATCTGATCATCCATAGTCGGGTCCGTACACATTATTATTCCTTAATTGGAATTCATTTTTTTTGAGATGAGCATTATATTGTTGATTTTTCTTTGTATTTCGGACTATTTGTCTCATCTTTATTAATTGTTGTTTCTGGATCTTTTTATTGGTTCACAACGTTTTGGCCGACATCCTCTGGCGGATAGGAACTTCGAATCTCCTAACTGCATTCTCAGCCATCACTGCATTCCGTAGTTGTCGTCTCACCACATTTTTGACCAATTAACCTCTGGCACGCTTTTGGTGGGATTGAAACCGCTTATCTTCAGACAATGTTCATCTGGAACCGTAGAGATTCAACGTCTCTATCAACTGCGCCACGGGCCCCGAAGGGCGATCAAGGTTGGATTCTTTGATCTTATGAATCCACGTTTATTTATTATCTGATCTTCCATAGTCGGGTCCGTACACATTATTATTCCTTAATTGGAATTCATTTTTTTTGAGATGAGCATTATATTGTTGATTTTTATTTGTATTTCGGACTATTTGTCTCATCTTTATTAATTGTTGTTTCTGGATCTTTTTATTGGTTCACAACGTTTTGGCCGACATCCTCTGGCGGATAGGAACTTCGAATCTCCTAACTGCATTCCGTAGTTGTCGTCTCACCACATTTTTGACCAATTAACCTCTGGCACGTTTTTGGTGGGATTGAAACCGCTTATCTTCAGACAATGTTCATCTGGAACCGTAGAGATTCAACGTCTCTATCAACTGCGCCACGGGCCCCGAAGGGCGATCAAGGTAGGATTCTTTGATCTTATGAATCCACGTTTATTTATTATCTGATCTTCCATAGTCGGGTCCGTACACATTATTATTCCTTAATTGGAATTCATTTTTTTTTAGATGAGCATTATATTGTTGATTTTTATTTGTATTTCGGACTATTTGTCTCATCTTTATTAATTGTTGTTTCTGGATCTTTTTATTGGTTCACAACGTTTTGGCCGACATCTTCTGGCGGATAGGAACTTCGAATCTCCTAACTGCATTCTCAGCCATCACTGCATTCCGTAGTTGTCGTCTCACCACATTTTTGACCAATTAACCTCTGGCACGTTTTTGGTGGGATTGAAACCGCTTATCTTTAGACAATGTTCATCTGGAACCGTAGAGATTCAACGTCTCTATCAACTGCGCCACGGGCCCCGAAGGGCGATCAAGGTTGGATTCTTTGATCTTATGAATCCACGTTTATTTATTATCTGATCATCCATAGTCGGGTCCGTACACATTATTATTCCTTAATTGGAATTCATTTTTTTTGAGATGAGCATTATATTGTTGAGTTTTATTTGTATTTCGGACTATTTGTCTCATCTTTATTAATTGTTGTTTCTGGATCTTTTTATTGGTTCACAACGTTTTGGCCGACATCCTCTGGCGGATAGGAACTTCGAATCTCCTAACTGCATTCTCAGCCATCACTGCATTCCGTAGTTGTCGTCTCACCACATTTTTGACCAATTAACCTCTGGCACGTTTTTGGTGGGATTGAAACCGCTTATCTTTAGACAATGTTCATCTGGAACCGTAGAGATTCAACGTCTCTATCAACTGCGCCACGGGCCCCGAAGGGCGATCGATGTTGGATTCTTTGATCTTATGAATCCACGTTTATTTATTATCTGATCATCCATAGTCGGGTCCGTACACACTATTATTCCTTAATTGGAATTCATTTTTTTTGAGATGAGCATTATATTGTTGATTTTTATTTGTATTTCGGACTATTTGTCTCATCTTTATTAATTGTTGTTTCTGGATCTTTTTATTGGTTCACAACGTTTTGGCCGACATCCTCTGGCGGATAGGAACTTCGAATCTCCTAACTGCATTCTCAGCCATCACTGCATTCCGTAGTTGTCGTCTCACCACATTTTTGACTAATTAACCTCTGGCACGCTTTTGGTGGGATTGAAACCGCTTATCTTCGGACAATGTTCATCTGGAACCGTAGAGATTCAACGTCTCTATCAACTGCGCCACGGGCCCCGAAGGGCGATCAATGTTGGATTCTTTGATCTTATGAATCCACGTTTATTTATTATCTGATCATCCATAGTCGGGTCCGTACACATTATTATTCCTTAATTGGAATTCATTTTTTTTGAGATGAGCATTATATTGTTGAGTTTTATTTGTATTTCGGACTATTTGTCTCATCTTTATTAATTGTTGTTTCTGGATCTTTTTATTGGTTCACAACGTTTTGGCCGACATCCTCTGGCGGATAGGAACTTCGAATCTCCTAACTGCATTCTCAGCCATCACTGCATTCCGTAGTTGTCGTCTCACCACATTTTTGACCAATTAACCTCTGGCACGTTTTTGGTGGGATTGAAACCGCTTATCTTTAGACAATGTTCATCTGGAACCGTAGAGATTCAACGTCTCTATCAACTGCGCCACGGGCCCCGAAGGGCGATCAAGGTTGGATTCTTTGATCTTATGAATCCACGTTTATTTATTATCTGATCATCGATAGTCGGGTCCGTACACATTATTATTCCTTAATTGGAATTCATTTTTTTTTAGATGAGCATTATATTGTTGATTTTTATTTGTATTTCGGACTATTTGTCTCATCTTTATTAATTGTTGTTTCTGGATCTTTTTATTGGTTCACAACGTTTTGGCCGACATCGTCTGGCGGATAGGAACTTCGAATCTCCTAACTGCATTCCGTAGTTGTCGTCTCACCACATTTTTGACCAATTAACCTCTGGCACGCTTTTGGTGGGATTGAAACCGCTTATCTTTAGACAATGTTCATCTGGAACCGTAGAGATTCAACGTCTCTATCAACTGCGCCACGGGCCCCGAAGGGCGATCGATGTTGGATTCTTTGATCTTATGAATCCACGTTTATTTATTATCTGATCATCCATAGTCGGGTCCGTACACATTATTATTCCTTAATTGGAATTCATTTTTTTTTAGATGAGCATTATATTGTTGATTTTTATTTGTATTTCGGACTATTTGTCTCATCTTTATTAATTGTTGTTTCTGGATCTTTTTATTGGTTCACAACGTTTTGGCCGACATCCTCTGGCGGATAGGAACTTCGAATCTCCTAACTGCATTCTCAGCCATCACTGCATTCCGTAGTTGTCGTCTCACCACATTTTTGACTAATTAACCTCTGGCACGCTTTTGGTGGGATTGAAACCGCTTATCTTCAGACAATGTTCATCTGGAACCGTAGAGATTCAACGTCTCTATCAACTGCGCCACGGGCCCCGAAGGGCGATCAATGTTGGATTCTTTGATCTTATGAATCCACGTTTATTTATTATCTGATCTTCCATAGTCGGGTCCGTACACATTATTATTCCTTAATTGGAATTCATTTTTTTTGAGATGAGCATTATATTGTTGAGTTTTATTTGTATTTTGGACTATTTGTCTCATCTTTATTAATTGTTGTTTCTGGATCTTTTTATTGGTTCACAACGTTTTGGCCGACATCCTCTGGCGGATAGGAACTTCGAATCTCCTAACTGCATTCTCAGCCATCACTGCATTCCGTAGTTGTCGTCTCACCACATTTTTGACCAATTAACCTCTGGCACGCTTTTGGTGGGATTGAAACCGCTTATCTTCAGACAATGTTCATCTGGAACCGTAGAGATTCAACGTCTCTATCAACTGCGCCACGGGCCCCGAAGGGCGATCAAGGTTGGATTCTTTGATCTTATGAATCCACGTTTATTTATTATCTGATCATCCATAGTCGGGTCCGTACACACTATTATTCCTTAATTGGAATTCATTTTTTTTGAGATGAGCATTATATTGTTGATTTTTATTTGTATTTCGGACTATTTGTCTCATCTTTATTAATTGTTGTTTCTGGATCTTTTTATTGGTTCACAACGTTTTGGCCGACATCCTCTGGCGGATAGGAACTTCGAATCTCCTAACTGCATTCTCAGCCATCACTGCATTCCGTAGTTGTCGTCTCACCACATTTTTGACTAATTAACCTCTGGCACGCTTTTGGTGGGATTGAAACCGCTTATCTTCGGACAATGTTCATCTGGAACCGTAGAGATTCAACGTCTCTATCAACTGCGCCACGGGCCCCGAAGGGCGATCAATGTTGGATTCTTTGATCTTATGAATCCACGTTTATTTATTATCTGATCATCCATAGTCGGGTCCGTACACATTATTATTCCTTAATTGGAATTCATTTTTTTTGAGATGAGCATTATATTGTTGAGTTTTATTTGTATTTCGGACTATTTGTCTCATCTTTATTAATTGTTGTTTCTGGATCTTTTTATTGGTTCACAACGTTTTGGCCGACATCCTCTGGCGGATAGGAACTTCGAATCTCCTAACTGCATTCTCAGCCATCACTGCATTCCGTAGTTGTCGTCTCACCACATTTTTGACCAATTAACCTCTGGCACGTTTTTGGTGGGATTGAAACCGCTTATCTTTAGACAATGTTCATCTGGAACCGTAGAGATTCAACGTCTCTATCAACTGCGCCACGGGCCCCGAAGGGCGATCAAGGTTGGATTCTTTGATCTTATGAATCCACGTTTATTTATTATCTGATCATCGATAGTCGGGTCCGTACACATTATTATTCCTTAATTGGAATTCATTTTTTTTTAGATGAGCATTATATTGTTGATTTTTATTTGTATTTCGGACTATTTGTCTCATCTTTATTAATTGTTGTTTCTGGATCTTTTTATTGGTTCACAACGTTTTGGCCGACATCGTCTGGCGGATAGGAACTTCGAATCTCCTAACTGCATTCCGTAGTTGTCGTCTCACCACATTTTTGACCAATTAACCTCTGGCACGCTTTTGGTGGGATTGAAACCGCTTATCTTCAGACAATGTTCATCTGGAACCGTAGAGATTCAACGTCTCTATCAACTGCGCCACGGGCCCCGAAGGGCGATCAAGGTTGGATTCTTTGATCTTATGAATCCACGTTTATTTATTATCTGATCTTCCATAGTCGGGTCCGTACACATTATTATTCCTTAATTGGAATTCATTTTTTTTGAGATGAGCATTATATTGTTGATTTTTATTTGTATTTCGGACTATTTGTCTCATCTTTATTAATTGTTGTTTCTGGATCTTTTTATTGGTTCACAACGTTTTGGCCGACATCCTCTGGCGGATAGGAACTTCGAATCTCCTAACTGCATTCTCAGCCATCACTGCATTCCGTAGTTGTCGTCTCACCACATTTTTGACTAATTAACCTCTGGCACGCTTTTGGTGGGATTGAAACCGCTTATCTTCAGACAATGTTCATCTGGAACCGTAGAGATTCAACGTCTCTATCAACTGCGCCACGGGCCCCGAAGGGCGATCAATGTTGGATTCTTTGATCTCATGAATCCACGTTTATTTATTATCTGATCATCCATAGTCGGGTCCGTACACATTATTATTCCTTAATTGGAATTCATTTTTTTTGAGATGAGCATTATATTGTTGAGTTTTATTTGTATTTCGGACTATTTGTCTCATCTTTATTAATTGTTGTTTCTGGATCTTTTTATTGGTTCACAACGTTTTGGCCGACATCCTCTGGCGGATAGGAACTTCGAATCTCCTAACTGCATTCTCAGCCATCACTGCATTCCGTAGTTGTCGTCTCACCACATTTTTGACCAATTAACCTCTGGCACGCTTTTGGTGGGATTGAAACCGCTTATCTTCGGACAATGTTCATCTGGAACCGTAGAGATTCAACGTCTCTATCAACTGCGCCACGGGCCCCGAAGGGCGATCAATGTTGGATTCTTTGATCTTATGAATCCACGTTTATTTATTATCTGATCATCCATAGTCGGGTCCGTACACATTATTATTCCTTAATTGGAATTCATTTTTTTTGAGATGAGCATTATATTGTTGAGTTTTATTTGTATTCTGGACTATTTGTCTCATCTTTATTAATTGTTGTTTCTGGATCTTTTTATTGGTTCACAACGTTTTGGCCGACATCCTCTGGCGGATAGGAACTTCGAATCTCCTAACTGCATTCTCAGCCATCACTGCATTCCGTAGTTGTCGTCTCACCACATTTTTGACCAATTAACCTCTGGCATGCTTTTGGTGGGATTGAAACCGCTTATCTTTAGACAATGTTCATCTGGAACCGTAGAGATTCAACGTCTCTATCAACTGCGCCACGGGCCCCGAAGGGCGATCAAGGTTGGATTCTTTGATCTTATGAATCCACGTTTATTTATTATCTGATCATCCATAGTCGGGTCCGTACACATTATTATTCCTTAATTGGAATTCATTTTTTTTTAGATGAGCATTATATTGTTGATTTTTATTTGTATTTCGGACTATTTGTCTCATCTTTATTAATTGTTGTTTCTGGATCTTTTTATTGGTTCACAACGTTTTGGCCGACATCGTCTGGCGGATAGGAACTTCGAATCTCCTAACTGCATTCCGTAGTTGTCGTCTCACCACATTTTTGACCAATTAACCTCTGGCACGCTTTTGGTGGGATTGAAACCGCTTATCTTCAGACAATGTTCATCTGGAACCGTAGAGATTCAACGTCTCTATCAACTGCGCCACGGGCCCCGAAGGGCGATCAAGGTTGGATTCTTTGATCTTATGAATCCACGTTTATTTATTATCTGATCTTCCATAGTCGGGTCCGTACACATTATTATTCCTTAATTGGAATTCATTTTTTTTTAGATGAGCATTATATTGTTGATTTTTATTTGTATTTCGGACTATTTGTCTCATCTTTATTAATTGTTGTTTCTGGATCTTTTTATTGGTTCACAACGTTTTGGCCGACATCCTCTGGCGGATAGGAACTTCGAATCTCCTAACTGCATTCTCAGCCATCACTGCATTCCGTAGTTGTCGTCTCACCACATTTTTGACCAATTAACCTCTGGCACACTTTTGGTGGGATTGAAACCGCTTATCTTCAGACAATGTTCATCTGGAACCGTAGAGATTCAACGTCTCTATCAACTGCGCCACGGGCCCCGAAGGGCGATCAAGGTTGGATTCTTTGATCTTATGAATCCACGTTTATTTATTATCTGATCTTCCATAGTCGGGTCCGTACACATTATTATTCCTTAATTGGAATTCATTTTTTTTGAGATGAGCATTATATTGTTGATTTTTATTTGTATTTCGGACTATTTGTCTCATCTTTATTAATTGTTGTTTCTGGATCTTTTTATTGGTTCACAACGTTTTGGCCGACATCCTCTGGCGGATAGGAACTTCGAATCTCCTAACTGCATTCTCAGCCATCACTGCATTCCGTAGTTGTCGTCTCACCACATTTTTGACCAATTAACCTCTGGCACGCTTTTGGTGGGATTGAAACCGCTTATCTTCAGACAATGTTCATCTGGAACCGTAGAGATTCAACGTCTCTATCAACTGCGCCACGGGCCCCGAAGGGCGATCAAGGTTGGATTCTTTGATCTTATGAATCCACGTTTATTTATTATCTGATCATCCATAGTCGGGTCCGTACACACTATTATTCCTTAATTGGAATTCATTTTTTTTGAGATGAGCATTATATTGTTGATTTTTATTTGTATTTCGGACTATTTGTCTCATCTTTATTAATTGTTGTTTCTGGATCTTTTTATTGGTTCACAACGTTTTGGCCGACATCCTCTGGCGGATAGGAACTTCGAATCTCCTAACTGCATTCTCAGCCATCACTGCATTCCGTAGTTGTCGTCTCACCACATTTTTGACTAATTAACCTCTGGCACGCTTTTGGTGGGATTGAAACCGCTTATCTTCGGACAATGTTCATCTGGAACCGTAGAGATTCAACGTCTCTATCAACTGCGCCACGGGCCCCGAAGGGCGATCAATGTTGGATTCTTTGATCTTATGAATCCACGTTTATTTATTATCTGATCATCCATAGTCGGGTCCGTACACATTATTATTCCTTAATTGGAATTCATTTTTTTTGAGATGAGCATTATATTGTTGAGTTTTATTTGTATTTCGGACTATTTGTCTCATCTTTATTAATTGTTGTTTCTGGATCTTTTTATTGGTTCACAACGTTTTGGCCGACATCCTCTGGCGGATAGGAACTTCGAATCTCCTAACTGCATTCTCAGCCATCACTGCATTCCGTAGTTGTCGTCTCACCACATTTTTGACCAATTAACCTCTGGCACGTTTTTGGTGGGATTGAAACCGCTTATCTTTAGACAATGTTCATCTGGAACCGTAGAGATTCAACGTCTCTATCAACTGCGCCACGGGCCCCGAAGGGCGATCAAGGTTGGATTCTTTGATCTTATGAATCCACGTTTATTTATTATCTGATCATCGATAGTCGGGTCCGTACACATTATTATTCCTTAATTGGAATTCATTTTTTTTTAGATGAGCATTATATTGTTGATTTTTATTTGTATTTCGGACTATTTGTCTCATCTTTATTAATTGTTGTTTCTGGATCTTTTTATTGGTTCACAACGTTTTGGCCGACATCGTCTGGCGGATAGGAACTTCGAATCTCCTAACTGCATTCCGTAGTTGTCGTCTCACCACATTTTTGACCAATTAACCTCTGGCACGCTTTTGGTGGGATTGAAACCGCTTATCTTTAGACAATGTTCATCTGGAACCGTAGAGATTCAACGTCTCTATCAACTGCGCCACGGGCCCCGAAGGGCGATCGATGTTGGATTCTTTGATCTTATGAATCCACGTTTATTTATTATCTGATCATCCATAGTCGGGTCCGTACACATTATTATTCCTTAATTGGAATTCATTTTTTTTTAGATGAGCATTATATTGTTGATTTTTATTTGTATTTCGGACTATTTGTCTCATCTTTATTAATTGTTGTTTCTGGATCTTTTTATTGGTTCACAACGTTTTGGCCGACATCCTCTGGCGGATAGGAACTTCGAATCTCCTAACTGCATTCTCAGCCATCACTGCATTCCGTAGTTGTCGTCTCACCACATTTTTGACTAATTAACCTCTGGCACGCTTTTGGTGGGATTGAAACCGCTTATCTTCAGACAATGTTCATCTGGAACCGTAGAGATTCAACGTCTCTATCAACTGCGCCACGGGCCCCGAAGGGCGATCAATGTTGGATTCTTTGATCTTATGAATCCACGTTTATTTATTATCTGATCTTCCATAGTCGGGTCCGTACACATTATTATTCCTTAATTGGAATTCATTTTTTTTGAGATGAGCATTATATTGTTGAGTTTTATTTGTATTTTGGACTATTTGTCTCATCTTTATTAATTGTTGTTTCTGGATCTTTTTATTGGTTCACAACGTTTTGGCCGACATCCTCTGGCGGATAGGAACTTCGAATCTCCTAACTGCATTCTCAGCCATCACTGCATTCCGTAGTTGTCGTCTCACCACATTTTTGACCAATTAACCTCTGGCACGCTTTTGGTGGGATTGAAACCGCTTATCTTCAGACAATGTTCATCTGGAACCGTAGAGATTCAACGTCTCTATCAACTGCGCCACGGGCCCCGAAGGGCGATCAAGGTTGGATTCTTTGATCTTATGAATCCACGTTTATTTATTATCTGATCATCCATAGTCGGGTCCGTACACACTATTATTCCTTAATTGGAATTCATTTTTTTTGAGATGAGCATTATATTGTTGATTTTTATTTGTATTTCGGACTATTTGTCTCATCTTTATTAATTGTTGTTTCTGGATCTTTTTATTGGTTCACAACGTTTTGGCCGACATCCTCTGGCGGAGAGGAACTTCGAATCTCCTAACTGCATTCTCAGCCATCACTGCATTCCGTAGTTGTCGTCTCACCACATTTTTGACTAATTAACCTCTGGCACGCTTTTGGTGGGATTGAGACCGCTTATCTTCGGACAATGTTCATCTGGAACCGTAGAGATTCAACGTCTCTAT
The DNA here is from genome assembly GCF_053919585.1 of Euprymna scolopes. Lineage (NCBI taxonomy): Eukaryota > Metazoa > Mollusca > Cephalopoda > Sepiida > Sepiolidae > Euprymna > Euprymna scolopes. The sequence goes on from NC_136504.1 coordinate 75,158,322, forward strand.
CAACTGCGCCACGGGCCCCGAAGGGCGATCAATGTTGGATTCTTTGATCTTATGAATCCACGTTTATTTATTATCTGATCATCCATAGTCGGGTCCGTACACATTATTATTCCTTAATTGGAATTCATTTTTTTTGAGATGAGCATTATATTGTTGAGTTTTATTTGTATTTCGGACTATTTGTCTCATCTTTATTAATTGTTGTTTCTGGATCTTTTTATTGGTTCACAACGTTTTGGCCGACATCCTCTGGCGGATAGGAACTTCGAATCTCCTAACTGCATTCTCAGCCATCACTGCATTCCGTAGTTGTCGTCTCACCACATTTTTGACCAATTAACCTCTGGCACGTTTTTGGTGGGATTGAAACCGCTTATCTTTAGACAATGTTCATCTGGAACCGTAGAGATTCAACGTCTCTATCAACTGCGCCACGGGCCCCGAAGGGCGATCAAGGTTGGATTCTTTGATCTTATGAATCCACGTTTATTTATTATCTGATCATCGATAGTCGGGTCCGTACACATTATTATTCCTTAATTGGAATTCATTTTTTTTTAGATGAGCATTATATTGTTGATTTTTATTTGTATTTCGGACTATTTGTCTCATCTTTATTAATTGTTGTTTCTGGATCTTTTTATTGGTTCACAACGTTTTGGCCGACATCGTCTGGCGGATAGGAACTTCGAATCTCCTAACTGCATTCCGTAGTTGTCGTCTCACCACATTTTTGACCAATTAACCTCTGGCACGCTTTTGGTGGGATTGAAACCGCTTATCTTCAGACAATGTTCATCTGGAACCGTAGAGATTCAACGTCTCTATCAACTGCGCCACGGGCCCCGAAGGGCGATCAAGGTTGGATTCTTTGATCTTATGAATCCACGTTTATTTATTATCTGATCTTCCATAGTCGGGTCCGTACACATTATTATTCCTTAATTGGAATTCATTTTTTTTTAGATGAGCATTATATTGTTGATTTTTATTTGTATTTCGGACTATTTGTCTCATCTTTATTAATTGTTGTTTCTGGATCTTTTTATTGGTTCACAACGTTTTGGCCGACATCCTCTGGCGGATAGGAACTTCGAATCTCCTAACTGCATTCTCAGCCATCACTGCATTCCGTAGTTGTCGTCTCACCACATTTTTGACCAATTAACCTCTGGCACGCTTTTGGTGGGATTGAAACCGCTTATCTTCAGACAATGTTCATCTGGAACCGTAGAGATTCAACGTCTCTATCAACTGCGCCACGGGCCCCGAAGGGCGATCAAGGTTGGATTCTTTGATCTTATGAATCCACGTTTATTTATTATCTGATCTTCCATAGTCGGGTCCGTACACATTATTATTCCTTAATTGGAATTCATTTTTTTTGAGATGAGCATTATATTGTTGATTTTTATTTGTATTTCGGACTATTTGTCTCATCTTTATTAATTGTTGTTTCTGGATCTTTTTATTGGTTCACAACGTTTTGGCCGACATCCTCTGGCGGATAGGAACTTCGAATCTCCTAACTGCATTCCGTAGTTGTCGTCTCACCACATTTTTGACCAATTAACCTCTGGCACGTTTTTGGTGGGATTGAAACCGCTTATCTTCAGACAATGTTCATCTGGAACCGTAGAGATTCAACGTCTCTATCAACTGCGCCACGGGCCCCGAAGGGCGATCAAGGTAGGATTCTTTGATCTTATGAATCCACGTTTATTTATTATCTGATCATCCATAGTCGGGTCCGTACACATTATTATTCCTTAATTGGAATTCATTTTTTTTTAGATGAGCATTATATTGTTGATTTTTATTTGTATTTCGGACTATTTGTCTCATCTTTATTAATTGTTGTTTCTGGATCTTTTTATTGGTTCACAACGTTTTGGCCGACATCTTCTGGCGGATAGGAACTTCGAATCTCCTAACTGCATTCTCAGCCATCACTGCATTCCGTAGTGGTCGTCTCACCACATTTTTGACCAATTAACCTCTGGCACGTTTTTGGTGGGATTGAAACCGCTTATCTTTAGACAATGTTCATCTGGAACCGTAGAGATTCAACGTCTCTATCAACTGCGCCACGGGCCCCGAAGGGCGATCAAGGTTGGATTCTTTGATCTTATGAATCCACGTTTATTTATTATCTGATCATCCATAGTCGGGTCCGTACACATTATTATTCCTTAATTGGAATTCATTTTTTTTGAGATGAGCATTATATTGTTGATTTTTATTTGTATTTCGGACTATTTGTCTCATCTTTATTAATTGTTGTTTCTGGATCTTTTTATTGGTTCACAACGTTTTGGCCGACATCCTCTGGCGGATAGGAACTTCGAATCTCCTAACTGCATTCTCAGCCATCACTGCATTCCGTAGTTGTCGTCTCACCACATTTTTGACCAATTAACCTCTGGCACGTTTTTGGTGGGATTGAAACCGCTTATCTTTAGACAATGTTCATCTGGAACCGTAGAGATTCAACGTCTCTATCAACTGCGCCACGGGCCCCGAAGGGCGATCGATGTTGGATTCTTTGATCTTATGAATCCACGTTTATTTATTATCTGATCATCCATAGTCGGGTCCGTACACATTATTATTCCTTAATTGGAATTCATTTTTTTTTAGATGAGCATTATATTGTTGATTTTTATTTGTATTTCGGACTATTTGTCTCATCTTTATTAATTGTTGTTTCTGGATCTTTTTATTGGTTCACAACGTTTTGGCCGACATCCTCTGGCGGATAGGAACTTCGAATCTCCTAACTGCATTCTCAGCCATCACTGCATTCCGTAGTTGTCGTCTCACCACATTTTTGACTAATTAACCTCTGGCACGCTTTTGGTGGGATTGAAACCGCTTATCTTCAGACAATGTTCATCTGGAACCGTAGAGATTCAACGTCTCTATCAACTGCGCCACGGGCCCCGAAGGGCGATCAATGTTGGATTCTTTGATCTTATGAATCCACGTTTATTTATTATCTGATCTTCCATAGTCGGGTCCGTACACATTATTATTCCTTAATTGGAATTCATTTTTTTTGAGATGAGCATTATATTGTTGAGTTTTATTTGTATTTCGGACTATTTGTCTCATCTTTATTAATTGTTGTTTCTGGATCTTTTTATTGGTTCACAACGTTTTGGCCGACATCCTCTGGCGGATAGGAACTTCGAATCTCCTAACTGCATTCTCAGCCATCACTGCATTCCGTAGTTGTCGTCTCACCACATTTTTGACCAATTAACCTCTGGCACGCTTTTGGTGGGATTGAAACCGCTTATCTTCAGACAATGTTCATCTGGAACCGTAGAGATTCAACGTCTCTATCAACTGCGCCACGGGCCCCGAAGGGCGATCAAGGTTGGATTCTTTGATCTTATGAATCCACGTTTATTTATTATCTGATCATCCATAGTCGGGTCCGTACACATTATTATTCCTTAATTGGAATTCATTTTTTTTGAGATGAGCATTATATTGTTGATTTTTATTTGTATTTCGGACTATTTGTCTCATCTTTATTAATTGTTGTTTCTGGATCTTTTTATTGGTTCACAACGTTTTGGCCGACATCCTCTGGCGGAGAGGAACTTCGAATCTCCTAACTGCATTCTCAGCCATCACTGCATTCCGTAGTTGTCGTCTCACCACATTTTTGACTAATTAACCTCTGGCACGCTTTTGGTGGGATTGAAACCGCTTATCTTCAGACAATGTTCATCTGGAACCGTAGAGATTCAACGTCTCTATCAACTGCGCCACGGGCCCCGAAGGGCGATCAATGTTGGATTCTTTGATCTCATGAATCCACGTTTATTTATTATCTGATCTTCCATAGTCGGGTCCGTACACATTATTATTCCTTAATTGGAATTCATTTTTTTTGAGATGAGCATTATATTGTTGAGTTTTATTTGTATTTCGGACTATTTGTCTCATCTTTATTAATTGTTGTTTCTGGATCTTTTTATTGGTTCACAACGTTTTGGCCGACATCCTCTGGCGGATAGGAACTTCGAATCTCCTAACTGCATTCTCAGCCATCACTGCATTCCGTAGTTGTCGTCTCACCACATTTTTGACCAATTAACCTCTGGCACGCTTTTGGTGGGATTGAAACCGCTTATCTTCGGACAATGTTCATCTGGAACCGTAGAGATTCAACGTCTCTATCAACTGCGCCACGGGCCCCGAAGGGCGATCAATGTTGGATTCTTTGATCTTATGAATCCACGTTTATTTATTATCTGATCATCCATAGTCGGGTCCGTACACATTATTATTCCTTAATTGGAATTCATTTTTTTTGAGATGAGCATTATATTGTTGAGTTTTATTTGTATTCTGGACTATTTGTCTCATCTTTATTAATTGTTGTTTCTGGATCTTTTTATTGGTTCACAACGTTTTGGCCGACATCCTCTGGCGGATAGGAACTTCGAATCTCCTAACTGCATTCTCAGCCATCACTGCATTCCGTAGTTGTCGTCTCACCACATTTTTGACCAATTAACCTCTGGCACGTTTTTGGTGGGATTGAAACCGCTTATCTTTAGACAATGTTCATCTGGAACCGTAGAGATTCAACGTCTCTATCAACTGCGCCACGGGCCCCGAAGGGCGATCAAGGTTGGATTCTTTGATCTTATGAATCCACGTTTATTTATTATCTGATCATCCATAGTCGGGTCCGTACACATTATTATTCCTTAATTGGAATTCATTTTTTTTTAGATGAGCATTATATTGTTGATTTTTATTTGTATTTCGGACTATTTGTCTCATCTTTATTAATTGTTGTTTCTGGATCTTTTTATTGGTTCAGAACGTTTTGGCCGACATCGTCTGGCGGATAGGAACTTCGAATCTCCTAACTGCATTCCGTAGTTGTCGTCTCACCACATTTTTGACCAATTAACCTCTGGCACGCTTTTGTTGGGATTGAAACCGCTTATCTTCAGACAATGTTCATCTGGAACCGTAGAGATTCAACGTCTCTATCAACTGCGCCACGGGCCCCGAAGGGCGATCAAGGTTGGATTCTTTGATCTTATGAATCCACGTTTATTTATTATCTGATCTTCCATAGTCGGGTCCGTACACATTATTATTCCTTAATTGGAATTCATTTTTTTTTAGATGAGCATTATATTGTTGATTTTTATTTGTATTTCGGACTATTTGTCTCATCTTTATTAATTGTTGTTTCTGGATCTTTTTATTGGTTCACAACGTTTTGGCCGACATCCTCTGGCGGATAGGAACTTCGAATCTCCTAACTGCATTCTCAGCCATCACTGCATTCCGTAGTTGTCGTCTCACCACATTTTTGACCAATTAACCTCTGGCACACTTTTGGTGGGATTGAAACCGCTTATCTTCAGACAATGTTCATCTGGAACCGTAGAGATTCAACGTCTCTATCAACTGCGCCACGGGCCCCGAAGGGCGATCAAGGTTGGATTCTTTGATCTTATGAATCCACGTTTATTTATTATCTGATCTTCCATAGTCGGGTCCGTACACATTATTATTCCTTAATTGGAATTCATTTTTTTTGAGATGAGCATTATATTGTTGATTTTTATTTGTATTTCGGACTATTTGTCTCATCTTTATTAATTGTTGTTTCTGGATCTTTTTATTGGTTCACAACGTTTTGGCCGACATCCTCTGGCGGATAGGAACTTCGAATCTCCTAACTGCATTCCGTAGTTGTCGTCTCACCACATTTTTGACCAATTAACCTCTGGCACGTTTTTGGTGGGATTGAAACCGCTTATCTTCAGACAATGTTCATCTGGAACCGTAGAGATTCAACGTCTCTATCAACTGCGCCACGGGCCCCGAAGGGCGATCAAGGTAGGATTCTTTGATCTTATGAATCCACGTTTATTTATTATCTTATCTTCCATAGTCGGGTCCGTACACATTATTATTCCTTAATTGGAATTCATTTTTTTTTAGATGAGCATTATATTGTTGATTTTTATTTGTATTTCGGACTATTTGTCTCATCTTTATTAATTGTTGTTTCTGGATCTTTTTATTGGTTCACAACGTTTTGGCCGACATCCTCTGGCGGATAGGAACTTCGAATCTCCTAACTGCATTCTCAGCCATCACTGCATTCCGTAGTTGTCGTCTCACCACATTTTTGACCAATTAACCTCTGGCCCGCTTTTGGTGGGATTGAAACCGCTTATCTTCAGACAATGTTCATCTGGAACCGTAGAGATTCAACGTCTCTATCAACTGCGCCACGGGCCCCGAAGGGCGATCAAGGTTGGATTCTTTGATCTTATGAATCCACGTTTATTTATTATCTGATCTTCCATAGTCGGGTCCGTACACATTATTATTCCTTAATTGGAATTCATTTTTTTTTAGATGAGCATTATATTGTTGATTTTTATTTGTATTTCGGACTATTTGTATCATCTTTATTAATTGTTGTTTCTGGATCTTTTTATTGGTTCACAACGTTTTGGCCGACATCCTCTGGCGGATAGGAACTTCGAATCTCCTAACTGCATTCTCAGCCATCACTGCATTCCGTAGTTGTCGTCTCACCACATTTTTGACCAATTAACCTCTGGCACGCTTTTGGTGGGATTGAAACCGCTTATCTTCAGACAATGTTCATCTGGAACCGTAGAGATTCAACGTCTCTATCAACTGCGCCACGGGCCCCGAAGGGCGATCAAGGTTGGATTCTTTGATCTTATGAATCCACGTTTATTTATTATCTGATCTTCCATAGTCGGGTCCGTACACATTATTATTCCTTAATTGGAATTCATTTTTTTTTAGATGAGCATTATATTGTTGATTTTTATTTGTATTTCGGACTATTTGTCTCATCTTTATTAATTGTTGTTTCTGGATCTTTTTATTGGTTCACAACGTTTTGGCCGACATCCTCTGGCGGATAGGAACTTCGAATCTCCTAACTGCATTCTCAGCCATCACTGCATTCCGTAGTTGTCGTCTCACCACATTTTTGACCAATTAACCTCTGGCACGTTTTTGGTGGGATTGAAACCGCTTATCTTTAGACAATGTTCATCTGGAACCGTAGAGATTCAACGTCTCTATCAACTGCGCCACGGGCCCCGAAGGGCGATCGATGTTGGATTCTTTGATCTTATGAATCCACGTTTATTTATTATCTGATCATCCATAGTCGGGTCCGTACACATTATTATTCCTTAATTGGAATTCATTTTTTTTTAGATGAGCATTATATTGTTGATTTTTATTTGTATTTCGGACTATTTGTCTCATCTTTATTAATTGTTGTTTCTGGATCTTTTTATTGGTTCACAACGTTTTGGCCGACATCCTCTGGCGGATAGGAACTTCGAATCTCCTAACTGCATTCTCAGCCATCACTGCATTCCGTAGTTGTCGTCTCACCACATTTTTGACTAATTAACCTCTGGCACGCTTTTGGTGGGATTGAAACCGCTTATCTTCAGACAATGTTCATCTGGAACCGTAGAGATTCAACGTCTCTATCAACTGCGCCACGGGCCCCGAAGGGCGATCAATGTTGGATTCTTTGATCTTATGAATCCACGTTTATTTATTATCTGATCTTCCATAGTCGGGTCCGTACACATTATTATTCCTTAATTGGAATTCATTTTTTTTGAGATGAGCATTATATTGTTGAGTTTTATTTGTATTTCGGACTATTTGTCTCATCTTTATTAATTGTTGTTTCTGGATCTTTTTATTGGTTCACAACGTTTTGGCCGACATCCTCTGGCGGATAGGAACTTCGAATCTCCTAACTGCATTCTCAGCCATCACTGCATTCCGTAGTTGTCGTCTCACCACATTTTTGACCAATTAACCTCTGGCACGCTTTTGGTTGGATTTAAACCGCTTATCTTCAGACAATGTTCATCTGGAACCGTAGAGATTCAACGTCTCTATCAACTGCGCCACGGGCCCCGAAGGGTGATCAAGGTTGGATTCTTTGATCTTATGAATCCACGTTTATTTATTATCTGATCTTCCATAGTCGGGTCCGTACACATTATTATTCCTTAATTGGAATTCATTTTTTTTGAGATGAGCATTATATTGTTGATTTTTATTTGTATTTCGGACTATTTGTCTCATCTTTATTAATTGTTGTTTCTGGATCTTTTTATTGGTTCACAACGTTTTGGCCGACATCCTCTGGCGGATAGGAACTTCGAATCTCCTAACTGCATTCTCAGCCATCACTGCATTCCGTAGTTGTCGTCTCACCACATTTTTGACCAATTAACCTCTGGCACGCTTTTGGTGGGATTGAAACCGCTTATCTTCAGACAATGTTCATCTGGAACCGTAGAGATTCAACGTCTCTATCAACTGCGCCACGGGCCCCGAAGGGCGATCAAGGTTGGATTCTTTGATCTTATGAATCCACGTTTATTTATTATCTGATCTTCCATAGTCGGGTCCGTACACATTATTATTCCTTAATTGGAATTCATTTTTTTTGAGATGAGCATTATATTGTTGATTTTTATTTGTATTTCGGACTATTTGTCTCATCTTTATTAATTGTTGTTTCTGGATCTTTTTATTGGTTCACAACGTTTTGGCCGACATCCTCTGGCGGATAGGAACTTCGAATCTCCTAACTGCATTCCGTAGTTGTCGTCTCACCACATTTTTGACCAATTAACCTCTGGCACGTTTTTGGTGGGATTGAAACCGCTTATCTTCAGACAATGTTCATCTGGAACCGTAGAGATTCAACGTCTCTATCAACTGCGCCACGGGCCCCGAAGGGCGATCAAGGTAGGATTCTTTGATCTTATGAATCCACGTTTATTTATTATCTGATCTTCCATAGTCGGGTCCGTACACATTATTATTCCTTAATTGGAATTCATTTTTTTTTAGATGAGCATTATATTGTTGATTTTTATTTGTATTTCGGACTATTTGTCTCATCTTTATTAATTGTTGTTTCTGGATCTTTTTATTGGTTCACAACGTTTTGGCCGACATCCTCTGGCGGATAGGAACTTCGAATCTCCTAACTGCATTCTCAGCCATCACTGCATTCCGTAGTTGTCGTCTCACCACATTTTTGACCAATTAACCTCTGGCACGTTTTTGGTGGGATTGAAACCGCTTATCTTTAGACAATGTTCATCTGGAACCGTAGAGATTCAACGTCTCTATCAACTGCGCCACGGGCCCCGAAGGGCGATCAAGGTTGGATTCTTTGATCTTATGAATCCACGTTTATTTATTATCTGATCATCCATAGTCGGGTCCGTACACATTATTATTCCTTAATTGGAATTCATTTTTTTTGAGATGAGCATTATATTGTTGATTTTTCTTTGTATTTCGGACTATTTGTCTCATCTTTATTAATTGTTGTTTCTGGATCTTTTTATTGGTTCACAACGTTTTGGCCGACATCCTCTGGCGGATAGGAACTTCGAATCTCCTAACTGCATTCTCAGCCATCACTGCATTCCGTAGTTGTCGTCTCACCACATTTTTGACCAATTAACCTCTGGCACGCTTTTGGTGGGATTGAAACCGCTTATCTTCAGACAATGTTCATCTGGAACCGTAGAGATTCAACGTCTCTATCAACTGCGCCACGGGCCCCGAAGGGCGATCAAGGTTGGATTCTTTGATCTTATGAATCCACGTTTATTTATTATCTGATCTTCCATAGTCGGGTCCGTACACATTATTATTCCTTAATTGGAATTCATTTTTTTTGAGATGAGCATTATATTGTTGATTTTTATTTGTATTTCGGACTATTTGTCTCATCTTTATTAATTGTTGTTTCTGGATCTTTTTATTGGTTCACAACGTTTTGGCCGACATCCTCTGGCGGATAGGAACTTCGAATCTCCTAACTGCATTCTCAGCCATCACTGCATTCCGTAGTTGTCGTCTCACCACATTTTTGACCAATTAACCTCTGGCACGTTTTTGGTGGGATTGAAACCGCTTATCTTTAGACAATGTTCATCTGGAACCGTAGAGATTCAACGTCTCTATCAACTGCGCCACGGGCCCCGAAGGGCGATCGATGTTGGATTCTTTGATCTTATGAATCCACGTTTATTTATTATCTGATCATCCATAGTCGGGTCCGTACACATTATTATTCCTTAATTGGAATTCATTTTTTTTTAGATGAGCATTATATTGTTGATTTTTATTTGTATTTCGGACTATTTGTCTCATCTTTATTAATTGTTGTTTCTGGATCTTTTTATTGGTTCACAACGTTTTGGCCGACATCCTCTGGCGGATAGGAACTTCGAATCTCCTAACTGCATTCTCAGCCATCACTGCATTCCGTAGTTGTCGTCTCACCACATTTTTGACTAATTAACCTCTGGCACGCTTTTGGTGGGATTGAAACCGCTTATCTTCAGACAATGTTCATCTGGAACCGTAGAGATTCAACGTCTCTATCAACTGCGCCACGGGCCCCGAAGGGCGATCAATGTTGGATTCTTTGATCTTATGAATCCACGTTTATTTATTATCTGATCTTCCATAGTCGGGTCCGTACACATTATTATTCCTTAATTGGAATTCATTTTTTTTGAGATGAGCATTATATTGTTGAGTTTTATTTGTATTTTGGACTATTTGTCTCATCTTTATTAATTGTTGTTTCTGGATCTTTTTATTGGTTCACAACGTTTTGGCCGACATCCTCTGGCGGATAGGAACTTCGAATCTCCTAACTGCATTCTCAGCCATCACTGCATTCCGTAGTTGTCGTCTCACCACATTTTTGACCAATTAACCTCTGGCACGCTTTTGGTGGGATTGAAACCGCTTATCTTCAGACAATGTTCATCTGGAACCGTAGAGATTCAACGTCTCTATCAACTGCGCCACGGGCCCCGAAGGGCGATCAAGGTTGGATTCTTTGATCTTATGAATCCACGTTTATTTATTATCTGATCATCCATAGTCGGGTCCGTACACATTATTATTCCTTAATTGGAATTCATTTTTTTTGAGATGAGCATTATATTGTTGATTTTTATTTGTATTTCGGACTATTTGTCTCATCTTTATTAATTGTTGTTTCTGGATCTTTTTATTGGTTCACAACGTTTTGGCCGACATCCTCTGGCGGATAGGAACTTCGAATCTCCTAACTGCATTCCGTAGTTGTCGTCTCACCACATTTTTGACCAATTAACCTCTGGCACGTTTTTGGTGGGATTGAAACCGCTTATCTTCAGACAATGTTCATCTGGAACCGTAGAGATTCAACGTCTCTATCAACTGCGCCACGGGCCCCGAAGGGCGATCAAGGTAGGATTCTTTGATCTTATGAATCCACGTTTATTTATTATCTGATCTTCCATAGTCGGGTCCGTACACATTATTATTCCTTAATTGGAATTCATTTTTTTTTAGATGAGCATTATATTGTTGATTTTTATTTGTATTTCGGACTATTTGTCTCATCTTTATTAATTGTTGTTTCTGGATCTTTTTATTGGTTCACAACGTTTTGGCCGACATCTTCTGGCGGATAGGAACTTCGAATCTCCTAACTGCATTCTCAGCCATCACTGCATTCCGTAGTTGTCGTCTCACCACATTTTTGACCAATTAACCTCTGGCACGTTTTTGGTGGGATTGAAACCGCTTATCTTTAGACAATGTTCATCTGGAACCGTAGAGATTCAACGTCTCTATCAACTGCGCCACGGGCCCCGAAGGGCGATCAAGGTTGGATTCTTTGATCTTATGAATCCACGTTTATTTATTATCTGATCATCCATAGTCGGGTCCGTACACATTATTATTCCTTAATTGGAATTCATTTTTTTTGAGATGAGCATTATATTGTTGATTTTTATTTGTATTTCGGACTATTTGTCTCATCTTTATTAATTGTTGTTTCTGGATCTTTTTATTGGTTCACAACGTTTTGGCCGACATCCTCTGGCGGATAGGAACTTCGAATCTCCTAACTGCATTCTCAGCCATCACTGCATTCCGTAGTTGTCGTCTCACCACATTTTTGACTAATTAACCTCTGGCACGCTTTTGGTGGGATTGAAACCGCTTATCTTCAGACAATGTTCATCTGGAACCGTAGAGATTCAACGTCTCTATCAACTGCGCCACGGGCCCCGAAGGGCGATCAATGTTGGATTCTTTGATCTTATGAATCCACGTTTATTTATTATCTGATCTTCCATAGTCGGGTCCGTACACATTATTATTCCTTAATTGGAATTCATTTTTTTTGAGATGAGCATTATATTGTTGAGTTTTATTTGTATTTTGGACTATTTGTCTCATCTTTATTAATTGTTGTTTCTGGATCTTTTTATTGGTTCACAACGTTTTGGCCGACATCCTCTGGCGGATAGGAACTTCGAATCTCCTAACTGCATTCTCAGCCATCACTGCATTCCGTAGTTGTCGTCTCACCACATTTTTGACCAATTAACCTCTGGCACGCTTTTGGTGGGATTGAAACCGCTTATCTTCAGACAATGTTCATCTGGAACCGTAGAGATTCAACGTCTCTATCAACTGCGCCACGGGCCCCGAAGGGCGATCAAGGTTGGATTCTTTGATCTTATGAATCCACGTTTATTTATTATCTGATCATCCATAGTCGGGTCCGTACACATTATTATTCCTTAATTGGAATTCATTTTTTTTGAGATGAGCATTATATTGTTGATTTTTATTTGTATTTCGGACTATTTGTCTCATCTTTATTAATTGTTGTTTCTGGATCTTTTTATTGGTTCACAACGTTTTGGCCGACATCCTCTGGCGGATAGGAACTTCGAATCTCCTAACTGCATTCTCAGCCATCACTGCATTCCGTAGTTGTCGTCTCACCACATTTTTGACTAATTAACCTCTGGCACGCTTTTGGTGGGATTGAAACCGCTTATCTTCGGACAATGTTCATCTGGAACCGTAGAGATTCAACGTCTCTATCAACTGCGCCACGGGCCCCGAAGGGCGATCAATGTTGGATTCTTTGATCTTATGAATCCACGTTTATTTATTATCTGATCATCCATAGTCGGGTCCGTACACATTATTATTCCTTAATTGGAATTCATTTTTTTTGAGATGAGCATTATATTGTTGAGTTTTATTTGTATTTCGGACTATTTGTCTCATCTTTATTAATTGTTGTTTCTGGATCTTTTTATTGGTTCACAACGTTTTGGCCGACATCCTCTGGCGGATAGGAACTTCGAATCTCCTAACTGCATTCTCAGCCATCACTGCATTCCGTAGTTGTCGTCTCACCACATTTTTGACCAATTAACCTCTGGCACGTTTTTGGTGGGATTGAAACCGCTTATCTTTAGACAATGTTCATCTGGAACCGTAGAGATTCAACGTCTCTATCAACTGCGCCACGGGCCCCGAAGGGCGATCAAGGTTGGATTCTTTGATCTTATGAATCCACGTTTATTTATTATCTGATCATCCATAGTCGGGTCCGTACACATTATTATTCCTTAATTGGAATTCATTTTTTTTTAGATGAGCATTATATTGTTGATTTTTATTTGTATTTCGGACTATTTGTCTCATCTTTATTAATTGTTGTTTCTGGATCTTTTTATTGGTTCACAACGTTTTGGCCGACATCCTCTGGCGGATAGGAACTTCGAATCTCCTAACTGCATTCCGTAGTTGTCGTCTCACCACATTTTTGACCAATTAACCTCTGGCACGCTTTTGGTGGGATTGAAACCGCTTATCTTCAGACAATGTTCATCTGGAACCGTAGAGATTCAACGTCTCTATCAACTGCGCCACGGGCCCCGAAGGGCGATCAAGGTTGGATTCTTTGATCTTATGAATCCACGTTTATTTATTATCTGATCTTCCATAGTCGGGTCCGTACACATTATTATTCCTTAATTGGAATTCATTTTTTTTTAGATGAGCATTATATTGTTGATTTTTATTTGTATTTCGGACTATTTGTCTCATCTTTATTAATTGTTGTTTCTGGATCTTTTTATTGGTTCACAACGTTTTGGCCGACATCCTCTGGCGGATAGGAACTTCGAATCTCCTAACTGCATTCTCAGCCATCACTGCATTCCGTAGTTGTCGTCTCACCACATTTTTGACCAATTAACCTCTGGCACGCTTTTGGTGGGATTGAAACCGCTTATCTTCAGACAATGTTCATCTGGAACCGTAGAGATTCAACGTCTCTATCAACTGCGCCACGGGCCCCGAAGGGCGATCAAGGTTGGATTCTTTGATCTTATGAATCCACGTTTATTTATTATCTGATCTTCCATAGTCGGGTCCGTACACATTATTATTCCTTAATTGGAATTCATTTTTTTTGAGATGAGCATTATATTGTTGATTTTTATTTGTATTTCGGACTATTTGTCTCATCTTTATTAATTGTTGTTTCTGGATCTTTTTATTGGTTCACAACGTTTTGGCCGACATCCTCTGGCGGATAGGAACTTCGAATCTCCTAACTGCATTCCGTAGTTGTCGTCTCACCACATTTTTGACCAATTAACCTCTGGCACGTTTTTGGTGGGATTGAAACCGCAGAGATTCAACGTCTCTATCAACTGCGCCACGGGCCCCGAAGGGCGATCAAGGTAGGATTCTTTGATCTTATGAATCCAAGTTTATTTATTATCTGATCTTCCATAGTCGGGTCCGTACACATTATTATTCCTTAATTGGAATTCATTTTTTTTTTAGATGAGCATTATATTGTTGATTTTTATTTGTATTTCGGACTATTTGTCTCATCTTTATTAATTGTTGTTTCTGGATCTTTTTATTGGTTCACAACGTTTTGGCCGACATCCTCTGGCGGATAGGAACTTCGAATCTCCTAACTGCATTCTCAGCCATCACTGCATTCCGTAGTTGTCGTCTCACCACATTTTTGACCAATTAACCTCTGGCACGCTTTTGGTGGGATTGAAACCGCTTATCTTCAGACAATGTTCATCTGGAACCGTAGAGATTCAACGTCTCTATCAACTGCGCCACGGGCCCCGAAGGGCGATCAAGGTTGGATTCTTTGATCTTATGAATCCACGTTTATTTATTATCTGATCTTCCATAGTCGGGTCCGTACACATTATTATTCCTTAATTGGAATTCATTTTTTTTGAGATGAGCATTATATTGTTGATTTTTATTTGTATTTCGGACTATTTGTCTCATCTTTATTAATTGTTGTTTCTGGATCTTTTTATTGGTTCACAACGTTTTGGCCGACATCCTCTGGCGGATAGGAACTTCGAATCTCCTAACTGCATTCCGTAGTTGTTGTCACACCACATTTTTGACCAATTAACCTCTGGCACGTTTTTGGTGGGATTGAAACCGCTTATCTTCAGACAATGTTCATCTGGAACCGTAGAGATTCAACGTCTCTATCAACTGCGCCACGGGCCCCGAAGGGCGATCAAGGTAGGATTCTTTGATCTTATGAATCCACGTTTATTTATTATCTGATCTTCCATAGTCGGGTCCGTACACATTATTATTCCTTAATTGGAATTCATTTTTTTTTAGATGAGCATTATATTGTTGATTTTTATTTGTATTTCGGACTATTTGTCTCATCTTTATTAATTGTTGTTTCTGGATCTTTTTATTGGTTCACAACGTTTTGGCCGACATCTTCTGGCGGATAGGAACTTCGAATCTCCTAACTGCATTCTCAGCCATCACTGCATTCCGTAGTTGTCGTCTCACCACATTTTTGACCAATTAACCTCTGGCACGTTTTTGGTGGGATTGAAACCGCTTATCTTTAGACAATGTTCATCTGGAACCGTAGAGATTCAACGTCTCTATCAACTGCGCCACGGGCCCCGAAGGGCGATCAAGGTTGGATTCTTTGATCTTATGAATCCACGTTTATTTATTATCTGATCATCCATAGTCGGGTCCGTACACATTATTATTCCTTAATTGGAATTCATTTTTTTTGAGATGAGCATTATATTGTTGATTTTTATTTGTATTTCGGACTATTTGTCTCATCTTTATTAATTGTTGTTTCTGGATCTTTTTATTGGTTCACAACGTTTTGGCCGACATCCTCTGGCGGATAGGAACTTCGAATCTCCTAACTGCATTCTCAGCCATCACTGCATTCCGTAGTTGTCGTCTCACCACATTTTTGACTAATTAACCTCTGGCACGCTTTTGGTGGGATTGAAACCGCTTATCTTCAGACAATGTTCATCTGGAACCGTAGAGATTCAACGTCTCTATAAACTGCGCCACGGGCCCCGAAGGGCGATCAATGTTGGATTCTTTGATCTTATGAATCCACGTTTATTTATTATCTGATCTTCCATAGTCGGGTCCGTACACATTATTATTCCTTAATTGGAATTCATTTTTTTTGAGATGAGCATTATATTGTTGAGTTTTATTTGTATTTCGGACTATTTGTCTCATCTTTATTAATTGTTGTTTCTGGATCTTTTTATTGGTTCACAACGTTTTGGCCGACATCCTCTGGCGGATAGGAACTTCGAATCTCCTAACTGCATTCTCAGCCATCACTGCATTCCGTAGTTGTCGTCTCACCACATTTTTGACCAATTAACCTCTGGCACGCTTTTGGTGGGATTGAAACCGCTTATCTTCAGACAATGTTCATCTGGAACCGTAGAGATTCAACGTCTCTATCAACTGCGCCACGGGCCCCGAAGGGCGATCAAGGTTGGATTCTTTGATCTTATGAATCCACGTTTATTTATTATCTGATCATCCATAGTCGGGTCCGTACACATTATTATTCCTTAATTGGAATTCATTTTTTTTGAGATGAGCATTATATTGTTGATTTTTATTTGTATTTCGGACTATTTGTCTCATCTTTATTAATTGTTGTTTCTGGATCTTTTTATTGGTTCACAACGTTTTGGCCGACATCCTCTGGCGGATAGGAACTTCGAATCTCCTAACTGCATTCTCAGCCATCACTGCATTCCGTAGTTGTCGTCTCACCACATTTTTGACTAATTAACCTCTGGCACGCTTTTGGTGGGATTGAAACCGCTTATCTTCAGACAATGTTCATCTGGAACCGTAGAGATTCAACGTCTCTATCAACTGCGCCACGGGACCCGAAGGGCGATCAATGTTGGATTCTTTGATCTCATGAATCCACGTTTATTTATTATCTGATCTTCCATAGTCGGGTCCGTATACATTATTATTCCTTAATTGGAATTCATTTTTTTTGAGATGAGCATTATATTGTTGAGTTTTATTTGTATTTCGGACTATTTGTCTCATCTTTATTAATTGTTGTTTCTGGATCTTTTTATTAGTTCACAACGTTTTGGCCGACATCCTCTGGCGGATAGGAACTTCGAATCTCCTAATTGCATTCTCAGCCATCACTGCATTCCGTAGTTGTCGTCTCACCACATTTTTGACCAATTAACCTCTGGCACGCTTTTGGTGGGATTGAAACCGCTTATCTTCAGACAATGTTCATCTGGAACCGTAGAGATTCAACGTCTCTATCAACTGCGCCACGGGCCCCGAAGGGCGATCAATGTTGGATTCTTTGATCTTATGAATCCACGTTTATTTATTATCTGATCATCCATAGTCGGGTCCGTACACATTATTATTCCTTAATTGGAATTCATTTTTTTTGAGATGAGCATTATATTGTTGAGTTTTATTTGTATTTCGGACTATTTGTCTCATCTTTATTAATTGTTGTTTCTGGATCTTTTTATTGGTTCACAACGTTTTGGCCGACATCCTCTGGCGGATAGGAACTTCGAATCTCCTAACTGCATTCTCAGCCATCACTGCATTCCGTAGTTGTCGTCTCACCACATTTTTGACCAATTAACCTCTGGCACGTTTTTGGTGGGATTGAAACCGCTTATCTTTAGACAATGTTCATCTGGAACCGTAGAGATTCAACGTCTCTATCAACTGCGCCACGGGCCCCGAAGGGCGATCAAGGTTGGATTCTTTGATCTTATGAATCCACGTTTATTTATTATCTGATCATCCATAGTCGGGTCCGTACACATTATTATTCCTTAATTGGAATTCATTTTTTTTTAGATGAGCATTATATTGTTGATTTTTATTTGTATTTCGGACTATTTGTCTCATCTTTATTAATTGTTGTTTCTGGATCTTTTTATTGGTTCACAACGTTTTGGCCGACATCCTCTGGCGGATAGGAACTTCGAATCTCCTAACTGCATTCCGTAGTTGTCGTCTCACCACATTTTTGACCAATTAACCTCTGGCACGCTTTTGGTGGGATTGAAACCGCTTATCTTCAGACAATGTTCATCTGGAACCGTAGAGATTCAACGTCTCTATCAACTGCGCCACGGGCCCCGAAGGGCGATCAAGGTTGGATTCTTTGATCTTATGAATCCACGTTTATTTATTATCTGATCTTCCATAGTCGGGTCCGTACACATTATTATTCCTTAATTGGAATTCATTTTTTTTTAGATGAGCATTATATTGTTGATTTTTATTTGTATTTCGGACTATTTGTCTCATCTTTATTAATTGTTGTTTCTGGATCTTTTTATTGGTTCACAACGTTTTGGCCGACATCCTCTGGCGGATAGGAACTTCGAATCTCCTAACTGCATTCTCAGCCATCACTGCATTCCGTAGTTGTCGTCTCACCACATTTTTGACCAATTAACCTCTTGCACGCTTTTGGTGGGATTGAAACCGCTTATCTTCAGACAATGTTCATCTGGAACCGTAGAGATTCAACGTCTCTATCAACTGCGCCACGGGCCCCGAAGGGCGATCAAGGTTGGATTCTTTGATCTTATGAATCCACGTTTATTTATTATCTGATCTTCCATAGTCGGGTCCGTACAATTTATTATTCCTTAATTGGAATTCATTTTTTTTGAGATGAGCATTATATTGTTGATTTTTATTTGTATTTCGGACTATTTGTCTCATCTTTATTAATTGTTGTTTCTGGATCTTTTTATTGGTTCACAACGTTTTGGCCGACATCCTCTGGCGGATAGGAACTTCGAATCTCCTAACTGCATTCCGTAGTTGTCGTCTCACCACATTTTTGACCAATTAACCTCTGGCACGTTTTTGGTGGGATTGAAACCGCTTATCTTCAGACAATGTTCATCTGGAACCGTAGAGATTCAACGTCTCTATCAACTGCGCCACGGGCCCCGAAGGGCGATCAAGGTAGGATTCTTTGATCTTATGAATCCACGTTTATTTATTATCTGATCTTCCATAGTCGGGTCCGTACACATTATTATTCCTTAATTGGAATTCATTTTTTTTTAGATGAGCATTATATTGTTGATTTTTATTTGTATTTCGGACTATTTGTCTCATCTTTATTAATTGTTGTTTCTGGATCTTTTTATTGGTTCACAACGTTTTGGCCGACATCTTCTGGCGGATAGGAACTTCGAATCTCCTAACTGCATTCTCAGCCATCACTGCATTCCGTAGTTGTCGTCTCACCACATTTTTGACCAATTAACCTCTGGCACGTTTTTGGTGGGATTGAAACCGCTTATCTTTAGACAATGTTCATCTGGAACCGTAGAGATTCAACGTCTCTATCAACTGCGCCACGGGCCCCGAAGGGCGATCAAGGTTGGATTCTTTGATCTTATGAATCCACGTTTATTTATTATCTGATCATCCATAGTCGGGTCCGTACACATTATTATTCCTTAATTGGAATTCATTTTTTTTGAGATGAGCATTATATTGTTGATTTTTATTTGTATTTCGGACTATTTGTCTCATCTTTATTAATTGTTGTTTCTGGATCTTTTTATTGGTTCACAACGTTTTGGCCGACATCCTCTGGCGGATAGGAACTTCGAATCTCCTAACTGCATTCTCAGCCATCACTGCATTCCGTAGTTGTCGTCTCACCACATTTTTGACCAATTAACCTCTGGCACGTTTTTGGTGGGATTGAAACCGCTTATATTTAGACAATGTTCATCTGGAACCGTAGAGATTCAACGTCTCTATCAACTGCGCCACGGGCCCCGAAGGGCGATCGATGTTGGATTCTTTGATCTTATGAATCCACGTTTATTTATTATCTGATCATCCATAGTCGGGTCCGTACACATTATTATTCCTTAATTGGAATTCATTTTTTTTTAGATGAGCATTATATTGTTGATTTTTATTTGTATTTCGGACTATTTGTCTCATCTTTATTAATTGTTGTTTCTGGATCTTTTTATTGGTTCACAACGTTTTGGCCGACATCCTCTGGCGGATAGGAACTTCGAATCTCCTAACTGCATTCTCAGCCATCACTGCATTCCGTAGTTGTCGTCTCACCACATTTTTGACTAATTAACCTCTGGCACGCTTTTGGTGGGATTGAAACCGCTTATCTTCAGACAATGTTCATCTGGAACCGTAGAGATTCAACGTCTCTATCAACTGCGCCACGGGCCCCGAAGGGCGATCAATGTTGGATTCTTTGATCTTATGAATCCACGTTTATTTATTATCTGATCTTCCATAGTCGGGTCCGTACACATTATTATTCCTTAATTGGAATTCATTTTTTTTGAGATGAGCATTATATTGTTGATTTTTATTTGTATTTCGGACTATTTGTCTCATCTTTATTAATTGTTGTTTCTGGATCTTTTTATTGGTTCACAACGTTTTGGCCGACATCCTCTGGCGGATAGGAACTTCGAATCTCCTAACTGCATTCTCAGCCATCACTGCATTCCGTAGTTGTCGTCTCACCACATTTTTGACCAATTAACCTCTGGCACGCTTTTGGTGGGATTGAAACCGCTTATCTTCAGACAATGTTCATCTGGAACCGTAGAGATTCAACGTCTCTATCAACTGCGCCACGGGCCCCGAAGGGCGATCAAGGTTGGATTCTTTGATCTTATGAATCCACGTTTATTTATTATCTGATCATCCATAGTCGGGTCCGTATACATTATTATTCCTTAATTGGAATTCATTTTTTTTTAGATGAGCATTATATTGTTGATTTTTATTTGTATTTCGGACTATTTGTCTCATCTTTATTAATTGTTGTTTCTGGATCTTTTTATTGGTTCACAACGTTTTGGCCGACATCCTCTGGCGGATAGGAACTTCGAATCTCCTAACTGCATTCTCAGCCATCACTGCATTCCGTAGTTGTCGTCTCACCACATTTTTGACTAATTAACCTCTGGCACGCTTTTGGTGGGATTGAAACCGCTTATCTTCGGACAATGTTCATCTGGAACCGTAGAGATTCAACGTCTCTATCAACTGCGCCACGGGCCCCGAAGGGCGATCAATGTTGGATTCTTTGATCTTATGAATCCACGTTTATTTATTATCTGATCATCCATAGTCGGGTCCGTACACATTATTATTCCTTAATTGGAATTCATTTTTTTTTAGATGAGCATTATATTGTTGATTTTTATTTGTATTTCGGACTATTTGTCTCATCTTTATTAATTGTTGTTTCTGGATCTTTTTATTGGTTCACAACGTTTTTGCCGACATCGTCTGGCGGATAGGAACTTCGAATCTCCTAACTGCATTCCGTAGTTGTCGTCTCACCACATTTTTGACCAATTAACCTCTGGCACGCTTTTGGTGGGATTGAAACCGCTTATCTTCAGACAATGTTCATCTGGAACCGTAGAGATTCAACGTCTCTATCAACTGCGCCACGGGCCCCGAAGGGCGATCAAGGTTGGATTCTTTGATCTTATGAATCCACGTTTATTTATTATCTGATCTTCCATAGTCGGGTCCGTACACATTATTATTCCTTAATTGGAATTCATTTTTTTTTAGATGAGCATTATATTGTTGATTTTTATTTGTATTTCGGACTATTTGTCTCATCTTTATTAATTGTTGTTTCTGGATCTTTTTATTAGTTCACAACGTTTTGGCCGACATCCTCTGGCGGATAGGAACTTCGAATCTCCTAACTGCATTCTCAGCCATCACTGCATTCCGTAGTTGTCGTCTCACCACATTTTTGACCAATTAACCTCTGGCACGCTTTTGGTGGGATTGAAACCGCTAATCTTCAGACAATGTTCATCTGGAACCGTAGAGATTCAACGTCTCTATCAACTGCGCCACGGGCCCCGAAGGGCGATCAATGTTGGATTCTTTGATCTTATGAATCCACGTTTATTTATTATCTGATCATCCATAGTCGGGTCCGTACACATTATTATTCCTTAATTGGAATTCATTTTTTTTGAGATGAGCATTATATTGTTGAGTTTTATTTGTATTTCGGACTATTTGTCTCATCTTTATTAATTGTTGTTTCTGGATCTTTTTATTGGTTCACAACGTTTTGGCCGACATCCTCTGGCGGATAGGAACTTCGAATCTCCTAACTGCATTCTCAGCCATCACTGCATTCCGTAGTTGTCGTCTCACCACATTTTTGACCAATTAACCTCTGGCACGTTTTTGGTGGGATTGAAACCGCTTATCTTTAGACAATGTTCATCTGGAACCGTAGAGATTCAACGTCTCTATCAACTGCGCTACGGGCCCCGAAGGGCGATCAAGGTTGGATTCTTTGATCTTATGAATCCACGTTTATTTATTATCTGATCATCCATAGTCGGGTCCGTACACATTATTATTCCTTAATTGGAATTCATTTTTTTTTAGATGAGCATTATATTGTTGATTTTTATTTGTATTTCGGACTATTTGTCTCATCTTTATTAATTGTTGTTTCTGGATCTTTTTATTGGTTCACAACGTTTTGGCCGACATCCTCTGGCGGATAGGAACTTCGAATCTCCTAACTGCATTCCGTAGTTGTCGTCTCACCACATTTTTGACCAATTAACCTCTGGCACGCTTTTGGTGGGATTGAAACCGCTTATCTTCAGACAATGTTCATCTGGAACCGTAGAGATTCAACGTCTCTATCAACTGCGCCACGGGCCCCGAAGGGCGATCAAGGTTGGATTCTTTGATCTTATGAATCCACGTTTATTTATTATCTGATCATCCATAGTCGGGTCCGTACACATTATTATTCCTTAATTGGAATTCATTTTTTTTTAGATGAGCATTATATTGTTGATTTTTATTTGTTTTTCGGACTATTTGTCTCATCTTTATTAATTGTTGTTTCTGGATCTTTTTATTGGTTCACAACGTTTTGGCCGACATCCTCTGGCGGATAGGAACTTCGAATCTCCTAACTGCATTCTCAGCCATCACTGCATTCCGTAGTTGTCGTCTCACCACATTTTTGACCAATTAACCTCTTGCACGCTTTTGGTGGGATTGAAACCGCTTATCTTCAGACAATGTTCATCTGGAACCGTAGAGATTCAACGTCTCTATCAACTGCGCCACGGGCCCCGAAGGGCGATCAAGGTTGGATTCTTTGATCTTATGAATCCACGTTTATTTATTATCTGATCTTCCATAGTCGGGTCCGTACAATTTATTATTCCTTAATTGGAATTCATTTTTTTTGAGATGAGCATTATATTGTTGATTTTTATTTGTATTTCGGACTATTTGTCTCATCTTTATTAATTGTTGTTTCTGGATCTTTTTATTGGTTCACAACGTTTTGGCCGACATCCTCTGGCGGATAGGAACTTCGAATCTCCTAACTGCATTCCGTAGTTGTCGTCTCACCACATTTTTGACCAATTAACCTCTGGCACGTTTTTGGTGGGATTGAAACCGCTTATCTTCAGACAATGTTCATCTGGAACCGTAGAGATTCAACGTCTCTATCAACTGCGCCACGGGCCCCGAAGGGCGATCAAGGTAGGATTCTTTGATCTTATGAATCCACGTTTATTTATTATCTGATCTTCCATAGTCGGGTCCGTACACATTATTATTCCTTAATTGGAATTCATTTTTTTTTAGATGAGCATTATATTGTTGATTTTTATTTGTATTTCGGACTATTTGTCTCATCTTTATTAATTGTTGTTTCTGGATCTTTTTATTGGTTCACAACGTTTTGGCCGACATCTTCTGGCGGATAGGAACTTCGAATCTCCTAACTGCATTCTCAGCCATCACTGCATTCCGTAGTTGTCGTCTCACCACATTTTTGACCAATTAACCTCTGGCACGTTTTTGGTGGGATTGAAACCGCTTATCTTTAGACAATGTTCATCTGGAACCGTAGAGATTCAACGTCTCTATCAACTGCGCCACGGGCCCCGAAGGGCGATCAAGGTTGGATTCTTTGATCTTATGAATCCACGTTTATTTATTATCTGATCATCCATAGTCGGGTCCGTACACATTATTATTCCTTAATTGGAATTCATTTTTTTTGAGATGAGCATTATATTGTTGATTTTTATTTGTATTTCGGACTATTTGTCTCATCTTTATTAATTGTTGTTTCTGGATCTTTTTATTGGTTCACAACGTTTTGGCCGACATCCTCTAGCGGATAGGAACTTCGAATCTCCTAACTGCATTCTCAGCCATCACTGCATTCCGTAGTTGTCGTCTCACCACATTTTTGACCAATTAACCTCTGGCACGTTTTTGGTGGGATTGAAACCGCTTATCTTTAGACAATGTTCATCTGGAACCGTAGAGATTCAACGTCTCTATCAACTGCGCCACGGGCCCCGAAGGGCGATCGATGTTGGATTCTTTGATCTTATGAATCCACGTTTATTTATTATCTGATCATCCATAGTCGGGTCCGTACACATTATTATTCCTTAATTGGAATTCATTTTTTTTTAGATGAGCATTATATTGTTGATTTTTATTTGTATTTCGGACTATTTGTCTCATCTTTATTAATTGTTGTTTCTGGATCTTTTTATTGGTTCACAACGTTTTGGCCGACATCCTCTGGCGGATAGGAACTTCGAATCTCCTAACTGCATTCTCAGCCATCACTGCATTCCGTAGTTGTCGTCTCACCACATTTTTGACTAATTAACCTCTGGCACGCTTTTGGTGGGATTGAAACCGCTTATCTTCAGACAATGTTCATCTGGAACCGTAGAGATTCAACGTCTCTATCAACTGCGCCACGGGCCCCGAAGGGCGATCAATGTTAGATTCTTTGATCTTATGAATCCACGTTTATTTATTATCTGATCTTCCATAGTCGGGTCCGTACACATTATTATTCCTTAATTGGAATTCATTTTTTTTGAGATGAGCATTATATTGTTGATTTTTATTTGTATTTCGGACTATTTGTCTCATCTTTATTAATTGTTGTTTCTGGATCTTTTTATTGGTTCACAACGTTTTGGCCGACATCCTCTGGCGGATAGGAACTTCGAATCTCCTAACTGCATTCTCAGCAATCACTGCATTCCGTAGTTGTCGTCTCACCACATTTTTGACCAATTAACCTCTGGCACGCTTTTGGTGGGATTGAAACCGCTTATCTTCAGACAATGTTCATCTGGAACCGTAGAGATTCAACGTCTCTATCAACTGCGCCACGGGCCCCGAAGGGCGATCAAGGTTGGATTCTTTGATCTTATGAATCCACGTTTATTTATTATCTGATCATCCATAGTCGGGTCCGTACACATTATTATTCCTTAATTGGAATTCATTTTTTTTTAGATGAGCATTATATTGTTGATTTTTATTTGTATTTCGGACTATTTGTCTCATCTTTATTAATTGTTGTTTCTGGATCTTTTTATTGGTTCACAACGTTTTGGCCGACATCCTCTGGCGGATAGGAACTTCGAATCTCCTAACTGCATTCTCAGCCATCACTGCATTCCGTAGTTGTCGTCTCACCACATTTTTGACTAATTAACCTCTGGCACGCTTTTGGTGGGATTGAAACCGCTTATCTTCGGACAATGTTCATCTGGAACCGTAGAGATTCAACGTCTCTATCAACTGCGCCACGGGCCCCGAAGGGCGATCAATGTTGGATTCTTTGATCTTATGAATCCACGTTTATTTATTATCTGATCATCCATAGTCGGGTCCGTACACATTATTATTCCTTAATTGGAATTCATTTTTTTTTAGATGAGCATTATATTGTTGATTTTTATTTGTATTTCAGACTATTTGTCTCATCTTTATTAATTGTTGTTTCTGGATCTTTTTATTGGTTCACAACGTTTTTGCCGACATCGTCTGGCGGATAGGAACTTCGAATCTCCTAACTGCATTCCGTAGTTGTCGTCTCACCACATTTTTGACCAATTAACCTCTGGCACGCTTTTGGTGGGATTGAAACCGCTTATCTTCAGACAATGTTCATCTGGAACCGTAGAGATTCAACGTCTCTATCAACTGCGCCACGGGCCCCGAAGGGCGATCAAGGTTGGATTCTTTGATCTTATGAATCCACGTTTATTTATTATCTGATCTTCCATAGTCGGGTCCGTACACATTATTATTCCTTAATTGGAATTCATTTTTTTTTAGATGAGCATTATATTGTTGATTTTTATTTGTATTTCGGACTATTTGTCTCATCTTTATTAATTGTTGTTTCTGGATCTTTTTATTGGTTCACAACGTTTTGGCCGACATTCTCTGGCGGATAGGAACTTCGAATCTCCTAACTGCATTCTCAGCCATCACTGCATTCCGTAGTTGTCGTCTCACCACATTTTTGACCAACTAACCTCTGGCACGCTTTTGGTGGGATTGAAACCGCTTATCTTCAGACAATGTTCATCTGGAACCGTAGATATTCAACGTCTCTATCAACTGCGCCACGGGCCCCGAAGGGCGATCAAGGCTGGATTCTTTGATCTTATGAATCCACGTTTATTTATTATCTGATCTTCCATAGTCGGGTCCGTACACATTATTATTCCTTAATTGGAATTCATTTTTTTTGAGATGAGCATTATATTGTTGATTTTTATTTGTATTTCGGACTATTTGTCTCATCTTTATTAATTGTTGTTTCTGGATCTTTTTATTGGTTCACAACGTTTTGGCCGACATCCTCTGGCGGATAGGAACTTCGAATCTCCTAACTGCATTCCGTAGTTGTCGTCTCACCACATTTTTGACCAATTAACCTCTGGCACGCTTTTGGTGGGATTGAAACCGCTTATCTTCAGACAATGTTCATCTGGAACCGTAGAGATTCAACGTCTCTATCAACTGCGCCACGGGCCCCGAAGGGCGATCAAGGTAGGATTCTTTGATCTTATGAATCCACGTTTATTTATTATCTGATCTTCCATAGTCGGGTCCGTACACATTTTTATTCCTTAATTGGAATTCATTTTTTTTTAGATGAGCATTATATTGTTGATTTTTATTTGTATTTCGGACTATTTGTCTCATCTTTATTAATTGTTGTTTCTGGATCTTTTTATTGGTTCACAACGTTTTGGCCGACATCCTCTGGCGGATAGGAACTTCGAATCTCCTAACTGCATTCTCAGCCATCACTGCATTCCGTAGTTGTCGTCTCACCACATTTTTGACCAATTAACCTCTGGCACGTTTTTGGTGGGATTGAAACCGCTTATCTTTAGACAATGTTCATCTGGAACCGTAGAGATTCAACGTCTCTATCAACTGCGCCACGGGCCCCGAAGGGCGATCAAGGTTGGATTCTTTGATCTTATGAATCCACGTTTATTTATTATCTGATCATCCATAGTCGGGTCCGTACACATTATTATTCCTTAATTGGAATTCATTTTTTTTGAGATGAGCATTATATTGTTGATTTTTATTTGTATTTCGGACTATTTGTCTCATCTTTATTAATTGTTGTTTCTGGATCTTTTTATTGGTTCACAACGTTTTGGCCGACATCCTCTGGCGGATAGGAACTTCGAATCTCCTAACTGCATTCTCAGCCATCACTGCATTCCGTAGTTGTCGTCTCACAACATTTTTGACTAATTAACCTCTGGCACGCTTTTGGTGGGATTGAAACCGCTTATCTTCAGACAATGTTCATCTGGAACCGTAGAGATTCAACGTCTCTATCAACTGCGCCACGGGCCCCGAAGGGCGATCAAGGTTGGATTCTTTGATCTTATGAATCCACGTTTATTTATTATCTGTTCATCCATAGTCGGGTCCGTACACATTATTATTCCTTAATTGGAATTCATTTTTTTTGAGATGAGCATTATATTGTTGAGTTTTATTTGTATTTCGGACTATTTGTCTCATCTTTATTAATTGTTGTTTCTGGATCTTTTTATTGATTCACAACGTTTTGGCCGACATCCTCTGGCGGATAGGAACTTCGAATCTCCTAACTGCATTCTCAGCCATCACTGCATTCCGTAGTTGTCGTCTCACCACATTTTTGACCAATTAACCTCTGGCACGTTTTTGGTGGGATTGAAACCGCTTATCTTTAGACAATGTTCATCTGGAACCGTAGAGATTCAACGTCTCTATCAACTGCGCCACGGGCCCCGAAGCGCGATCAAGGTTGGATTCTTTGATCTTATGAATCCACGTTTATTTATTATCTGATCATCCATAGTCGGGTCCGTACACATTATTATTCCTTAATTGGAATTCATTTTTTTTTAGATGAGCATTATATTGTTGATTTTTATTTGTATTTCGGACTATTTGTCTCATCTTTATTAATTGTTGTTTCTGGATCTTTTTATTGGTTCACAACGTTTTGGCCGACATCGTCTGGCGGATAGGAACTTCGAATCTCCTAACTGCATTCCGTAGTTGTCGTCTCACCACATTTTTGACCAATTAACCTCTGGCACGCTTTTGGTGGGATTGAAACCGCTTATCTTCAGACAATGTTCATCTGGAACCGTAGAGATTCAACGTCTCTATCAACTGCGCCACGGGCCCCGAAGGGCGATCAAGGTAGGATTCTTTGATCTTATGAATCCACGTTTATTTATTATCTGATCTTCCATAGTCGGGTCCGTACACATTATTATTCCTTAATTGGAATTCATTTTTTTTTAGATGAGCATTATATTGTTGATTTTTATTTGTATTTCGGACTATTTGTCTCATCTTTATTAATTGTTGTTTCTGGATCTTTTTATTGGTTCACAACGTTTTGGCCGACATCCTCTGGCGGATAGGAACTTCGAATCTCCTAACTGCATTCTCAGCCATCACTGCATTCCGTAGTTGTCGTCTCACCACATTTTTGACCAATTAACCTCTGGCACGCTTTTGGTGGGATTGAAACCGCTTATCTTCAGACAATGTTCATCTGGAACCGTAGAGATTCAACGTCTCTATCAACTGCGCCACGGGCCCCGAAGGGCGATCAAGGTTGGATTCTTTGATCTTATGAATCCACGTTTATTTATTATCTGATCTTCCATAGTCGGGTCCGTACACATTATTATTCCTTAATTGGAATTCATTTTTTTTGAGATGAGCATTATATTGTTGATTTTTATTTGTATTTCGGACTATTTGTCTCATCTTTATTAATTGTTGTTTCTGGATCTTTTTATTGGTTCACAACGTTTTGGCCGACATCCTCTGGCGGATAGGAACTTCGAATCTCCTAACTGCATTCTCAGCCATCACTGCATTCCGTAGTTGTCGTCTCACCACATTTTTGACTAATTAACCTCTGGCACGCTTTTGGTGGGATTGAAACCGCTTATCTTCAGACAATGTTCATCTGGAACCGTAGAGATTCAACGTCTCTATCAACTGCGCCACAGGCCCCGAAGGGCGATCAAGGTTGGATTCTTTGATCTTATGAATCCACGTTTATTTATTATCTGATCTTCCATAGTCGGGTCCGTACACATTATTATTCCTTAATTGGAATTCACTTTTTTTTAGATGAGCATTATATTGTTGATTTTTATTTGTATTTCGGACTATTTGTCTCATCTTTATTAATTGTTGTTTCTGGATCTTTTTATTGGTTCACAACGTTTTGGCCGACATCCTCTGGCGGATAGGAACTTCGAATCTCCTAACTGCATTCTCAGCCATCACTGCATTCCGTAGTTGTCGTCTCACCACATTTTTGACCAATTAACCTCTGGCACGTTTTTGGTGGGATTGAAACCGCTTATCTTTAGACAATGTTCATCTGGAACCGTAGAGATTCAACGTCTCTATCAACTGCGCCACGGGCCCCGAAGGGCGATCAAGGTTGGATTCTTTGATCTTATGAATCCACGTTTATTTATTATCTGATCATCCATAGTCGGGTCCGTACACATTATTATTCCTTAATTGGAATTCATTTTTTTTGAGATGAGCATTATATTGTTGATTTTTCTTTGTATTTCGGACTATTTGTCTCATCTTTATTAATTGTTGTTTCTGGATCTTTTTATTGGTTCACAACGTTTTGGCCGACATCCTCTGGCGGATAGGAACTTCGAATCTCCTAACTGCATTCTCAGCCATCACTGCATTCCGTAGTTGTCGTCTCACCACATTTTTGACCAATTAACCTCTGGCACGCTTTTGGTGGGATTGAAACCGCTTATCTTCAGACAATGTTCATCTGGAACCGTAGAGATTCAACGTCTCTATCAACTGCGCCACGGGCCCCGAAGGGCGATCAAGGTTGGATTCTTTGATCTTATGAATCCACGTTTATTTATTATCTGATCTTCCATAGTCGGGTCCGTACACATTATTATTCCTTAATTGGAATTCATTTTTTTTGAGATGAGCATTATATTGTTGATTTTTATTTGTATTTCGGACTATTTGTCTCATCTTTATTAATTGTTGTTTCTGGATCTTTTTATTGGTTCACAACGTTTTGGCCGACATCCTCTGGCGGATAGGAACTTCGAATCTCCTAACTGCATTCTCAGCCATCACTGCATTCCGTAGTTGTCGTCTCACCACATTTTTGACCAATTAACCTCTGGCACGTTTTTGGTGGGATTGAAACCGCTTATCTTTAGACAATGTTCATCTGGAACCGTAGAGATTCAACGTCTCTATCAACTGCGCCACGGGCCCCGAAGGGCGATCAAGGTTGGATTCTTTGATCTTATGAATCCACGTTTATTTATTATCTGATCATCCATAGTCGGGTCCGTACACATTATTATTCCTTAATTGGAATTCATTTTTTTTTAGATGAGCATTATATTGTTGATTTTTATTTGTATTTCGGACTATTTGTCTCATCTTTATTAATTGTTGTTTCTGGATCTTTTTATTGGTTCACAACGTTTTGGCCGACATCGTCTGGCGGATAGGAACTTCGAATCTCCTAACTGCATTCCGTAGTTGTCGTCTCACCACATTTTTGACCAATTAACCTCTGGCACGCTTTTGGTGGGATTGAAAGCGCTTATCTTCAGACGATGTTCATCTGGAACCGTAGAGATTCAACGTCTCTATCAACTGCGCCACGGGCCCCGAAGGGCGATCAAGGTTGGATTCTTTGATCTTATGAATCCACGTTTATTTATTATCTGATCTTCCATAGTCGGGTCCGTACACATTATTATTCCTTAATTGGAATTCATTTTTTTTTAGATGAGCATTATATTGTTGATTTTTATTTGTATTTCTTCGAATCTCCTAACTGCATTCTTAGCCATCACTGCATTCCGTAGTTGTCGTCTCACCACATTTTTGACCAATTAACCTCTGGCACGCTTTTGGTGGGATTGAAACCGCTTATCTTCAGACAATGTTCATCTGGAACCGTAGAGATTCAACGTCTCTATCAACTGCGCCACGGGCCCCGAAGGGCGATCAAGGTTGGATTCTTTGATCTTATGAATCCACGTTTATTTATTATCTGATCTTCCATAGTCGGGTCCGTACACATTATTATTCCTTAATTGGAATTCATTTTTTTTGAGATGAGCATTATATTGTTGATTTTTATTTGTATTTCGGACTATTTGTCTCATCTTTATTAATTGTTGTTTCTGGATCTTTTTATTGGTTCACAACGTTTTGGCCGACATCCTCTGGCGGATAGGAACTTCGAATCTCCTAACTGCATTCCGTAGTTGTCGTCTCACCACATTTTTGACCAATTAACCTCTGGCACGTTTTTGGTGGGATTGAAACCGCTTATCTTCAGACAATGTTCATCTGGAACCGTAGAGATTCAACGTCTCTATCAACTGCGCCACGGGCCCCGAAGGGCGATCAAGGTAGGATTCTTTGATCTTATGAATCCACGTTTATTTATTATCTGATCTTCCATAGGCGGGTCCGTACACATTATTATTCCTTAATTGGAATTCATTTTTTTTTAGATGAGCATTATATTGTTGATTTTTATTTGTATTTCGGACTATTTGTCTCATCTTTATTAATTGTTGTTTCTGGATCTTTTTATTGGTTCACAACGTTTTGGCCGACATCCTCTGGCGGATAGGAACTTCGAATCTCCTAACTGCATTCTCAGCCATCACTGCATTCCGTAGTTGTCGTCTCACCACATTTTTGACTAATTAACCTCTGGCACGCTTTTGGTGGGATTGAAACCGCTTATCTTCAGACAATGTTCATCTGGAACCGTAGAGATTCAACGTCTCTATCAACTGCGCCACAGGACCCGAAGGGCGATCAAGGTTGGATTCTTTGATCTTATGAATCCACGTTTATTTATTATCTGATCTTCCATAGTCGGGTCCGTACACATTATTATTCCTTAATTGGAATTCATTTTTTTTTAGATGAGCATTATATTGTTGATTTTTATTTGTATTTCGGACTATTTGTCTCATCTTTATTAATTGTTGTTTCTGGATCTTTTTATTGGTTCACAACGTTTTGGCCGACATCCTCTGGCGGATAGGAACTTCGAATCTCCTAACTGCATTCTCAGCCATCACTGCATTCCGTAGTTGTCGTCTCACCACATTTTTGACCAATTAACCTCTGGCACGTTTTTGGTGGGATTGAAACCGCTTATCTTTAGACAATGTTCATCAGGAACCGTAGAGATTCAACGTCTCTATCAACTGCGCCACGGGCCCCGAAGGGCGATCAAGGTTGGATTCTTTGATCTTATGAATCCACGTTTATTTATTATCTGATCATCCATAGTCGGGTCCGTACACATTATTATTCCTTAATTGGAATTCA
Organism: Euprymna scolopes; assembly: GCF_053919585.1. NCBI lineage: Eukaryota > Metazoa > Mollusca > Cephalopoda > Sepiida > Sepiolidae > Euprymna > Euprymna scolopes. Next base: position 75,191,403 of record NC_136504.1, read on the forward strand.
TTTTTTTTGAGATGAGCATTATATTGTTGATTTTTATTTGTATTTCGGACTATTTGTCTCATCTTTATTAATTGTTGTTTCTGGATCTTTTTATTGGTTCACAACGTTTTGGCCGACATCGTCTGGCGGATAGGAACTTCGAATCTCCTAACTGCATTCTCAGCCATCACTGCATTCCGTAGTTGTCGTCTCACCACATTTTTGACCAATTAACCTCTGGCACGCTTTTGGTGGGATTGAAACCGCTTATCTTCAGACAATGTTCATCTGGAACCGTAGAGATTCAACGTCTCTATCAACTGTGCCACGGGCCCCGAAGGGCGATCAAGGTTGGATTCTTTGATCTTATGAATCCACGTTTATTTATTATCTGATCTTCCATAGTCGGGTCCGTACACATTATTATTCCTTAATTGGAATTCATTTTTTTTGAGATGAGCATTATATTGTTGATTTTTATTTGTATTTGGGACTATTTGTCTCATCTTTATTAATTGTTGTTTCTGGATCTTTTTATTGGTTCACAACGTTTTGGCCGACATCCTCTGGCGGATAGGAATTTCGAATCTCCTAACTGCATTCTCAGCCATCACTGCATTCCGTAGTTGTCGTCTCACCACATTTTTGACTAATTAACCTCTGGCACGCTTTTGGTGGGATTGAAACCGCTTATCTTCAGACAATGTTCATCTGGAACCGTAGAGATTCAACGTCTCTATCAACTGCGCCACGGGCCCGGAAGGGCGATCAATGTTGGATTCTTTGATCTTATGAATCCACGTTTATTTATTATCTGATCTTCCATAGTCGGGTCCGTACACATTATTATTCCTTAATTGGAATTCATTTTTTTTGAGATGAGCATTATATTGTTGATTTTTATTTGTATTTCGGACTATTTGTCTCATCTTTATTAATTGTTGTTTCTGGATCTTTTTATTGGTTCACAACGTTTTGGCCGACATCCTCTGGCGGATAGGAACTTCGAATCTCCTAACTGCATTCTCAGCCATCACTGCATTCCGTAGTTGTCGTCTCACCACATTTTTGACCAATTAACCTCTGGCACGCTTTTGGTGGGATTGAAACCGCTTATCTTCAGACAATGTTCATCTGGAACCGTAGAGATTCAACGTCTCTATCAACTGCGCCACGGGCCCCGAAGGGCGATCAAGGTTGGATTCTTTGATCTTATGAATCCACGTTTATTTATTATCTGATCTTCCATAGTCGGGTCCGTACACATTATTATTCCTTAATTGGAATTCATTTTTTTTGAGATGAGCATTATATTGTTGATTTTTATTTGTATTTCGGACTATTTGTCTCATCTTTATTAATTGTTGTTTCTGGATCTTTTTATTGGTTCACAACGTTTTGGCCGACATCCTCTGGCGGATAGGAACTTCGAATCTCCTAACTGCATTCCGTAGTTGTCGTCTCACCACATTTTTGACCAATTAACCTCTGGCACGCTTTTGGTGGGATTGAAACCGCTTATCTTCAGACAATGTTCATCTGGAACCGTAGAGATTCAACGTCTCTATCAACTGCGCCACGGGCCCCGAAGGGCGATCAAGGTTGGATTCTTTGATCTTATGAATCCACGTTTATTTATTATCTGATCTTCCATAGTCGGGTCCGTACACATTATTATTCCTTAATTGGAATTCATTTTTTTTGAGATGAGCATTATATTGTTGATTTTTATTTGTATTTCGGACTATTTGTCTCATCTTTATTAATTGTTGTTTCTGGATCTTTTTATTGGTTCACAACATTTTGGCCGACATCCTCTGGCGGATAGGAACTTCGAATCTCCTAACTGCATTCTCAGCCATCACTGCATTCCGTAGTTGTCGTCTCACCACATTTTTGACTAATTAACCTCTGGCACGCTTTTGGTGGGATTGAAACCGCTTATCTTCAGACAATGTTCATCTGGAACCGTAGAGATTCAACGTCTCTATCAACTGCGCCACGGGCCCCGAAGGGCGATCAATGTTGGATTCTTTGATCTTATGAATCCACGTTTATTTATTATCTGATCTTCCATAGTCGGGTCCGTACACATTATTATTCCTTAATTGGAATTCATTTTTTTTTAGATGAGCATTATATTGTTGATTTTTATTTGTATTTCGGACTATTTGTCTCATCTTTATTAATTGTTGTTTCTGGATCTTTTTATTGGTTCACAACGTTTTGGCCGACATCCTCTGGCGGATAGGAACTTCGAATCTCCTAACTGCATTCTCAGCCATCACTGCATTCCGTAGTTGTCGTCTCACCACATTTTTGACCAATTAACCTCTGGCACGCTTTTGGTGGGATTGAAACCGCTTATCTTCAGACAATGTTCATCTGGAACCGTAGAGATTCAACGTCTCTATCAACTGCGCCACGGGCCCCGAAGGGCGATCAAGGTTGGATTCTTTGATCTTATGAATCCACGTTTATTTATTATCTGATCATCCATAGTCGGGTCCGTACACATTATTATTCCTTAATTGGAATTCATTTTTTTTTTAGATAAGCATTATATTGTGGAGTTTTATTTGTATTTCGGACTATTTGTCTCATCTTTATTAATTGTTGTTTCTGGATCTTTTTATTGGTTCACAACGTTTTGGCCGACATCCTCTGGCGGATAGGAACTTCGAATCTCCTAACTGCATTCCGTAGTTGTCGTCTCACCACATTTTTGACCAATTAACCTCTGGCACGCTTTTGGTGGGATTGAAACCGCTTATCTTCAGACAATGTTCATCTGGAACCGTAGAGATTCAACGTCTCTATCAACTGCGCCACGGGCCCCGAAGGGCGATCAAGGTTGGATTCTTTGATCTTATGAATCCACGTTTATTTATTATCTGATCTTCCATAGTCGGGTCCGTACACATTATTATTCCTTAATTGGAATTCATTTTTTTTGAGATGAGCATTATATTGTTGATTTTTATTTGTATTTGGGACTATTTGTCTCATCTTTATTAATTGTTGTTTCTGGATCTTTTTATTGGTTCACAACGTTTTGGCCGACATCCTCTGGCGGATAGGAACTTCGAATCTCCTAACTGCATTCCGTAGTTGTCGTCTCACCACATTTTTGACCAATTAACCTCTGGCACGCTTTTGGTGGGATTGAAACCGCTTATCTTCAGACAATGTTCATCTGGAACCGTAGAGATTCAACGTCTCTATCAACTGCGCCACGGGCCCCGAAGGGCGATCAAGGTTGGATTCTTTAATCTTATGAATCCACGTTTATTTATTATCTGATCTTCCATAGTCGGGTCCGTACACATTATTATTCCTTAATTGGAATTCATTTTTTTTGAGATGAGCATTATATTGTTGATTTTTATTTGTATTTCGGACGATTTGTCTCATCTTTATTAATTGTTGTTTCTGGATCTTTTTATTGGTTCACAACGTTTTGGCCGACATCCTCTGGCGGATAGGAACTTCGAATCTCCTAACTGCATTCTCAGCCATCACTGCATTCCGTAGTTGTCGTCTCACCACATTTTTGACCAATTAACCTCTGGCACGCTTTTGGTGGGATTGAAACCGCTTATCTTCAGACAATGTTCATCTGGAACCGTAGAGATTCAACGTCTCTATCAACTGCGCCACGGGCCCCGAAGGGCGATCAAGGTTGGATTCTTTGATCTTATGAATCCACGTTTATTTATTATCTGATCTTCCATAGTCGGGTCCGTACACATTATTATTCCTTAATTGGAATTCATTTTTTTTGAGATGAGCATTATATTGTTGATTTTTATTTGTATTTCGGACTATTTGTCTCATCTTTATTAATTGTTGTTTCTGGATCTTTTTATTGGTTCACAACATTTTGGCCGACATCCTCTGGCGGATAGGAACTTCGAATCTCCTAACTGCATTCTCAGCCATCACTGCATTCCGTAGTTGTCGTCTCACCACATTTTTGACTAATTAACCTCTGGCACGCTTTTGGTGGGATTGAAACCGCTTATCTTCAGACAATGTTCATCTGGAACCGTAGAGATTCAACGTCTCTATCAACTGCGCCACGGGCCCCGAAGGGCGATCAATGTTGGATTCTTTGATCTTATGAATCCACGTTTATTTATTATCTGATCTTCCATAGTCGGGTCCGTACACATTATTATTCCTTAATTGGAATTCATTTTTTTTTAGATGAGCATTATATTGTTGATTTTTATTTGTATTTCGGACTATTTGTCTCATCTTTATTAATTGTTGTTTCTGGATCTTTTTATTGGTTCACAACGTTTTGGCCGACATCCTCTGGCGGATAGGAACTTCGAATCTCCTAACTGCATTCTCAGCCATCACTGCATTCCGTAGTTGTCGTCTCACCACATTTTTGACCAATTAACCTCTGGCACGCTTTTGGTGGGATTGAAACCGCTTATCTTCAGACAATGTTCATCTGGAACCGTAGAGATTCAACGTCTCTATCAACTGCGCCACGGGCCCCGAAGGGCGATCAAGGTTGGATTCTTTGATCTTATGAATCCACGTTTATTTATTATCTGATCATCCATAGTCGGGTCCGTACACATTATTATTCCTTAATTGGAATTCATTTTTTTTTTAGATAAGCATTATATTGTTGAGTTTTATTTGTATTTCGGACTATTTGTCTCATCTTTATTAATTGTTGTTTCTGGATCTTTTTATTGGTTCACAACGTTTTGGCCGACATCCTCTGGCGGATAGGAACTTCGAATCTCCTAACTGCATTCCGTAGTTGTCGTCTCACCACATTTTTGACCAATTAACCTCTGGCACGCTTTTGGTGGGATTGAAACCGCTTATCTTCAGACAATGTTCATCTGGAACCGTAGAGATTCAACGTCTCTATCAACTGCGCCACGGGCCCCGAAGGGCGATCAAGGTTGGATTCTTTGATCTTATGAATCCACGTTTATTTATTATCTGATCTTCCATAGTCGGGTCCGTACACATTATTATTCCTTAATTGGAATTCATTTTTTTTTAGATGAGCATTATATTGTTGATTTTTATTTGTATTTGGGACTATTTGTCTCATCTTTATTAATTGTTGTTTCTGGATCTTTTTATTGGTTCACAACGTTTTGGCCGACATCCTCTGGCGGATAGGAACTTCGAATCTCCTAACTGCATTCCGTAGTTGTCGTCTCACCACATTTTTGACCAATTAACCTCTGGCACGCTTTTGGTGGGATTGAAACCGCTTATCTTCAGACAATGTTCATCTGGAACCGTAGAGATTCAACGTCTCTATCAACTGCGCCACGGGCCCCGAAGGGCGATCAAGGTTGGATTCTTTGATCTTATGAATCCACGTTTATTTATTATCTGATCTTCCATAGTCGGGTCCGTACACATTATTATTCCTTAATTGGAATTCATTTTTTTTGAGATGAGCATTATATTGTTGATTTTTATTTGTATTTCGGACTATTTGTCTCATCTTTATTAATTGTTGTTTCTGGATCTTTTTATTGGTTCACAACGTTTTGGCCGACATCCTCTGGCGGATAGGAACTTCGAATCTCCTAACTGCATTCTCAGCCATCACTGCATTCCGTAGTTGTCGTCTCACCACATTTTTGACTAATTAACCTCTGGCACGCTTTTGGTGGGATTGAAACCGCTTATCTTCAGACAATGTTCATCTGGAACCGTAGAGATTCAACGTCTCTATCAACTGCGCCACGGGCCCCGAAGGGCGATCAATGTTGGATTCTTTGATCTTATGAATCAGCGTTTATTTATTATCTGATCTTCCATAGTCGGGTCCGTACACATTATTATTCCTTAATTGGAATTCATTTTTTTTTAGATGAGCATTATATTGTTGATTTTTATTTGTATTTCGGACTATTTGTCTCATCTTTATTAATTGTTGTTTGTGGATCTTTTTATTGGTTCACAACGTTTTGGCCGACATCCTCTGGCGGATAGGAACTTCGAATCTCCTAACTGCATTCCGTAGTTGTCGTCTCACCACATTTTTGACCAATTAACCTCTGGCACGCTTTTGGTGGGATTGAAACCGCTTATCTTCAGACAATGTTCATCTGGAACCGTAGAGATTCAACGTCTCTATCAACTGCGCCACGGGCCCCGAAGGGCGATCAAGGTTGGATTCTTTGATCTTATGAATCCACGTTTATTTATTATCTGATCTTCCATAGTCGGGTCCGTACACATTATTATTCCTTAATTGGAATTCATTTTTTTTGAGATGAGCATTATATTGTTGATTTTTATTTGTATTTCGGACTATTTGTCTCATCTTTATTAATTGTTGTTTCTGGATCTTTTTATTGGTTCACAACGTTTTGGCCGACATCCTCTGGCGGATAGGAACTTCGCATCTCCTAACTGCATTCTCAGCCATCACTGCATTCCGTAGTTGTCGTCTCACCACATTTTTGACCAATTAACCTCTGGCACGCTTTTGGTGGGATTGAAACCTCTTATCTTCAGACAATGTTCATCTGGAACCGTAGAGATTCAACGTCTCTATCAACTGCGCCACGGGCCCTGAAGGGCGATCAAGGTTGGATTCTTTGATCTTATGAATCCACGTTTATTTATTATCTGATCTTCCATAGTCGGGTCCGTACACATTATTATTCCTTAATTGGAATTCATTTTTTTTTTAGATAAGCATTATATTGTTGATTTTTATTTGTATTTCGGACTATTTGTCTCATCTTTATTAATTGTTGTTTCTGGATCTTTTTATTGGTTCACAACGTTTTGGCCGACATCCTCTGGCGGATAGGAACTTCGAATCTCCTAACTGCATTCCGTAGTTGTCGTCTCACCACATTTTTGACCAATTAACCTCTGGCACGCTTTTGGTGGGATTGAAACCGCTTATCTTCAGACAATGTTCATCTGGAACCGTAGAGATTCAACGTCTCTATCAACTGCGCCACGGGCCCCGAAGGGCGATCAATGTTGGATTCTTTGATCTTATGAATCCACGTTTATTTATTATCTGATCTTCCATAGTCGGGTCCGTACACATTATTATTCCTTAATTGGAATTCATTTTTTTTGAGATGAGCAATATATTGTTGATTTTTATTTGTATTTCGGACTATTTGTCTCATCTTTATTAATTGTTGTTTCTGGATCTTTTTATTGGTTCACAACGTTTTGGCCGACATCCTCTGGCGGATAGGAACTTCGAATCTCCTAACTGCATTCTCGGCCATCACTGCATTCCGTAGTTGTCGTCTCACCACATTTTTGACCAATTAACCTCTGGCACGTTTTTGGTGGGATTGAAACCGCTTATCTTTAGACAATGTTCATCTGGAACCGTAGAGATTCAACGTCTCTATCAACTGCGCCACAGGCCCCGAAGGGCGATCAAAGTTGGATTCTTTGATCTTATGAATCCACGTTTATTTATTATCTGATCATCCATAGTCGGGTCCGTACACATTATTATTCCTTAATTGGAATTCATTTTTTTTTTAGATAAGCATTATATTGTTGAGTTTTATTTGTATTTCGGACTATTTGTCTCATCTTTATTAATTGTTGTTTCTGGATCTTTTTATTGGTTCACAACGTTTTGGCCGACATCCTCTGGCGGATAGGAACTTCGAATCTCCTAACTGCATTCCGTAGTTGTCGTCTCACCACATTTTTGACCAATTAACCTCTGGCACGCTTTTGGTGGGATTGAAACCGCTTATCTTCAGACAATGTTCATCTGGAACCGTAGAGATTCAACGTCTCTATCAACTGCGCCACGGGCCCCGAAGGGCGATCAAGGTTGGATTCTTTGATCTTATGAATCCACGTTTATTTATTATCTGATCTTCCATAGTCGGGTCCGTACACATTATTATTCCTTAATTGGAATTCATTTTTTTTGAGATGAGCAATATATTGTTGATTTTTATTTGTATTTCGGACTATTTGTCTCATCTTTATTAATTGTTGTTTCTGGATCTTTTTATTGGTTCACAACGTTTTGGCCGACATCCTCTGGCGGATAGGAACTTCGAATCTCCTAACTGCATTCTCGGCCATCACTGCATTCCGTAGTTGTCGTCTCACCACATTTTTGACCAATTAACCTCTGGCACGTTTTTGGTGGGATTGAAACCGCTTATCTTTAGACAATGTTCATCTGGAACCGTAGAGATTCAACGTCTCTATCAACTGCGCCACGGGGCCCGAAGGGCGATCAAGGTTGGATTCTTTGATCTTATGAATCCACGTTTATTTATTATCTGATCATCCATAGTCGGGTCCGTACACATTATTATTCCTTAATTGGAATTTATTTTTTTTTTAGATAAGCATTATATTGTTGATTTTTATTTGTATTTCGGACTATTTGTCTCATCTTTATTAATTGTTGTTTCTGGATCTTTTTATTGGTTCACAATGTTTTGGCCGACATCCTCTGGCGGATAGGAACTTCGAATCTCCTAACTGTATTCCGTAGTTGTCGTCTCACCACATTTTTGACCAATTAACCTCTGGCACGTTTTTGGTGGGATTGAAACCGCTTATCTTTAGACAATGTTCATCTGGAACCGTAGAGATTCAACGTCTCTATCAACTGCGCCACGGGCCCCGAAGGGCGATCAAGGTTGGATTCTTTGATCTTATGAATCCACGTTTATTTATTATCTGATCATCCATAGTCGGGTCCGTACACATTATTATTCCTTAATTGGAATTCATTTTTTTTTTAGATAAGCATTATATTGTTGATTTTTATTTGTATTTCGGACTATTTGTCTCATCTTTATTAATTGTTGTTTCTGGATCTTTTTATTGGTTCACAACGTTTTGGCCGACATCCTCTGGCGGATAGGAACTTCGAATCTCCTAACTGCATTCCGTAGTTGTCGTCTCACCACATTTTTGACCAATTAACCTCTGGCACGCTTTTGGTGGGATTGAAACCGCTTATCTTCAGACAATGTTCATCTGGAACCGTAGAGATTCAACGTCTCTATCAACTGCGCCACGGGCCCCGAAGGGCGATCAAGGTTGGATTCTTTGATCTTATGAATCCACGTTTATTTATTATCTGATCTTCCATAGTCGGGTCCGTACACATTATTATTCCTTAATTGGAATTCATTTTTTTTGAGATGAGCATTATATTGTTGATTTTTATTTGTATTTCGGACTATTTGTCTCATCTTTATTAATTGTTGTTTCTGGATCTTTTTATTGGTTCACAACGTTTTGGCCGACATCCTCTGGCGGATAGGAACTTCGAATCTCCTAACTGCATTCTCAGCCATCACTGCATTCCGTAGTTGTCGTCTCACCACATTTTTGACCAATTAACCTCTGGCACGCTTTTGGTGGGATTGAAACCGCTTATCTTCAGACAATGTTCATCTGGAACCGTAGAGATTCAACGTCTCTATCAACTGCGCCACGGGCCCCGAAGGGCGATCAAGGTTGGATTCTTTGATCTTATGAATCCACGTTTATTTATTATCTGATCTTCCATAGTCGGGTCCGTACACATTATTATTCCTTAATTGGAATTCATTTTTTTTTTAGATAAGCATTATATTGTTGAGTTTTATTTGTATTTCGGACTATTTGTCTCATCTTTATTAATTGTTGTTTCTGGATCTTTTTATTGGTTCACAACGTTTTGGCCGACATCCTCTGGCGGATAGGAACTTCGAATCTCCTAACTGCATTCCGTAGTTGTCGTCTCACCACATTTTTGACCAATTAACCTCTGGCACGCTTTTGGGGGGATTGAAACCGCTTATCTTCAGACAATGTTCATCTGGAACCGTAGAGATTCAACGTCTCTATCAACTGCGCCACGGGCCCCGAAGGGCGATCAATGTTGGATTCTTTGATCTTATGAATCCACGTTTATTTATTATCTGATCTTCCATAGTCGGGTCCGTACACATTATTATTCCTTAATTGGAATTCATTTTTTTTGAGATGAGCAATATATTGTTGATTTTTATTTGTATTTCGGACTATTTGTCTCATCTTTATTAATTGTTGTTTCTGGATCTTTTTATTGGTTCACAACGTTTTGGCCGACATCCTCTGGCGGATAGGAACTTCGAATCTCCTAACTGCATTCTCGGCCATCACTGCATTCCGTAGTTGTCGTCTCACCACATTTTTGACCAATTAACCTCTGGCACGTTTTTGGTGGGATTGAAACCGCTTATCTTTAGACAATGTTCATCTGGAACCGTAGAGATTCAACGTCTCTATCAACTGCGCCATGGGCCCCGAAGGGCGATCAAGGTTGGATTCTTTGATCTTATGAATCCACGTTTATTTATTATCTGATCATCCACAGTCGGGTCCGTACACATTATTATTCCTTAATTGGAATTCATTTTTTTTTTAGATGAGCATTATATTGTTGATTTTTATTTGTATTTCGGACTATTTGTCTCATCTTTATTAATTGTTGTTTCTGGATCTTTTTATTGGTTCACAATGTTTTGGCCGACATCCTCTGGCGGATAGGAACTTCGAATCTCCTAACTGCATTCCGTAGTTATCGTCTCACCACATTTTTGACCAATTAACCTCTGGCACGTTTTTGGTGGGATTGAAACCGCTTATCTTTAGACAATGTTCATCTGGAACCGTAGAGATTCAACGTCTCTATCAACTGCGCCACGGGCCCCGAAGGGCGATCAAGGTTGGATTCTTTGATCTTATGAATCCACGTTTATTTATTATCTGATCATCCATAGTCGGGTCCGTACACATTATTATTCCTTAATTGGAATTCATTTTTTTTTTAGATAAGCATTATATTGTTGAGTTTCATTTGTATTTCGGACTATTTGTCTCATCTTTATTAATTGTTGTTTCTGGATCTTTTTATTGGTTCACAACGTTTTGGCCGACATCCTCTGGCGGATAGGAACTTCGAATCTCCTAACTGCATTCCGTAGTTGTCGTCTCACCACATTTTTGACCAATTAACCTCTGGCACGCTTTTGGTGGGATTGAAACCGCTTATCTTCAGACAATGTTCATCTGGAACCGTAGAGATTCAACGTCTCTATCAACTGCGCCACGGGCCCCGAAGGGCGATCAAGGTTGGATTCTTTGATCTTATGAATCCACGTTTATTTATTATCTGATCTTCCATAGTCGGGTCCGTACACATTATTATTCCTTAATTGGAATTCATTTTTTTTGAGATGAGCAATATATTGTTGATTTTTATTTGTATTTCGGACTATTTGTCTCATCTTTATTAATTGTTGTTTCTGGATCTTTTTATTGGTTCACAACGTTTTGGCCGACATCCTCTGGCGGATAGGAACTTCGAATCTCCTAACTGCATTCTCGGCCATCACTGCATTCCGTAGTTGTCGTCTCACCACATTTTTGACCAATTAACCTCTGGCACGTTTTTGGTGGGATTGAAACCGCTTATCTTTAGACAATGTTCATCTGGAACCGTAGAGATTCAACGTCTCTATCAACTGCGCCATGGGCCCCGAAGGGCGATCAAGGTTGGATTCTTTGATCTTATGAATCCACGTTTATTTATTATCTGATCATCCACAGTCGGGTCCGTACACATTATTATTCCTTAATTGGAATTCATTTTTTTTTTAGATGAGCATTATATTGTTGATTTTTATTTGTATTTCGGACTATTTGTCTCATCTTTATTAATTGTTGTTTCTGGATCTTTTTATTGGTTCACAATGTTTTGGCCGACATCCTCTGGCGGATAGGAACTTCGAATCTCCTAACTGCATTCCGTAGTTATCGTCTCACCACATTTTTGACCAATTAACCTCTGGCACGTTTTTGGTGGGATTGAAACCGCTTATCTTTAAACAATGTTCATCTGGAACCGTAGAGATTCAACGTCTCTATCAACTGCGCCACGGGCCCCGAAGGGCGATCATGGTTGGATTCTTTGATCTTATGAATCCACGTTTATTTATTATCTGATCATCCATAGTCGGGTCCGTACACATTATTATTCCTTAATTGGAATTCATTTTTTTTGAGATGAGCATTATATTGTTGATTTTTATTTGTATTTCGGACTATTTGTCTCATCTTTATTAATTGTTGTTTCTGGATCTTTTTATTGGTTCACAACATTTTGGCCGACATCCTCTGGCGGATAGGAACTTCGAATCTCCTAACTGCATTCTCAGCCATCACTGCATTCCGTAGTTGTCGTCTCACCACATTTTTGACTAATTAACCTCTGGCACGCTTTTGGTGGGATTGAAACCGCTTATCTTCAGACAATGTTCATCTGGAACCGTAGAGATTCAACGTCTCTATCAACTGCGCCACGGGCCCCGAAGGGCGATCAATGTTGGATTCTTTGATCTTATGAATCCACGTTTATTTATTATCTGATCTTCCATAGTCGGGTCCGTACACATTATTATTCCTTAATTGGAATTCATTTTTTTTTAGATGAGCATTATATTGTTGATTTTTATTTGTATTTCGGACTATTTGTCTCATCTTTATTAATTGTTGTTTCTGGATCTTTTTATTGGTTCACAACGTTTTGGCCGACATCCTCTGGCGGATAGGAACTTCGAATCTCCTAACTGCATTCTCAGCCATCACTGCATTCCGTAGTTGTCGTCTCACCACATTTTTGACCAATTAACCTCTGGCACGCTTTTGGTGGGATTGAAACCGCTTATCTTCAGACAATGTTCATCTGGAACCGTAGAGATTCAACGTCTCTATCAACTGCGCCACGGGCCCCGAAGGGCGATCAAGGTTGGATTCTTTGATCTTATGAATCCACGTTTATTTATTATCTGATCATCCATAGTCGGGTCCGTACACATTATTATTCCTTAATTGGAATTCATTTTTTTTTTAGATAAGCATTATATTGTTGAGTTTTATTTGTATTTCGGACTATTTGTCTCATCTTTATTAATTGTTGTTTCTGGATCTTTTTATTGGTTCACAACGTTTTGGCCGACATCCTCTGGCGGATAGGAACTTCGAATCTCCTAACTGCATTCCGTAGTTGTCGTCTCACCACATTTTTGACCAATTAACCTCTGGCACGCTTTTGGTGGGATTGAAACCGCTTATCTTCAGACAATGTTCATCTGGAACCGTAGAGATTCAACGTCTCTATCAACTGCGCCACGGGCCCCGAAGGGCGATCAAGGTTGGATTCTTTGATCTTATGAATCCACGTTTATTTATTATCTGATCTTCCATAGTCGGGTCCGTACACATTATTATTCCTTAATTGGAATTCATTTTTTTTGAGATGAGCATTATATTGTTGATTTTTATTTGTATTTGGGACTATTTGTCTCATCTTTATTAATTGTTGTTTCTGGATCTTTTTATTGGTTCACAACGTTTTGGCCGACATCCTCTGGCGGATAGGAACTTCGAATCTCCTAACTGCATTCCGTAGTTGTCGTCTCACCACATTTTTGACCAATTAACCTCTGGCACGCTTTTGGTGGGATTGAAACCGCTTATCTTCAGACAATGTTCATCTGGAACCGTAGAGATTCAACGTCTCTATCAACTGCGCCACGGGCCCCGAAGGGCGATCAAGGTTGGATTCTTTGATCTTATGAATCCACGTTTATTTATTATCTGATCTTCCATAGTCGGGTCCGTACACATTATTATTCCTTAATTGGAATTCATTTTTTTTGAGATGAGCATTATATTGTTGATTTTTATTTGTATTTCGGACTATTTGTCTCATCTTTATTAATTGTTGTTTCTGGATCTTTTTATTGGTTCACAACGTTTTGGCCGACATCCTCTGGCGGATAGGAACTTCGAATCTCCTAACTGCATTCTCAGCCATCACTGCATTCCGTAGTTGTCGTCTCACCACATTTTTGACTAATTAACCTCTGGCACGCTTTTGGTGGGATTGAAACCGCTTATCTTCAGACAATGTTCATCTGGAACCGTAGAGATTCAACGTCTCTATCAACTGCGCCACGGGCGCCGAAGGGCGATCAATGTTGGATTCTTGGATCTTATGAATCAGCGTTTATTTATTATCTGATCATCCATAGTCGGGTCCGTACACATTATTATTCCTTAATTGGAATTCATTTTTTTTTTAGATAAGCATTATATTGTTGAGTTTTATTTGTATTTCGGACTATTTGTCTCATCTTTATTAATTGTTGTTTCTGGATCTTTTTATTGGTTCACAACGTTTTGGCCGACATCCTCTGGCGGATAGGAACTTCGAATCTCCTAACTGCATTCCGTAGTTGTCGTCTCACCACATTTTTGACCAATTAACCTCTGGCACGCTTTTGGTGGGATTGAAACCGCTTATCTTCAGACAATGTTCATCTGGAACCGTAGAGATTCAACGTCTCTATCAACTGCGCCACGGGCCCCGAAGGGCGATCAAGGTTGGATTCTTTGATCTTATGAATCCACGTTTATTTATTATCTGATCTTCCATAGTCGGGTCCGTACACATTATTATTCCTTAATTGGAATTCATTTTTTTTGAGATGAGCATTATATTGTTGATTTTTATTTGTATTTGGGACTATTTGTCTCATCTTTATTAATTGTTGTTTCTGGATCTTTTTATTGGTTCACAACGTTTTGGCCGACATCCTCTGGCGGATAGGAACTTCGAATCTCCTAACTGCATTCCGTAGTTGTCGTCTCACCACATTTTTGACCAATTAACCTCTGGCACGCTTTTGGTGGGATTGAAACCGCTTATCTTCAGACAATGTTCATCTGGAACCGTAGAGATTCAACGTCTCTATCAACTGCGCCACGGGCCCCGAAGGGCGATCAAGGTTGGATTCTTTGATCTTATGAATCCACGTTTATTTATTATCTGATCTTCCATAGTCGGGTCCGTACACATTATTATTCCTTAATTGGAATTCATTTTTTTTGAGATGAGCATTATATTGTTGATTTTATTTGTATTTCTGACTATTTGTCTCATCTTTATTAATTGTTGTTTCTGGATCTTTTTATTGGTTCACAACGTTTTGGCCGACATCCTCTGGCGGATAGGAACTTCGAATCTCCTAACTGCATTCTCAGCCATCACTGCATTCCGTAGTTGTCGTCTCACCACATTTTTGACTAATTAACCTCTGGCACGCTTTTGGTGGGATTGAAACCGCTTATCTTCAGACAATGTTCATCTGGAACCGTAGAGATTCAACGTCTCTATCAACTGCGCCACGGGCCCCGAAGGGCGATCAATGTTGGATTCTTTGATCTTATGAATCAGCGTTTATTTATTATCTGATCTTCCATAGTCGGGTCCGTACACATTATTATTCCTTAATTGGAATTCATTTTTTTTTAGATGAGCATTATATTGTTGATTTTTATTTGTATTTCGGACTATTTGTCTCATCTTTATTAATTGTTGTTTGTGGATCTTTTTATTGGTTCACAACGTTTTGGCCGACATCCTCTGGCGGATAGGAACTTCGAATCTCCTAACTGCATTCTCAGCCATCACTGCATTCCGTAGTTGTCGTCTCACCACATTTTTGACCAATTAACCTCTGGCACGCTTTTGGTGGGATTGAAACCGCTTATCTTCAGACAATGTTCATCTGGAACCGTAGAGATTCAACGTCTCTATCAACTGCGCCACGGGCCCCGAAGGGCGATCAAGGTTGGATTCTTTGATCTTATGAATCCACGTTTATTTATTATCTGATCTTCCATAGTCGGGTCCGTACACATTATTATTCCTTAATTGGAATTCATTTTTTTTTTAGATAAGCATTATATTGTTGAGTTTTATTTGTATTTCGGACTATTTGTCTCATCTTTATTAATTGTTGTTTCTGGATCTTTTTATTGGTTCACAACGTTTTGGCCGACATCCTCTGGCGGATAGGAACTTCGAATCTCCTAACTGCATTCCGTAGTTGTCGTCTCACCACATTTTTGACCAATTAACCTCTGGCACGCTTTTGGTGGGATTGAAACCGCTTATCTTCAGACAATGTTCATCTGGAACCGTAGAGATTCAACGTCTCTATCAACTGCGCCACGGGCCCCGAAGGGCGATCAATGTTGGATTCTTTGATCTTATGAATCCACGTTTATTTATTATCTGATCTTCCATAGTCGGGTCCGTACACATTATTATTCCTTAATTGGAATTCATTTTTTTTGAGATGAGCAATATATTGTTGATTTTTATTTGTATTTCGGACTATTTGTCTCATCTTTATTAATTGTTGTTTCTGGATCTTTTTATTGGTTCACAACGTTTTGGCCGACATCCTCTGGCGGATAGGAACTTCGAATCTCCTAACTGCATTCTCGGCCATCACTGCATTCCGTAGTTGTCGTCTCACCACATTTTTGACCAATTAACCTCTGGCACGTTTTTGGTGGGATTGAAACCGCTTATCTTTAGACAATGTTCATCTGGAACCGTAGAGATTCAACGTCTCTATCAACTGCGCCATGGGCCCCGAAGGGCGATCAAGGTTGGATTCTTTGATCTTATGAATCCACGTTTATTTATTATCTGATCATCCACAGTCGGGTCCGTACACATTATTATTCCTTAATTGGAATTCATTTTTTTTTTAGATGAGCATTATATTGTTGATTTTTATTTGTATTTCGGACTATTTGTCTCATCTTTATTAATTGTTGTTTCTGGATCTTTTTATTGGTTCACAATGTTTTGGCCGACATCCTCTGGCGGATAGGAACTTCGAATCTCCTAACTGCATTCCGTAGTTATCGTCTCACCACATTTTTGACCAATTAACCTCTGGCACGTTTTTGGTGGGATTGAAACCGCTTATCTTTAGACAATGTTCATCTGGAACCGTAGAGATTCAACGTCTCTATCAACTGCGCCACGGGCCCCGAAGGGCGATCAAGGTTGGATTCTTTGATCTTATGAATCCACGTTTATTTATTATCTGATCATCCATAGTCGGGTCCGTACACATTATTATTCCTTAATTGGAATTCATTTTTTTTTTAGATAAGCATTATATTGTTGAGTTTCATTTGTATTTCGGACTATTTGTCTCATCTTTATTAATTGTTGTTTCTGGATCTTTTTATTGGTTCACAACGTTTTGGCCGACATCCTCTGGCAGATAGGAACTTCGAATCTCCTAACTGCATTCCGTAGTTGTCGTCTCACCACATTTTTGACCAATTAACCTCTGGCACGCTTTTGGTGGGATTGAAACCGCTTATCTTCAGACAATGTTCATCTGGAACCGTAGAGATTCAACGTCTCTATCAACTGCGCCACGGGCCCCGAAGGGCGATCAAGGTTGGATTCTTTGATCTTATGAATCCACGTTTATTTATTATCTGATCTTCCATAGTCGGGTCCGTACACATTATTATTCCTTGATTTGAATTCATTTTTTTTGAGATGAGCATTATATTGTTGATTTTTATTTGTATTTCGGACTATTTGTCTCATCTTTATTAATTGTTGTTTCTGGATCTTTTTATTGGTTCACAACGTTTTGGCCGACATCCTCTGGCGGATAGGAACTTCGAATCTCCTAACTGCATTCTCAGCCATCACTGCATTCCGTAGTTGTCGTCTCACCACATTTTTGACCAATTAACCTCTGGCACGCTTTTGGTGGGATTGAAACCGCTTATCTTCAGACAATGTTCATCTGGAACCGTAGAGATTCAACGTCTCTATCAACTGCGCCACGGGCCCCGAAGGGCGATCAAGGTTGGATTCTTTGATCTTATGAATCCACGTTTATTTATTATCTGATCTTCCATAGTCGGGTCCGTACACATTATTATTCCTTAATTGGAATTCATTTTTTTTGAGATGAGCAATATATTGTTGATTTTTATTTGTATTTCGGACTATTTGTCTCATCTTTATTAATTGTTGTTTCTGGATCTTTTTATTGGTTCACAACGTTTTGGCCGACATCCTCTGGCGGATAGGAACTTCGAATCTCCTAACTGCATTCTCGGCCATCACTGCATTCCGTAGTTGTCGTCTCACCACATTTTTGACCAATTAACCTCTGGCACGTTTTTGGTGGGATTGAAACCGCTTATCTTTAGACAATGTTCATCTGGAACCGTAGAGATTCAACGTCTCTATCAACTGCGCCATGGGCCCCGAAGGGCGATCAAGGTTGGATTCTTTGATCTTATGAATCCACGTTTATTTATTATCTGATCATCCACAGTCGGGTCCGTACACATTATTATTCCTTAATTGGAATTCATTTTTTTTTTAGATGAGCATTATATTGTTGATTTTTATTTGTATTTCGGACTATTTGTCTCATCTTTATTAATTGTTGTTTCTGGATCTTTTTATTGGTTCACAATGTTTTGGCCGACATCCTCTGGCGGATAGGAACTTCGAATCTCCTAACTGCATTCCGTAGTTATCGTCTCACCACATTTTTGACCAATTAACCTCTGGCACGTTTTTGGTGGGATTGAAACCGCTTATCTTTAGACAATGTTCATCTGGAACCGTAGAGATTCAACGTCTCTATCAACTGCGCCACGGGCCCCGAAGGGCGATCATGGTTGGATTCTTTGATCTTATGAATCCACGTTTATTTATTATCTGATCATCCATAGTCGGGTCCGTACACATTATTATTCCTTAATTGGAATTCATTTTTTTTTTAGATAAGCATTATATTGTTGAGTTTCATTTGTATTTCGGACTATTTGTCTCATCTTTATTAATTGTTGTTTCTGGATCTTTTTATTGGTTCACAACGTTTTGGCCGACATCCTCTGGCGGATAGGAACTTCGAATCTCCTAACTGCATTCCGTAGTTGTCGTCTCACCACATTTTTGACCAATTAACCTCTGGCACGCTTTTGGTGGGATTGAAACCGCTTATCTTCAGACAATGTTCATCTGGAACCGTAGAGATTCAACGTCTCTATCAACTGCGCCACGGGCCCCGAAGGGCGCTCAAGGTTGGATTCTTTGATCTTATGAATCCACGTTTATTTATTATCTGATCATCCATAGTCGGGTCCGTACACATTATTATTCCTTAATTGGAATTCATTTTTTTTTTTAGATAAGCATTATATTGTTGAGTTTCATTTGTATTTCGGACTATTTGTCTCATCTTTATTAATTGTTGTTTCTGGATCTTTTTATTGGTTCACAACGTTTTGGCCGACATCCTCTGGCGGATAGGAACTTCGAATCTCCTAACTGCATTCCGTAGTTGTCGTCTCACCACATTTTTGACCAATTAACCTCTGGCACGCTTTTGGTGGGATTGAAACCGCTTATCTTCAGACAATGTTCATCTGGAACCGTAGAGATTCAACGTCTCTATCAACTGCGCCACGGGCCCCGAAGGGCGATCAAGGTTGGATTCTTTGATCTTATGAATCCACGTTTATTTATTATCTGATCTTCCATAGTCGGGTCCGTACACATTATTATTCCTTGATTTGAATTCATTTTTTTTGAGATGAGCATTATATTGTTGATTTTTATTTGTATTTCGGACTATTTGTCTCATCTTTATTAATTGTTGTTTCTGGATCTTTTTATTGGTTCACAACGTTTTGGCCGACATCCTCTGGCGGATAGGAACTTCGAATCTCCTAACTGCATTCTCAGCCATCACTGCATTCCGTAGTTGTCGTCTCACCACATTTTTGACCAATTAACCTCTGGCACGCTTTTGGTGGGATTGAAACCGCTTATCTTCAGACAATGTTCATCTGGAACCGTAGAGATTCAACGTCTCTATCAACTGCGCCACGGGCCCCGAAGGGCGATCAAGGTTGGATTCTTTGATCTTATGAATCCACGTTTATTTATTATCTGATCTTCCATAGTCGGGTCCGTACACATTATTATTCCTTAATTGGAATTCATTTTTTTTGAGATGAGCATTATATTGTTGATTTTTATTTGTATTTCGGACTATTTGTCTCATCTTTATTAATTGTTGTTTCTGGATCTTTTTATTGGTTCACAACGTTTTGGCCGACATCCTCTGGCGGATAGGAACTTCGAATCTCCTAACTGCATTCTCGGCCATCACTGCATTCCGTAGTTGTCGTCTCACCACATTTTTGACCAATTAACCTCTGGCACGTTTTTGGTGGGATTGAAACCGCTTATCTTTAGACAATGTTCATCTGGAACCGTAGAGATTCAACGTCTCTATCAACTGCGCCATGGGCCCCGAAGGGCGATCAAGGTTGGATTCTTTGATCTTATGAATCCACGTTTATTTATTATCTGATCATCCACAGTCGGGTCCGTACACATTATTATTCCTTAATTGGAATTCATTTTCTTTTTAGATAAGCATTATATTGTTGATTTTTATTTGTATTTCGGACTATTTGTCTCATCTTTATTAATTGTTGTTTCTGGATCTTTTTATTGGTTCACAATGTTTTGGCCGACATCCTCTGGCGGATAGGAACTTCGAATCTCCTAACTGCATTCCGTAGTTGTCGTCTCACCACATTTTTGACCAATTAACCTCTGGCACGTTTTTGGTGGGATTGAAACCGCTTATCTTTAGACAATGTTCATCTGGAACCGTAGAGATTCAACGTCTCTATCAACTGCGCCACGGGCCCCGAAGGGCGATCAAGGTTGGATTCTTTGATCTTATGAATCCACGTTTATTTATTATCTGATCATCCATAGTCGGGTCCGTACACATTATTATTCCTTAATTGGAATTCATTTTTTTTTTAGATAAGCATTATATTGTTGAGTTTCATTTGTATTTCGGACTATTTGTCTCATCTTTATTAATTGTTGTTTCTGGATCTTTTTATTGGTTCACAACGTTTTGGCCGACATCCTCTGGCGGATAGGAACTTCGAATCTCCTAACTGCATTCCGTAGTTGTCGTCTTACCACATTTTTGACCAATTAACCTCTGGCACGCTTTTGGTGGGATGTAAACCGCTTATCTTCAGACAATGTTCATCTGGAACCGTAGAGATTCAACGTCTCTATCAACTGCGCCACGGGCCCCGAAGGGCGATCAAGGTTGGATTCTTTGATCTTATGAATCCACGTTTATTTATTATCTGATCTTCCATAGTCGGGTCCGTACACATTATTATTCCTTAATTTGAATTCATTTTTTTTGAGATGAGCATTATATTGTTGATTTTTATTTGTATTTCGGACTATTTGTCTCATCTTTATTAATTGTTGTTTCTGGATCTTTTTATTGGTTCACAACGTTTTGGCCGACATCCTCTGGCGGATAGGAACTTCGAATCTCCTAACTGCATTCTCAGCCATCACTGCATTCCGTAGTTGTCGTCTCACCACATTTTTGACCAATTAACCTCTGGCACGCTTTTGGTGGGATTGAAACCGCTTATCTTCAGACAATGTTCATCTGGAACCGTAGAGATTCAACGTCTCTATCAACTGCGCCACGGGCCCCGAAGGGCGATCAAGGTTGGATTCTTTGATCTTATGAATCCACGTTTATTTATTATCTGATCTTCCATAGTCGGGTCCGTACACATTATTATTTCTTTAATTGGAATTCATTTTTTTTGAGATGAGCATTATATTGTTGATTTTTATTTGTATTTCGGACTATTTGTCTCATCTTTATTAATTGTTGTTTCTGGATCTTTTTATTGGTTCACAACGTTTTGGCCGACATCCTCTGGCGGATAGGAACTTCGAATCTCCTAACTGCATTCTCAGCCATCACTGCATTCCGTAGTTGTCGTCTCACCACATTTTTGACCAATTAACCTCTGGCACGCTTTTGGTGGGATTGAAACCGCTTATCTTCAGACAATGTTCATCTGGAACCGTAGAGATTCAACGTCTCTATCAACTGCGCCACGGGCCCCAAAGGGCGATCAAGGTTGGATTCTTTGATCTTATGAATCCACGTTTATTTATTATCTGATCTTCCATAGTCGGGTCCGTACACATTATTATTCCTTAATTGGAATTCATTTTTTTTGAGATGAGCATTATATTGTTGATTTTTATTTGTATTTCGGACTATGTGTCTCATCTTTATTAATTGTTGTTTCTGGATCTTTTTATTGGTTCACAACGTTTTGGCCGACATCCTCTGGCGGATAGGAACTTCGAATCTCCTAACTGCATTCTCAGCCATCACTGCATTCCGTAGTTGTCGTCTCACCACATTTTTGACTAATTAACCTCTGGCACGCTTTTGGTGGGATTGAAACCGCTTATCTTCAGACAATGTTCATCTGGAACCGTAGAGATTCAACGTCTCTATCAACTGCGCCACGGGCCCCGAAGGGCGATCAATGTTGGATTCTTTGATCTTATGAATCCACGTTTATTTATTATCTGATCTTCCATAGTCGGGTCCGTACACATTATTATTCCTTAATTGGAATTCATTTTTTTTGATATGAGCATTATATTGTTGATTTTTATTTGTATTTCGGACTATTTGTCTCATCTTTATTAATTGTTGTTTCTGGATCTTTTTATTGGTTCACAACGTTTTGGCCGACATCCTCTGGCGGATAGGAACTTCGAATCTCCTAACTGCATTCTCGGCCATCACTGCATTCCGTAGTTGTCGTCTCACCACATTTTTGACCAATTAACCTCTGGCACGTTTTTGGTGGGATTGAAACCGCTTATCTTTAGACAATGTTCATCTGGAACCGTAGAGATTCAACGTCTCTATCAACTGCGCCACGGGCCCCGAAGGGCGATCAAGGTTGGATTCTTTGATCTTATGAATCCACGTTTATTTATTATCTGATCATCCATAGTCGGGTCCGTACACATTATTATTCCTTAATTGGAATTCATTTTTTTTTTAGATAAGCATTATATTGTTGAGTTTTATTTGTATTTCGGACTATTTGTCTCATCTTTATTAATTGTTGTTTCTGGATCTTTTTATTGGTTCACAACGGTTTGGCCGACATCCTCTGGCGGATAGGAACTTCGAATCTCCTAACTGCATTCCGTAGTTGTCGTCTCACCACATTTTTGACCAATTAACCTCTGGCACGCTTTTGGTGGGATTGAAACAGCTTATCTTAAGACAATGTTCATCTGGAACCGTAGAGATTCAACGTCTCTATCAACTGCGCCACGGGCCCCGAAGGGCGATCAAGGTTGGATTCTTTGATCTTATGAATCCACGTTTATTTATTATCTGATCTTCCATAGTCGGGTCCGTACACATTATTATTCCTTAATTGGAATTCGTTTTTTTTGAGATGAGCATTATATTGTTGATTTTTATTTGTATTTCGGACTATTTGTCTCATCTTTATTAATTGTTGTTTCTGGATCTTTTTATTGGTTCACAACGTTTTGGCCGACATCCTCTGGCGGATAGGAACTTCGAATCTCCTAACTGCATTCTCAGCCATCACTGCATTCCGTAGTTGTCGTCTCACCACATTTTTGACCAATTAACCTCTGGCACGCTTTTGGTGGGATTGAAACCGCTTATCTTCAGACAATGTTCATCTGGAACCGTAGAGATTCAACGTCTCTATCAACTGCGCCACGGGCCCCGAAGGGCGATCAAGGTTGGATTCTTTGATCTTATGAATCCACGTTTATTTATTATCTGATCTTCCATAGTCCGGTCCATACACATTATTATTCCTTAATTGGAATTCATTTTTTTTTAGATGAGCATTATATTGTTGATTTTTATTTGTATTTCGGACTATTTGTCTCATCTTTATTAATTGTTGTTTCTGGATCTTTTTATTGGTTCACAACTTGTTTTGGCCGACATCCTCTGGCGGATAGGAACTTCGAATCTCCTAACTGCATTCTCAGCCATCACTGCATTCCGTAGTTGTCGTCTCACCACATTTTTGACCAATTATGTCTGGCACGCTTTTGGTGGGATTGAAACCGCTTATCTTCAGACAATGTTCATCTGGAACCGTAGAGATTCAACGTCTCTATCAACTGCGCCACGGGCCCCGAAGGGCGATCAAGGTTGGATTCTTTGATCTTATGAATCCACGTTTATTTATTATCTGATCTTCCATAGTCGGGTCCATACACATTATTATTCCTTAATTG
Source organism: Euprymna scolopes (assembly GCF_053919585.1). Lineage (NCBI taxonomy): Eukaryota > Metazoa > Mollusca > Cephalopoda > Sepiida > Sepiolidae > Euprymna > Euprymna scolopes. Next base: position 75,215,467 of record NC_136504.1, read on the forward strand.
GAATTCATTTTTTTTTAGATGAGCATTATATTGTTGATTTTTATTTGTATTTCGGACTATTTGTCTCATCTTTATTAATTGTTGTTTCTGGATCTTTTTATTGGTTCACAACTTGTTTTGGCCGACATCCTCTGGCGGATAGGAACTTCGAATCTCCTAACTGCATTCTCAGCCATCACTGCATTCCGTAGTTGTCGTCTCACCACATTTTTGACCAATTAACCTCTGGCACGCTTTTGGTGGGATTGAAACCGCTTATCTTCAGACAATGTTCATCTGGAACCGTAGAGATTCAACGTCTCTATCAACTGCGCCACGGGCCCCGAAGGGCGATCAAGGTTGGATTCTTTGATCTTATGAATCCACGTTTATTTATTATCTGATCTTCCATAGTCGGGTCCGTACACATTATTATTCCTTAATTGGAATTCATTTTTTTTGAGATGAGCATTATATTGTTGATTTTTATTTGTATTTCGGACTATTTGTCTCATCTTTATTAATTGTTGTTTCTGGATCTTTTTATTGGTTCACAACGTTTTGGCCGACATCCTCTGGCGGATAGGAACTTCGAATCTCCTAACTGCATTCTCAGCCATCACTGCATTCCGTAGTTGTCGTCTCACCACATTTTTGACCAATTAACCTCTGGCACGCTTTTGGTGGGATTGAAACCGCTTATCTTCAGACAATGTTCATCTGGAACCGTAGAGATTCAACGTCTCTATCAACTGCGCCACGGGCCCCAAAGGGCGATCAAGGTTGGATTCTTTGATCTTATGAATCCACGTTTATTTATTATCTGATCTTCCATAGTCGGGTCCGTACACATTATTATTCCTTAATTGGAATTCATTTTTTTTGAGATGAGCATTATATTGTTGATTTTTATTTGTATTTCGGACTATGTGTCTCATCTTTATTAATTGTTGTTTCTGGATCTTTTTATTGGTTCACAACGTTTTGGCCGACATCCTCTGGCGGATAGGAACTTCGAATCTCCTAACTGCATTCTCAGCCATCACTGCATTCCGTAGTTGTCGTCTCACCACATTTTTGACTAATTAACCTCTGGCACGCTTTTGGTGGGATTGAAACCGCTTATCTTCAGACAATGTTCATCTGGAACCGTAGAGATTCAACGTCTCTATCAACTGCGCCACGGGCCCCGAAGGGCGATCAATGTTGGATTCTTTGATCTTATGAATCCACGTTTATTTATTATCTGATCTTCCATAGTCGGGTCCGTACACATTATTATTCCTTAATTGGAATTCATTTTTTTTGATATGAGCATTATATTGTTGATTTTTATTTGTATTTCGGACTATTTGTCTCATCTTTATTAATTGTTGTTTCTGGATCTTTTTATTGGTTCACAACGTTTTGGCCGACATCCTCTGGCGGATAGGAACTTCGAATCTCCTAACTGCATTCTCGGCCATCACTGCATTCCGTAGTTGTCGTCTCACCACATTTTTGACCAATTAACCTCTGGCACGTTTTTGGTGGGATTGAAACCGCTTATCTTTAGACAATGTTCATCTGGAACCGTAGAGATTCAACGTCTCTATCAACTGCGCCACGGGCCCCGAAGGGCGATCAAGGTTGGATTCTTTGATCTTATGAATCCACGTTTATTTATTATCTGATCATCCATAGTCGGGTCCGTACACATTATTATTCCTTAATTGGAATTCATTTTTTTTTTAGATAAGCATTATATTGTTGAGTTTTATTTGTATTTCGGACTATTTGTCTCATCTTTATTAATTGTTGTTTCTGGATCTTTTTATTGGTTCACAACGGTTTGGCCGACATCCTCTGGCGGATAGGAACTTCGAATCTCCTAACTGCATTCCGTAGTTGTCGTCTCACCACATTTTTGACCAATTAACCTCTGGCACGCTTTTGGTGGGATTGAAACAGCTTATCTTCAGACAATGTTCATCTGGAACCGTAGAGATTCAACGTCTCTATCAACTGCGCCACGGGCCCCGAAGGGCGATCAAGGTTGGATTCTTTGATCTTATGAATCCACGTTTATTTATTATCTGATCTTCCATAGTCGGGTCCGTACACATTATTATTCCTTAATTGGAATTCGTTTTTTTTGAGATGAGCATTATATTGTTGATTTTTATTTGTATTTCGGACTATTTGTCTCATCTTTATTAATTGTTGTTTCTGGATCTTTTTATTGGTTCACAACGTTTTGGCCGACATCCTCTGGCGGATAGGAACTTCGAATCTCCTAACTGCATTCTCAGCCATCACTGCATTCCGTAGTTGTCGTCTCACCACATTTTTGACCAATTAACCTCTGGCACGCTTTTGGTGGGATTGAAACCGCTTATCTTCAGACAATGTTCATCTGGAACCGTAGAGATTCAACGTCTCTATCAACTGCGCCACGGGCCCCGAAGGGCGATCAAGGTTGGAATCTTTGATCTTATGAATCCACGTTTATTTATTATCTGATCTTCCATAGTCCGGTCCATACACATTATTATTCCTTAATTGGAATTCATTTTTTTTTAGATGAGCATTATATTGTTGATTTTTATTTGTATTTCGGACTATTTGTCTCATCTTTATTAATTGTTGTTTCTGGATCTTTTTATTGGTTCACAACTTGTTTTGGCCGACATCCTCTGGCGGATAGGAACTTCGAATCTCCTAACTGCATTCTCAGCCATCACTGCATTCCGTAGTTGTCGTCTCACCACATTTTTGACCAATTAACCTCTGGCACGCTTTTGGTGGGATTGAAACCGCTTATCTTCAGACAATGTTCATCTGGAACCGTAGAGATTCAACGTCTCTATCAACTGCGCCACGGGCCCCGAAGGGCGATCAAGGTTGGATTCTTTGATCTTATGAATCCACGTTTATTTATTATCTGATCTTCCATAGTCGGGTCCGTACACATTATTATTCCTTAATTGGAATTCATTTTTTTTGAGATGAGCATTATATTGTTGATTTTTATTTGTATTTCGGACTATTTGTCTCATCTTTATTAATTGTTGTTTCTGGATCTTTTTATTGGTTCACAACGTTTTGGCCGACATCCTCTGGCGGATAGGAACTTCGAATCTCCTACCTGCATTCTCAGCCATCACTGCATTCCGTAGTTGTCGTCTCACCACATTTTTGACTAATTAACCTCTGGCACGCTTTTGGTGGGATTGAAACCGCTTATCTTCAGACAATGTTCATCTGGAACCGTAGAGATTCAACGTCTCTATCAACTGCGCCACGGGCCCCGAAGGGCGATCAATGTTGGATTCTTTGATCTTATGAATCCACGTTTATTTATTATCTGATCTTCCATAGTCGGGTCCGTACACATTATTATTCCTTAATTGGAATTCATTTTTTTTGATATGAGCATTATATTGTTGATTTTTATTTGTATTTCGGACTATTTGTCTCATCTTTATTAATTGTTGTTTCTGGATCTTTTTATTGGTTCACAACGTTTTGGCCGACATCCTCTGGCGGATAGGAACTTCGAATCTCCTAACTGCATTCTCGGCCATCACTGCATTCCGTAGTTGTCGTCTCACCACATTTTTGACCAATTAACCTCTGGCACGTTTTTGGTGGGATTGAAACCGCTTATCTTTAGACAATGTTCATCTGGAACCGTAGAGATTCAACGTCTCTATCAACTGCGACACGGGCCCCGAAGGGCGATCAAGGTTGGATTCTTTGATCTTATGAATCCACGTTTATTTATTATCTGATCATCCATAGTCGGGTCCGTACACATTATTATTCCTTAATTGGAATTCATTTTTTTTTTAGATAAGCATTATATTGTTGAGCTTTATTTGTATTTCGGACTATTTGTCTCATCTTTATTAATTGTTGTTTCTGGATCTTTTTATTGGTTCACAACGGTTTGGCCGACATCCTCTGGCGGATAGGAACTTCGAATCTCCTAACTGCATTCCGTAGTTGTCGTCTCACCACATTTTTGACCAATTAACCTCTGGCACGCTTTTGGTGGGATTGAAACCGCTTATCTTCAGACAATGTTCATCTGGAACCGTAGAGATTCAACGTCTCTATCAACTGCGCCACGGGCCCCGAAGGGCGATCAAGGTTGGATTCTTTGATCTTATGAATCCACGTTTATTTATTATCTGATCTTCCATAGTCGGGTCCGTACACATTATTATTCCTTAATTGGAATTCGTTTTTTTTGAGATGAGCATTATATTGTTGATTTTTATTTGTATTTCGGACTATTTGTCTCATCTTTATTAATTGTTGTTTCTGGATCTTTTTATTGGTTCACAACGTTTTGGCCGACATCCTCTGGCGGATAGGAACTTCGAATCTCCTAACTGCATTCTCAGCCATCACTGCATTCCGTTGTTGTCGTCTCACCACATTTTTGACCAATTATGTCTGGCACGCTTTTGGTGGGATTGAAACCGCTTATCTTCAGACAATGTTCATCTGGAACCGTAGAGATTCAACGTCTCTATCAACTGCGCCACGGGCCCCGAAGGGCGATCAAGGTTGGATTCTTTGATCTTATGAATCCACGTTTATTTATTATCTGATCTTCCATAGTCGGGTCCATACACATTATTATTCCTTAATTGGAATTCATTTTTTTTTAGATGAGCATTATATTGTTGATTTTTATTTGTATTTCGGACTATTTGTCTCATCTTTATTAATTGTTGTTTCTGGATCTTTTTATTGGTTCACAACTTGTTTTGGCCGACATCCTCTGGCGGATAGGAACTTCGAATCTCCTAACTGCATTCTCAGCCATCACTGCATTCCGTAGTTGTCGTCTCACCACATTTTTGACCAATTAACCTCTGGCACGCTTTTGGTGGGATTGAAACCGCTTATCTTCAGACAATGTTCATCTGGAACCGTAGAGATTCAACGTCTCTATCAACTGCGCCACGGGCCCCGAAGGGCGATCAAGGTTGGATTCTTTGATCTTATGAATCCACGTTTATTTATTATCTGATCTTCCATAGTCGGGTCCGTACACATTATTATTCCTTAATTGGAATTCATTTTTTTTGAGATGAGCATTATATTGTTGATTTTTATTTGTATTTCGGACTATTTGTCTCATCTTTATTAATTGTTGTTTCTGGATCTTTTTATTGGTTCACAACTTGTTTTGGCCGACATCCTCTGGCGGATAGGAACTTCGAATCTCCTAACTGCATTCTCAGCCATCACTGCATTCCGTAGTTGTCGTCTCACCACATTTTTGACCAATTAACCTCTGGCACGCTTTTGGTGGGATTGAAACCGCTTATCTTCAGACAATGTTCATCTGGAACCGTAGAGATTCAACGTCTCTATCAACTGCGCCACGGGCCCCGAAGGGCGATCAAGGTTGGATTCTTTGATCTTATGAATCCACGTTTATTTATTATCTGATCTTCCATAGTCGGGTCCGTACACATTATTATTCCTTAATTGGAATTCATTTTTTTTGAGATGAGCATTATATTGTTGATTTTTATTTGTATTTCGGACTATTTGTCTCATCTTTATTAATTGTTGTTTCTGGATCTTTTTATTGGTTCACAACTCGTTTTGGCCGACATCCTCTGGCGGATAGGAACTTCGAATCTCCTAACTGCATTCTCAGCCATCACTGCATTCCGTAGTTGTCGTCTCACCACATTTTTGACCAATTAACCTCTGGCACGCTTTTGGTGGGATTGAAACCGCTTATCTTCAGACAATGTTCATCTGGAACCGTAGAGATTCAACGTCTCTATCAACTGCGCCACGGGCCCCGAAGGGCGATCAAGGTTGGATTCTTTGATCTTATGAATCCACGTTTATTTATTATCTGATCTTCCATAGTCGGGTCCGTACACATTATTATTCCTTAATTGGAATTCATTTTTTTTGAGATGAGCATTATATTGTTGATTTTTATTTGTATTTCGGACTATTTGTCTCATCTTTATTAATTGTTGTTTCTGGATCTTTTTATTGGTTCACAACTTGTTTTGGCCGACATCCTCTGGCGGATAGGAACTTCGAATCTCCTAACTGCATTCTCAGCCATCACTGCATTCCGTAGTTGTCGTCTCACCACATTTTTGACCAATTAACCTCTGGCACGCTTTTGGTGGGATTGAAACCGCTTATCTTCAGACAATGTTCATCTGGAACCGTAGAGATTCAACGTCTCTATCAACTGCGCCACGGGCCCCGAAGGGCGATCAAGGTTGGATTCTTTGATCTTATGAATCCACGTTTATTTATTATCTGATCTTCCATAGTCGGGTCCGTACACATTATTATTCCTTAATTGGAATTCATTTTTTTTGAGATGAGCATTATATTGTTGATTTTTATTTGTATTTCGGACTATTTGTCTCATCTTTATTAATTGTTGTTTCTGGATCTTTTTATTGGTTCACAACTTGTTTTGGCCGACATCCTCTGGCGGATAGGAACTTCGAATCTCCTAACTGCATTCTCAGCCATCACTGCATTCCGTAGTTGTCGTCTCACCACATTTTTGACCAATTAACCTCTGGCACGCTTTTGGTGGGATTGAAACCGCTTATCTTCAGACAATGTTCATCTGGAACCGTAGAGATTCAACGTCTCTATCAACTGCGCCACGGGCCCCGAAAGGCGATCACGGTTGGATTCTTTGATCTTATGAATCCACGTTTATTTATTATCTGATCTTCCATAGTCGGGTCCGTACACATTATTATTCCTTAATTGGAATTCTTTTTTTTTGAGATGAGCATTATATTGTTGATTTTTATTTGTATTTCGGACTATTTGTCTCATCTTTATTAATTGTTGTTTCTGGATCTTTTTATTGGTTCACAACGTTTTGGCCGACATCCTCTGGCGGATAGGAACTTCGAATCTCCTAACTGCATTCTCAGCCATCACTGCATTCCGTAGTTGTCGTCTCACCACATTTTTGACCAATTAACCTCTGGCACGCTTTTGGTGGGATTGAAACCGCTTATCTTCAGACAATGTTCATCTGGAACCGTAGAGATTCAACGTCTCTATCAACTGCGCCACGGGCCCCAAAGGGCGATCAAGGTTGGATTCTTTGATCTTATGAATCCACGTTTATTTATTATCTGATCTTCCATAGTCGGGTCCGTACACATTATTATTCCTTAATTGGAATTCATTTTTTTTGAGATGAGCATTATATTGTTGATTTTTATTTGTATTTCGGACTATTTGTCTCATCTTTATTAATTGTTGTTTCTGGATCTTTTTATTGGTTCACAACGTTTTGGCCGACATCCTCTGGCGGATAGGAACTTCGAATCTCCTAACTGCATTCTCAGCCATCACTGCATTCCGTAGTTGTCGTCTCACCACATTTTTGACCAATTAACCTCTGGCACGCTTTTGGTGGGATTGAAACCGCTTATCTTCAGACAATGTTCATCTGGAACCGTAGAGATTCAACGTCTCTATCAACTGCCCCACGGGCCCCGAAGGGCGATCAAGGTTGGATTCTTTGATCTTATGAATCCACGTTTATTTATTATCTGATCATCCATAGTCGGGTCCGTACACATTATTATTCCTTAATTGGAATTCATTTTTTTTGAGATGAGCATTATATTGTTGATTTTTATTTGTATTTCGGACTATTTGTCTCATCTTTATTAATTGTTGTTTCTGGATCTTTTTATTGGTTCACAACGTTTTGGCCGACATCCTCTGGCGGATAGGAACTTCGAATCTCCTAACTGCATTCTCAGCCATCACTGCATTCCGTAGTTGTCGTCTCACCACATTTTTGACCAATTAACCTCTGGCACGCTTTTGGTGGGATTGAAACCGCTTATCTTCAGACAATGTTCATCTGGAACCGTAGAGATTCAACGTCTCTATCAACTGCGCCACGGGCCCCGAAGGGCGATCAAGGTTGGATTCTTTGATCTTATGAATCCACGTTTATTTATTATCTGATCTTCCATAGTCGGGTCCGTACACATTATTATTCCTTAATTGGAATTTATTTTTTTTGAGATGAGCATTATATTGTTGATTTTTCTTTGTATTTCGGACTATTTGTCTCATCTTTATTAATTGTTGTTTCTGGATCTTTTTATTGGTTCACAACGTTTTGGCCGACATCCTCTGGCGGATAGGAACTTCGAATCTCCTAACTGCATTCTCAGCCATCACTGCATTCCGTAGTTGTCGTCTCACCACATTTTTGACCAATTAACCTCTGGCACGCTTTTGGTGGGATTGAAACCGCTTATCTTCAGACAATGTTCATCTGGAACCGTAGAGATTCAACGTCTCTATCAACTGCGCCACGGGCCCCGAAGGGCGATCAAGGTTGGATTCTTTGATCTTATGAATCCACGTTTATTTATTATCTGATCTTCCATAGTCGGGTCCGTACACATTATTATTCCTTAATTGGAATTCATTTTTTTTGAGATGAGCATTATATTGTTGATTTTTATTTGTATTTCGGACTATTTGTCTCATCTTTATTAATTGTTGTTTCTGGATCTTTTTATTGGTTCACAACTCGTTTTGGCCGACATCCTCTGGCGGATAGGAACTTCGAATCTCCTAACTGCATTCTCAGCCATCACTGCATTCCGTAGTTGTCGTCTCACCACATTTTTGACCAATTAACCTCTGGCACGCTTTTGGTGGGATTGAAACCGCTTATCTTCAGACAATGTTCATCTGGAACCGTAGAGATTCAACGTCTCTATCAACTGCGCCACGGGCCCCGAAGGGCGATCAAGGTTGGATTCTTTGATCTTATGAATCCACGTTTATTTATTATCTGATCTTCCATAGTCGGGTCCGTACACATTATTATTCCTTAATTGGAATTCATTTTTTTTGAGATGAGCATTATATTGTTGATTTTTATTTGTATTTCGGACTATTTGTCTCATCTTTATTAATTGTTGTTTCTGGATCTTTTTATTGGTTCACAACTTGTTTTGGCCGACATCCTCTGGCGGATAGGAACTTCGAATCTCCTAACTGCATTCTCAGCCATCACTGCATTCCGTAGTTGTCGTCTCACCACATTTTTGACCAATTAACCTCTGGCACGCTTTTGATGGGATTGAAACCGCTTATCTTCAGACAATGTTCATCTGGAACCGTAGAGATTCAACGTCTCTATCAACTGCGCCACGGGCCCCGAAGGGCGATCAAGGTTGGATTCTTTGATCTTATGAATCCACGTTTATTTATTATCTGATCTTCCATAGTCGGGTCCGTACACATTATTATTCCTTAATTGGAATTCGCTTTTTTTGAGATGAGCATTATATTGTTGATTTTTATTTGTATTTCGGACTATTTGTCTCATCTTTATTAATTGTTGTTTCTGGATCCTTTTATTGGTTCACAACTCGTTTTGGCCGACATCCTCTGGCGGATAGGAACTTCGAATCTCCTAACTGCATTCTCAGCCATCACTGCATTCCGTAGTTGTCGTCTCACCACATTTTTGACCAATTAACCTCTGGCACGTTTTTGGTGGGATTGAAACCGCTTATCTTTAGACAATGTTCATCTGGAACCGTAGAGATTCAACGTCTCTATCAACTGCGCCACGGGCCCCGAAGGGCGATCAAGGTTGGATTCTTTGATCTTATGAATCCACGTTTATTTGTTATCTGATCTTCCATAGTCGGGTCCGTACACATTATTATTCCTTAATTGGAATTCATTTTTTTTGAGATGAGCATTATATTGTTGATTTTTATTTGTATTTCGGACTATTTGTCTCATCTTTATTAATTGTTGTTTCTGGATCTTTTTATTGGTTCACAACTCGTTTTGGCCGACATCCTCTGGCGGATAGGAACTTCGAATCTCCTAACTGCATTCTCAGCCATCACTGCATTCCGTAGTTGTCGTCTCACCACATTTTTGACCAATTAACCTCTAGCACGCTTTTGGTGGGATTGAAACCGCTTATCGTCAGACAATGTTCATCTGGAACCATAGAGATTCAACGTCTCTATCAACTGCGCCACGGGCCCCGAAGGGCGATCAAGGTTGGATTCTTTGATCTTATGAATCCACGTTTATTTATTATCTGATCTTCCATAGTCGGGTCCGTACACATTATTATTCCTTAATTGGAATTCATTTTTTTTGAGATGAGCATTATATTGTTGAGTTTTATTTGTATTTCGGACTATTTGTCTCATCTTTATTAATTGTTGTTTCTGGATCTTTTTATTGGTTCACAACTTGTTTTGGCCGACATCCTCTGGCGGATAGGAACTTCGAATCTCCTAACTGCATTCTCAGTCATCACTGCATTCCGTAGTTGTCGTCTCACCACATTTTTGACCAATTAACCTCTGGCACGCTTTTGGTGGGATTGAAACCGCTTATCTTCAGACAATGTTCATCTGGAACCGTAGAGATTCAACGTCTCTATCAACTGCCCCACGGGCCCCGAAGGGCGATCAAGGTTGGATTCTTTGATCTTATGAATCCACGTTTATTTATTATCTGATCATCCATAGTCGGGTCCGTACACATTATTATTCCTTAATTGGAATTCATTTTTTTTGAGATGAGCATTATATTGTTGATTTTTATTTGTATTTCGGACTATTTGTCTCATCTTTATTAATTGTTGTTTCTGGATCTTTTTATTGGTTCACAACGTTTTGGCCGACATCCTCTGGCGGATAGGAACTTCGAATCTCCTAACTGCATTCTCAGCCATCACTGCATTCCGTAGTTGTCGTCTCACCACATTTTTGACCAATTAACCTCTGGCACGCTTTTGGTGGGATTGAAACCGCTTATCTTCAGACAATGTTCATCTGGAACCGTAGAGATTCAACGTCTCTATCAACTGCGCCACGGGCCCCGAAGGGCGATCAAGGTTGGATTCTTTGATCTTATGAATCCACGTTTATTTATTATCTGATCTTCCATAGTCGGGTCCGTACACATTATTATTCCTTAATTGGAATTTATTTTTTTTGAGATGAGCATTATATTGTTGATTTTTCTTTGTATTTCGGACTATTTGTCTCATCTTTATTAATTGTTGTTTCTGGATCTTTTTATTGGTTCACAACGTTTTGGCCGACATCCTCTGGCGGATAGGAACTTCGAATCTCCTAACTGCATTCTCAGCCATCACTGCATTCCGTAGTTGTCGTCTCACCACATTTTTGACCAATTAACCTCTGGCACGCTTTTGGTGGGATTGAAACCGCTTATCTTCAGACAATGTTCATCTGGAACCGTAGAGATTCAACGTCTCTATCAACTGCGCCACGGGCCCCGAAGGGCGATCAAGGTTGGATTCTTTGATCTTATGAATCCACGTTTATTTATTATCTGATCTTCCATAGTCGGGTCCGTACACATTATTATTCCTTAATTGGAATTCATTTTTTTTGAGATGAGCATTATATTGTTGATTTTTATTTGTATTTCGGACTATTTGTCTCATCTTTATTAATTGTTGTTTCTGGATCTTTTTATTGGTTCACAACTCGTTTTGGCCGACATCCTCTGGCGGATAGGAACTTCGAATCTCCTAACTGCATTCTCAGCCATCACTGCATTCCGTAGTTGTCGTCTCACCACATTTTTGACCAATTAACCTCTGGCACGCTTTTGGTGGGATTGAAACCGCTTATCTTCAGACAATGTTCATCTGGAACCGTAGAGATTCAACGTCTCTATCAACTGCGCCACGGGCCCCGAAGGGCGATCAAGGTTGGATTCTTTGATCTTATGAATCCACGTTTATTTATTATCTGATCTTCCATAGTCGGGTCCGTACACATTATTATTCCTTAATTAGAATTCGTTTTTTTTGAGATGAGCATTATATTGTTGATTTTTATTTGTATTTCGGACTATTTGTCTCATCTTTATTAATTGTTGTTTCTGGATCTTTTTATTGGTTCACAACTTGTTTTGGCCGACATCCTCTGGCGGATAGGAACTTCGAATCTCCTTACTGCATTCTCAGCCATCACTGCATTCCGTAGTTGTCGTCTCACCACATTTTTGACCAATTAACCTCTGGCACGCTTTTGGTGGGATTGAAACCGCTTATCTTCAGACAATGTTCATCTGGAACCGTAGAGATTCAACGTCTCTATCAACTGCGCCACGGGCCCCGAAGGGCGATCAAGGTTGGATTCTTTGATCTTATGAATCCACGTTTATTTATTATCTGATCTTCCATAGTCGGGTCCGTACACATTATTATTCCTTAATTGGAATTCATTTTTTTTGAGATGAGCATTATATTGTTGATTTTTATTTGTATTTCGGACTATTTGTCTCATCTTTATTAATTGTTGTTTCTGGATCTTTTTATTGGTTCACAACGTTTTGGCCGACATCCTCTGGCGGATAGGAACTTCGAATCTCCTAACTGCATTCTCAGCCATCACTGCATTCCGTAGTTGTCGTCTCACCACATTTTTGACCAATTAACCTCTGGCACGCTTTTGGTGGGATTGAAACCGCTTATCTTCAGACAATGTTCATCTGGAACCGTAGAGATTCAACGTCTCTATCAACTGCGCCACGGGCCCCGAAGGGCGATCAAGGTTGGATTCTTTGATCTTATGAATCCACGTTTATTTATTATCTGATCTTCCATAGTCGGGTCCGTACACATTATTATTCCTTAATTGGAATTCATTTTTTTTGAGATGAGCATTATATTGTTGATTTTTATTTGTATTTCGGACTATTAGTCTCATCTTTATTAATTGTTGTTTCTGGATCTTTTTATTGGTTCACAACGTTTTGGCCGACATCCTCTGGCCTTCGTCAGGTGTTAACAGCGACGGATAGGAACTTCGAATCTCCTAACTGCATTCTCAGCCATCACTGCATTCCGTAGCTGTCGTCTCACCACATTTTTGACCAATTAACCTCTGGCACGCTTTTGGTGGGATTGAAACCGCTTATCTTCAGACAATGTTCATCTGGAACCGTAGAGATTCAACGTCTCTATCAACTGCGCCACGGGCCCCGAAGGGCGATCAAGGTTGGATTCTTTGATCTTATGAATCCACGTTTATTTATTATCTGATCCTCAATAGTCGGGTCCGTAAAAATTATTATTCCTTAATTGGAGTTCATTTTTTTTGTTTCTGGATCTTTTTATTGTTTCTGTACACATTATTATTCCTTAATTGGAATTCATGTTTTTTGAGATGAGCATTATATTGTTGATTTTTATTTGTATTTCGGACTATTTGTCTCATCTTTATTAATTGTTGTTTCTGGATCTTTTTATTGGTTCACAAGGTTTTGGCCGACATCCTCTGGCGGATAGGAACTTCGAATCTCCTAACTGCATTCTCAGCCATCACTGCATTCCGTAGTTGTCGTCTCACCACATTTTTGACCAATTAACCTCTGGCACGCTTTTGGTGGGATTGAAACCGCTTATCTTCAGACAATGTTCATCTGGAACCGTAGAGATTCAACGTCTCTATCAACTGCGCCACGGGCCCCGAAGGGCGATCAAGGTTGGATTCTTTGATCTTATGGATCCACGTTTATTTATTATCTGATCTTCCATAGTCGGGTCCGTACACATTATTATTCCTTAATTGGAATTCATTTTTTTTGAGATGAGCATTATATTGTTGATTTTTATTTGTATTTCGGACTATTTGTCTCATCTTTATTAATTGTTGTTTCTGGATCTTTTTATTGGTTCACAACGTTTTGGCCGACATCCTCTGGCGGATAGGAACTTCGAATCTCCTAACTGCATTCTCAGCCATCACTGCATTCCGTAGTTGTCGTCTCACCACATTTTTGACCAATTAACCTCTGGCACGCTTTTGGTGGGATTGAAACCGCTTATCTTCAGACAATGTTCATCTGGAACCGTAGAGATTCAACGTCTCTATCAACTGCGCCACGGGCCCCGAAGGGCGATCAAGGTTGGATTCTTTGATCTTATGGATCCACGTTTATTTATTATCTGATCTTCCATAGTCGGGTCCGTACACATTATTATTCCTTAATTGGAAGTCATTTTTTTTGAGATGAGCATTATATTGTTGATTTTTGTTTGTATTTCGGACTATTTGTCTCATCTTTATTAATTGTTGTTTCTGGATCTTTTTATTGGTTCACAACGTTTTGGCCGACATCCTCTGGCGGATAGGAACTTCGAATCTCCTAACTGCATTCTCAGCCATCACTGCATTCCGTAGTTGTCGTCTCACCACATTTTTGACCAATTAACCTCTGGCACGCTTTTGGTGGGATTGAAACCGCTTATCTTCAGACAATGTTCATCTGGAACCGTAGAGATTCAACGTCTCTATCAACTGCGCCACGGGCCCCGAAGGGCGATCAAGGTTGGATTCTTTGATCTTATGAATCCACGTTTATTTATTATCTGATCTTCCATAGTCGGGTCCGTACACATTATTATTCCTTAATTGGAATTCATTTTTTTTGAGATGAGCATTATATTGTTGATTTTTATTTGTATTTCGGACTATTTGTCTCATCTTTATTAATTGTTGTTTCTGGATCTTTTTATTGGTTCACAACGTTTTGGCCGACATCCTCTGGCGGATAGGAACTTCGAATCTCCTAACTGCATTCTCAGCCATCACTGCATTCCGTAGTTGTCGTCTCACCACATTTTTGACCAATTAACCTCTGGCACGCTTTTGGTGGGATTGAAACCGCTTATCTTCAGACAATGTTCATCTGGAACCGTAGAGATTCAACGTCTCTATCAACTGCGCCACGGGCCCCGAAGGGCGATCAAGGTTGGATTCTTTGATCTTATGGATCCACGTTTATTTATTATCTGATCTTCCATAGTCGGGTCCGTACACATTATTATTCCTTAATTGGAAGTCATTTTTTTTGAGATGAGCATTATATTGTTGATTTTTGTTTGTATTTCGGACTATTTGTCTCATCTTTATTAATTGTTGTTTCTGGATCTTTTTATTGGTTCACAAGGTTTTGGCCGACATCCTCTGGCGGATAGGAACTTCGAATCTCCTAACTGCATTCTCAGCCATCACTGCATTCCGTAGTTGTCGTCTCACCACATTTTTGACCAATTAACCTCTGGCACGCTTTTGGTGGGATTGAAACCGCTTATCTTCAGACAATGTTCATCTGGAACCGTAGAGATTCAACGTCTCTATCAACTGTGCCACGGGCCCCGAAGGGCGATCAAGGTTGGTTTCTTTGATCTTATAAATCCACGTTTATTTATTATCTGATCTTCCATAGTCGGGTCCGTACCGATTGGTATATATATATTATTCCTTATTTGGAATTCATTTTTTTGAGATGAGCATTATATGTTAATTTTTATTTTTTATTTCGGACTATTAGTCTCATCTTTATTAGTTGTTGTTTCTGGATCTTTTTATTGGTTCACAACGGTTTGGCCGACATCCTCTGGCCTTCGTCAGGTGTTAACTGCGACCGATAGGTACTTCGAATCTCCTAACTGCATTCTCAGCCATCACTGCCATCTGTAGTTGTTGTCGTCTCACCACATTTTTGACCAATTACCCTCTGGCACGCTTTGGGTGGGATTGAAACCGCTATCTTCAGACAATGTTCATCTGAAACCGTAGAGATTCAACGTCTCTATCAAGTGCGCCACGGGCCCCGAAGTGCGATCAAAGTTGGATTCTTTAATCTTACAAATCCATGTTTATTTATATCTGATTTTCCATAGTCGGGTCCGTACCGATTGGTATATATATATTATTCCTTAATTGGAATTCATTTTTTTGAGATGAGCATTATATTGTTAATTTTTATTTTAATTTTGGACTATTAGTCTCATAAAAATAAAAATTAACTTTATTTATTAAAAAATTAACTTTATTTATTAAAAATTACATTTTTATTTCGGTCTATTATGAAAAACTAATTAATATAACTGTTTATTAAATCCTTAGGAAATCTGATAGAGTGGAAAATAGTCGGGTCAAAAAAAAAAAAATGCTCAAAAATCTGAATCTGAAAAATTTACTGTGTTATTTTTAATAATTACAGTAAATACAGCCAAAATAAGTTGTGAACTGTTATTATTCATTCGATTTTTGATAAGATAGATTTGAAATGCTAAAATTTTCACATTGCACAAATAATAAAATTTTCACATCATACAAAACTATTTTCCCAAAACTAGCATCATATTGGACAATATTTTTGGAAAAATAGTTTTTTTTTTCATAGATTTGCAAGCGAAATTGAAAAATAGGATTGAATTGAAAAATAGGATTGATTTGAAAAATAGGATTGATTTGAAAAATAGGATTGATTTGAAAAATAGGATCGATTTGAAAAATAGGATTGAATTGAAAAATAGGATTGATTTGAAAAATAGGATTGATTTGAAAAATAGGATTGAATTGAAAAATAGGATTGAATTGAAAAATAGGATTGATTTGAAAAATAGGATTGAATTGAAAAATAGGATTGAATTGAAAAATAGGATTGAATTGAAAAATACATTGATTATGAATTCCACAGATTTAGTGAAATCACAGAAAGTTTTTGTACTACAGAAATAATCGAAAACTTCACACGATAACATTTTTAAAATCGAAACAATATTGGGCTTATATTTTACAATTATTTAAAATTACCAAACTGACGTTTGAATCTCATTTCGTGTTTGGAAAATTAAACACGGGATTTTCGGACAAATGTGACGAGAAATTTTGCTATTCCGATAATTTTCACGCGATAAGATTTTTAAAATCAGATAAATGGGCACACTTGGGTTGACATTTTCATAAATCAGGTTCCAATGACACAGAATGCAATTTCGCATTTAATTAAACACGCAGTGTAGGCAATGTTAGAGGACAATTTGGAAACCATTATTGGGAAGCGATTAGAACAGTAGGGTTCAACGTAGTCTAATGTCGACGATACAGAGAGAACAGGTGAATCGATGTGATACTCCGCACTCAAAATCATCGACCGATATCTTATTCCAAAATTCACATAGTGTTCACACATTCAAGATTACAAATACATAATCCAGGTTATGTTGAATTTTTTTATACAATTACTGATAATTGTATAAAAAAATTCAACATAATCTGGATTATGTATGCAAGCTCAATTGATTTGAGATTATGTATGCAAGCTCAATTGATTTAAGAAAAACAGATTCGCTGGTATCACACAAAATTTTGCCGACACAATTCCGGAAGTATTTGGAAAATTAAACGCAATACAACAGCTGACTTTCTGAAATCAAATGATGAAATTTTCCAAAACAATGAAAATAAACTCAAAAATCATATTAGGACAGATTATTCGAATAATTCACAAATAATAATTGTAAGTGTTTATAAAATACTCAGGCAAGCTAAATTTCCCGTAAAATCAAATGTTATGGGAAATTTAGCTATTTATAATGTTTACGCGATAACATTTTCAAAACCAGATAAACTTGATAAGATTTTACAGGATATAAAATTTTCATCAATAAGATTCCGATGCAACAAGATTAATTATGCGCGTTTGATTGTGAGGAAATCGGCAATGTTAGACGACAGTTAAAAACCATACAGCGGTGCCCGGAAAACCCGTCTCGGGAAAACTCGTCTCGGGAAAACTCGTCTCCGGAAAACTCGTCCCCTTTCGCTAGGTAGGAAAACTGGTCCCTTATTGAATAAATATCGATTGAAAACACATTTTATGATTGTTCTTGAAGGAGATATTGTTTTTTTTTAATAGACTATAGCCCCCCCCCCATAATATTAAAAAAAAAATTTTTTACTTGTTTAATGTTTTTTTTTTTAAAATAAAATCGATTTTCTAAGTGTCCGTTTTCTACCTAACTGGCTAAGTTCTTAGTGGTTTCACTTATTTTAAAGCTTTTATTATGTTCAAAAACGAGACCGCATATTTTTTTTATACTAATATAAAAAGAATTTACTTATTTACTGTTGTTATAAAAGGGTAAAATCGATTTTTCTACTTCGCCGACTATGTTGTGTGTTGTTTAATTTATTTGGAATTATTCGGTAAAGAAAAAAAAAACACAGAAAACAAACAAAAAAACATGTCGAGTGTTACGTGAGAACGAGAAATAATGTTCGGTATATCACATCTTAAGAGTCTTGATAATCGCTAAAAAATAGAAAATTAAAGAAATTACTGAGGGAGATTTGGTTTTAAAAAGAAAATAATAAATTTTAGGGTTTGTATTACTGTACACATAGATTCGAAAAAGTTGTAAAAAAAAACAAATATATAACAAATAAATGTTATCAAAGGCAAGATAAGTTACTTTCCTACCAAACTGGATATATTTTTTGTGTTTTTATTCAATGTAACATGTTTATTCAGCTCGAAAAACATACAGTGTTTACGATGTATTGGACAATTCAAAATGGCGGCCGACTCTCTCTTGAACACGGTAAGTTCGGGAAAAGGTGTTATAAATAATAAACTAGACAAAATACTATAAAAAAAAAAACACCGAATATATGTCAACCTATGTCACGGTAATATATATTATGCGAATTTCTAACAGTATTTTGTCTAGTTTATTATTTATAACACCTTTTCCCGAACTTACCGTGTTTAAGAGAGAGTCGGCCGCCATTTTGAATTTTCCAATACATCGGTAAACACTGCATGTTTTTCGAGCTGAATAAACATGTTAAATTGAATAAAAACACGAGAATTATATTCAGTTTGGTAGAAAAGTAACTTATCGGGTAACCCAACTTATCTTGCCGTTGATAACATTTATTTGTTATATATTTGTTTTTTAACTACTTTTTCGAATCTATGTGTACAGTAATACAAACCCAAATTTTAATATTTTTTAAAATATAATTTAGAGAGGGGGGTTAAAACTATATCTCCCTACGAAAAACAACCAACAAAAAATGAAATTAAAAAGATTCTTGATAAACGATAGCGGAGTTTTCAATAAAATTGATTAATAAATTTATTTAGTGATTACTTTTTCTCTGAATGATTGATTTTAGAATTTTTAAGTAAAATTAAAAAAAATTAAAAATGAGTTAACGAGAGATTGTTAGCAATCTCTCGCGCCAAAAAAATATTTCGCTTTTAATTTATTAGTTAATTTTTGCAAAATTTGACAGGACGACAATAAATGTGGATAATTGATAGAATTATTATTTTAAATAACGCATGAGTGCATTTGGTATGAGAGAAAACGAAAACATAACAACAAAAACTATCATAATTAAAAAACCAAAACAAAAAAGTAATACTCCCAGTTTTTAATTTTTTTGTTTTGTTTTTTTTTTATTATTGTTTTTATGACTTCAAAAAACATCGTTAAAATAAGAACCAAAAAAATTGTAATTAACTTTGTATGAACATAATAAACGCTTTAAAATAAGTGAAACCACTAAGAACTTAGCCAGTTAGGTAGAAAACGGACAATCGATTTTATTTAAAAAAAAAAAAAAAAAAATTAAACAAATAAAAATATTTTTTAAAAAATATTATGGGGGGGGGGGCTATAGTCTATTTTAAACAGCAATATCTCCTTCAAGAAGTGTCATAAAATACGTTTTCAATCGATATTTATTCAATAAGGGACCAGTTTTCCTACCTAGCGAAAGGGGACGAGTTTTCCGGAGACGAGTTTTCCGGAGACGAGTTTTCCCGAGACGAGTTTTCCCGGGACGAGTTTTCCTAAATTCGTTTATTTTGAAAAACAATATCTCCTTCAAGAACGATCATAAAATGTGTTTTCAATCGATATTTATTCAATAAGGGACCAGTTTTCCTACCTAGCGAAAGGGGACGAGTTTTCCCGAGACGAGTTTTCCCGGGACGAATTTTCCGGCACCAAAAAGACATATATACTTAGAGAGCGAAACCCGTCACTACCCCCCCCCCCCCCGTAAAATAGAAACTTACGGGAAAAGAGTCTTTCAAACTACTTTAAAACACCAATAAATGATTCAATTAACTTTTATAGCCAATAGGAACATTTATTTGTTGTATATTTTATTTTTTGCACCTTTTCAAATCTCTTTGTATCGTAAAACAAACCCCAAAACTAATTAAACTAATAAGTAAATATTTTTCAAAGTATTTCCTTATTTAAGGAATGTTATAGAATAATAAAAGGAATGGTCATCTTCACTAAAGTCGTACGCAAGATGACGGCCGCAAACGGATGTAAAAAATTGAAGGAAACGCAAATTTTAGCGAAACGAAATTTAGCGAGCAATTTAGCAAGCAAAAAACAACAGCTGATAATAACAACTAATAATTTTAATTTGTAAATATTCTGTACTTGTTATGAATATCTTAATAATAAAATAAAATAATTAAGAATTTTTTTCTTTGTTTCACATAACATTTTAATAAATACAAGATACCATAAAAATTGGGTAAAACTATACAAACACCGTGACAGCGAATTAACCCTACCCCTAACCCTAACCCCTAACCCTAACCCTAACCCTAAACCTAACCCTAACCCTAACGCTGTCACGGTGTTTGTATAATAATACCAAAAATTGAGTTTCATGGTCTTTTCTCTGCATAATTACCAAAACAAAACAATCAAATGAAAAATAAAACAAACAGAATCAAATGAAACAACTAAAAAATAATATAATCTTCCAGAATATCAAACAAAGCAATTTTAATGTCTGTTTTTAGTTAAGAATAAAAGTAGTATTAAAAAATGTAAATAAATAAATTAAACATTGAAAAAAAATAATCTAGTAAGGTAAAAACGTAACTTAGCTTGCCTTTGGTAACATTTGTTTCATTCATTTTTTAAAATAAAACGAAAAACGGTTTCTTGTTTTTTTTTGTTTTTTTTGCCATTATGCAGAAAAAGGACGATGAAATTCAATTTTTACCGTATCTTTTGTATAATCTCATGTAAAACTACAGTATAGTTGAAAAAAAAAAACATTTCTTATTCATTTCATTTCATTATTAACATATTCATAACAAGTACAGGAATTTAGGAAAACTCGTCCCGGGAAAACTCGTGTCCGGAAAACTCGTCTCGGGAAAACTCGTCCCCTTTCGCTAGGTAGGAAAACTGGTCCCTTATTGAATAAAAATCGATTGAAAACGTATTTTATGACACTTCTTGAAGGAGATATTGCTGTTTAAAATAGACTATAGCCCCCCCCCCAATAATATTTTTAAAAAAATATTTTTATTTGTTTAATTTTTTTTTTTTTTTTTAAATAAAATCGATTGTCCGTTTTCTACCTAACTGGCTAAGTTCTTAGTGGTTTCGTTTCACTTATTTTAAAGCGTTTATTATGTTCATACAAAGTTAATTACAATTTTTTTGGCTCTTATTTTAACGATGTTTTTTGGAGTCATAAAAACAATAATAAAAAACAAAACAAAAAAATTAAAAACTGGGAGTATTACTTTTTTGTTTTGGTTTTTTAATTATGATAGTTTTTTGTTATGTTTTCGTTTTCTCTCATACCAAATGCACTCATGCGTTATTTAAAATAATAATTCTATCAATTATCCACATTTATTGTCGTCCTGTCAAATTTTGCAAAAATTAACTAATAAATTAAAAGCGAAATATTTTTTTGGCGCGAGAGATGCCATGTGCTAACAATCTCTCGTTAACTCATTTTTAACTTTTTAAATTTCTACTTAAAAATTCTAAAATCAATCATTCAGAGAAAAAAGTAATCACTAAATAAATTTATTAATCAATTTTATTGAAAACTCCGCTATCGTTTATCAAGAATCTTTTTAATTTACTTTTTTGTTGGTTGCTTTTCGAAGGGAGATATAGGTTTTATCCCCCCCCCTCTCTCTAAATTATATTTTAAAAAATATTAAAATTGGGTTTGTATTACTGTACACATAGATTCGAAAAAGTTGTCAAAAAACAAATATAGAACAAATAAATGTTATCAAAGGCAAGATAAGTTACTTTTCTACCTAACTGGATATATTTTTTGTGTTTTTATTCAGTGTAACATGTTTATTCAGCTCGAAAAACATGCAGTGTTTACCGATGTATTGGAAAATTCAAAATGGCAGCCGACTCTCTCTCGGAGAGGGTACGTTTGGGAAAAGGTATTATAAATAATAAACTAGACAAAATACTGTTAGAAATTCGCTCAAAATATGTTACCGTGACATGAGTTGACATGTATTCGGTTGTTTCTAACAGTATTTTGTCTAGTTTATTATTTATAATACCTTTTCCCAAACGTACCCTCTCCGAGAGAGAGAGAGTCGGCCGCCATTTTGAATTTTCCAATACATCGGTAAACACTGCATGTTTTTCGAGCTGAATAAACATGTTACACTGAATAAAAACACAAAAAATATATCCAGTTAGGTAGAAAAGTAACTTATCTTGCCTTCGATAACATTTATTTGTTCTATATTTGTTTTTTGACAACTTTTTCGAATCTATGTGTACAGTAATACAAACCCGAAAAATCAATTTTATCCTTTTATAAACAACAGTATATAAGTAAATTCTTTTTATATTAATATAAAAAAAATATGCGGTCTCATTTATGAACATAATAAACGCTTTTATTAAAAACACACAAAAAAACATTAAACAAGTAAAAATATTTTTTTAAAAATATTATGGGGGGGGGCTATAGTTTATTTTAAAAAACAATATCTCCTTCAAGAACGATCATAAAATGTGTTTTCAATCGATATTTATTCAATAAGGGACCAGTTTTCCTACCTAGCGAAAGGGGACGAGTTTTCCGGAGACGAGTTTTCCGGAGACGAGTTTTCCCGAGACGAGTTTTCCCGGCACCCAAAAACATAACAACAAAAAACTATCATAATTAAAAAACAAAACCAAAAGCGTAACGAAGAATCGAATCGCTCCCTGTTTTTTATTTTTTGGGTTTTGTTTTTTTTATTGTTTT
This sequence comes from Euprymna scolopes, assembly GCF_053919585.1. Taxonomy (NCBI): domain Eukaryota; kingdom Metazoa; phylum Mollusca; class Cephalopoda; order Sepiida; family Sepiolidae; genus Euprymna; species Euprymna scolopes. Next base: position 75,238,386 of record NC_136504.1, read on the forward strand.
TATGACTCCAAAAAACATCGTTAAAATAAGAACAAAAAAAAAATTGTAATTAACTTTGTATGAACATAATAAACGCTTTAAAATAAGTGAAACCACTAAGAACTTAGCCAGTTAGGTAGAAAACGGACACTTAGAAAATCGATTTTATTAAAAAAAAAACAAAAAAAAAAAAAAACATTAAACAAGTAAAAATATTTAAAAAAAAAAAATATTATGGGGGGGGGGCTATAGTTTATTTTAAAAAACAATATCTCCTTCAAGAACGATCATAAAATGTGTTTTCAATCGATATTTATTCAATAAAGGAACCAGTTTTCCTACCTAGCGAAAGGGGACGAGTTTTCCGGAGACGAGTTTCCCGAGACGAGTTTTCCCGGGACGAGTTTTCCTAAATTCGTATTTTTAGGGATAGGCATCTAAGATTTTATGGGGAGGGGGGTATCTCACCTTTTGTGGTACTATTACGGAACAACACAAAAGGTGCTTATGCAGAGAAATAGCATGCTATTTTTTAAAATAGTATTTAAAAATTTTTTTCAGAATATTTACGTGAATTTTAAAATGAAGAGAATTAAGGAGAGTCGTGCGGCATTCCGTAAAAAGCGAAAAACAAAAGAAGAGGAAGAAAACAAGAATAAAGGCACGCTGTTGAAATTCATCAAAAAGACTTCTATGGCCAAAATGGCGGAAACGAAAGTCGAAAATCTTGCTGAAACCGAAGATGAAGTTAACGTTGATACTGTTACTTCGGAAGTCGACACTGCCCGCGTTGATACATCAACAACTGCCAATGAGGATGCGCGTGAAGTTGAAGAATTGGAAAGGCAATCACTGGTTGTCGCGACCGATTTTACAGATGTTGGTCTATGGCCTATTGAGATTAGTCATGAAATTCACGCTATGCTTGTTCGGCAGGGATCTGCCGCTGTGCAGCACCTTGATCATGAATTCAAGGAAATAGTGCGACCAGGGACAAAAACAAAAGGCGACGTTAGAAAGCTAACAAAAAACTGGTTCTATCAGGTATTGCGGAACGGTGAGAAAAGTTTGCGAACTTGGATGGTGTATTCTCCTGCCAGAGAAGCCTTATTTTGCTTCTGCTGCAGACTATTTTCAATTGGACTCTCGAGTTTTTCTGCTGATGTGGGTTTCAAGAATTGGTAGAAATTAAATCCAAAAGTACATGAACATGAAGCAAGCACATCTCATGCTCAGGCGTTTCTTGACTGGAAGGAGCTAGAGATCCGACTTGCTGAAGGAAAGGTAGTTGATAAAGTTGAGCAAAATATCATTGAGAAAGAAACAAAGAAGAGGCGAGAAATCCTAGCTAGATTGCTGGAGATTATCAGATTTCTCGCCAAGCAGAATCTGGCGCTACGAGGTCACCGGGAAGACATCCATAATGATGATCAAGAAAACAAAGGAAATTTCTTGGAATTGGTAAATCTATTGGCTAAATATGACCCTGTACTCCGTGAACATTTGGTTAAAGTTAACCTAGGGAAGAAATTCACTATTTCTTATCTGTCACCAGAAATTCAAAATGAGTTTGTGAGCATTTTAGCAAAGCAGGTCAGAAAGAAAATTATCGATCAGATAAAGAAAAGCAAGTATTTTTGTATAATTTTTGATAGTACTCCCGATGTATCTCACAAGAACCAGATGAGTGAGGTGTTGCGCTACGTGAAAGTTGACAGAAATGAAGTGATGGTGGAGGAGTCGTTTCTCCGCTTCATCGAAACAAAGGGTAAAAGTGCGGAGGACATTTCTGAACTCATTTTGAGAGAATTGGAGAATGATGAGATACAGATTGGTGACTGTATTGGCCAGGCATTTGACAATGCCGCTGTTATGGCAGGTCACCGATCGGGTGTGCAGAAACGAATCTCTGAAATCAACCCAAAAGCTCTATTTGTGCCATGCACAAACCATTCACTAAATCTGGCTTGTGTACATGCAGCTTCAGTAGCGGTTCACTCTGTTACATTTTTTGGCACACTGGACCAGTTATTCTCGTTCTTTTCTGCATCTACACATCGCTGGGACGTCTTGATTCAGTTGACCGGTCTAAGTATCAAACGGACTGTGGATACTAGATGGAGTAGTCGAGCAGATGCTGTATAGATGTTGTGATAAAAAAAATATTGGAAGTCGTCATTGCCGTGGAACAGCTCACAGAAGAAGGAGAAAATGCAACCACAAGATCAGATGCATCTTTAATTCTCAACTCGGTACTATCGTTTCCGTTTCTTTTATTTCTGAACCTTTGGAAAACTATTCTCCCAGAAATCAATGATGCCCAGAAATATCTTAAAGAAAAAAGGGCTGGATCTGCAACAAAGTTTTGTCAGGCTGACGGCGTTGAAAGATTTCCTTCTTCAGAATAGAGAAAAGATAGTGGACATTGCAATAGACGAGTCAAAAACACTCTGCTCTGAAATGGGGATAAGCATGGAGCGTCGTATTCGCAAAAAGAAACGAATGGATGGTGAAGGATTGACTAATGCAGCGCTGAGTTTTGATACTGAGTTGAGACGGGAAATGCTGTCTGTCATAAACAGATTGACTGAAGAAATATCTTGCAGATTTCAAAAAGTTCACAATCTTGCAAATAAATACGCTTTTCTTATACCGTCAAATCTGCTTGATGATAATTATGATTGTCAGCTTGGTGGATTTGACGAAGATATAGAAAAAGAGAAATTCTTTGCTGAAAGGGTTACAGTATGTTGTAAAAGCTTCAGAAAAAGACAAAATCGATGGACCTCTTGAACTTTTGAACTTTATACAAAGATACCAACTTCAGGATTCCGTCCCTAATATTGTGATCTTGCTGAGAATTTTCCTCACCAGAGCTATTAGCGTTGCTAGCTGTGAGCGCTCTTTCTCAAAACTGAAGCTCATAAAAAATACCTTAGATCAGCAATGAGCTAGACAAGACTTACAGACTTGGCAATCCTCTCAATAGAGAGGGAACTTGTCGAGGAAGTGAATTTTGATAGAGTCATTGATAACTTTGCCGAAAAAAAGGCGCGAAAAATCTGTTTGTAAATTTTCAACCGACTTGATGCCTTGCGACAGTTCTCTCACAAAAAATAAATTTATAGCCTTATTTGCCATTCATAAATACATTTATTTAAAATATATTAAAACTATTTTTAAAAGTGTTGAAACGTTATTAACAACAACAAATTTTTGAAAACCGAGCGATTACACACACGGATTTAAAAAAGCACCGATTCAAGACGTTTTTTTCTCTTTGGAGGGTTCGACCTCTTAATAATAACATTATGAAGACAAAGAAAAGAAAACTACATCGGACTATTCTCTCCTTGATACATCCATGTTATTTGGCGAAAATTCGGACTTTAACAACAACGACAAAAAAGTAAATAAAAATGATTTTATCATTTCATAACATTTTCAGGTTTTCAAATGTTCTCATTTAAATTTATTATTATATTTGCTTGTGTAGCTAATTCATTAAATTTAACATTTTTTTAATAATTTGAATTATAAGTTTTTGTTTTGAAAAAATATTTGGTTTCTTTTATTTGCGTACCCAGTCTTTATTTTATTAGTGGTTCAGAGGCTAGGGAATGAGGGTGGAGAGTTGTGTTTCGATTTCGATTCTAGCTCATGGCACCCAAGTCAAATATTATTATTGAAAAGAAATTTCAATTATTATTATAATAATATTCAATTATTATTGAAAAGAAATTGTTAAATTAACTGGCTACGTATACAATTACGTAGCCAGTTAATTTAATTTAACAATTTCTTTTCAATAATAATAAGTATGTAAACATTAATCTAAAGGGAATTGTGTGAACATTAATCCGAAGAAAATTATATAATTGTTTTGAAAAATCTTTGGTCTTCTTTGACGAGTACTGTAATACGATGAAAATCTAGGACTAATAGCTGCAGTCTAACATTAGTTCCATGAAAATAAATATTTTGAGGGCTTTTGGAATTTTGAAGGTTAACAGATTATCAAATGCGGGGGGGGGGGGGGGCAAATCTTATGATCGCCGCGGGCTGCAAAGACTGTTGCTGTTTAATTTTTCAACATTTTTCAGAATATGTAAAGCAACTGCTTTCTTTGAAAGGTTACATAGAGAATTTATGCAATTTAAAAAAATTGTTTTACAAATAAAATAAATTTACATCGTATTTTGAGGTTATTCTCATTTTAGTTTTAGTGATAATTTAAAAATAATAAATATTTATAATTAGTACCAATAATGAAAAATTAAATTAAAAATTTAAAAGAATCGGTTTTGGAATCGTAAAATAGGGACACATTTTTCCGATTCCGATACCTCCAATACTTCAGATTTTTACAAACTTTCGGTATAAAATTTCAGATTTTTTGTTAGCTTTTATATATTTTTCTATTTTCTATTTTTATCCTCTCAAAATGCTGCCCCCTGCTGCTCGTAAATAAGAGACACATTTTTCTGATTCTGATACCTCAAAAATTTCCGATTTTTTACAACTTTTTCAGTATAAAATGTCAGATTTTTTGTTAAATTTTGTTTATTTTTATTTATTTTTTTCTACTTTCTATTTTTACTCTCTCAAAATGCCGCCCCTTGACATATGCCGCTCGCAAAATAGGGACACCTTTTTGCGATTCCAATAACTACAAAAGTTCCCATTTTTTTACAACCTTTTCGATATAAAATTTCAGATTTTTGTTAGCATTTTTTTCGATTTTCCCCTTTTACCATCTCAAAATGCTGGCCCTATGCCGCCCCTCCCGACGCTCAGAAAATAGGGACACATTTTTTCTGATTCCGATACCCCCCAAAATTCCGATTTTTTACAACCTTTTTGGTATAAAATTTCCTAATTTTTTTAGCTTTTGTTTATTTTTATTTATTTATTCTACTTTCTATTTTTACTCTCTCAAAATGCTGCCCCCTGACATATGCCGCTCGCAAAATAGGGACACCTTTTTGCGATTCCAATAACTACAAAAGTTCCCATTTTTTGCAACCTTTTCGATATAAAATTTCAGATTTTTTGTTAGCCTTTTTTTCGATTTTCCCCTTTTACCATCTCAAAATGCCGCCCCCATCTGCCCCCATGCCGCCCCCCCCGACGCTCAGAAAATAGGGACACATTTTTTCTGATTCCGATACCCCCCAAAATTCCGATTTTTTTACAACCTTTTTGGTATAAAATTTCATATTTTTTGTTAACTTTTGTTTATTTTTATTTATTTTTTCTACTTTCTATTTTTACCCTCTCAAAATGCCGCCCCCTCAGGTGTGCCGCCCGCGGCGCCCCACTCCCCCCCCCCCCCGCCCCCTAGCTACGCCAGTGCCCCCATATTAACCTTCTTGTGGTTTATGGGTTTATCGGAACGCAATTTACTGAGAATTTCCTGGGCGAAAAACGAATGTTGTGACCCATTATCTATTAAACAGAAGAAATATACTAGTAGTCCATGTGCTTTCATAGATACTCAGATGACGGGAAAAATACTATTCAGTGTGATTTGGGATATGTTGTTCTTTGGGACACATGACGGTAAAATGGGTTCTCAACCCACATATCACACACTGGTAAGGAAATCCCTTACTACCACGACAAGATGCTCACCCAAACACCGAGTACATAAATTTAACTGTTTAGCCCTTCAACACTTTGCTTCGAAGGTATGAAACTTACTACAGTTCTTGATTGAATGATCTGTAGCTTGGCAAAGTTTACAAGATAAAATACCCCCCTCCCCCTTCACCTTTTTTATTTTTATTTATTTTTTTTTTTTACATAGGCATCACCACATTATCAAGGCCAAGAGGCCACTCAAGGATAAGGGTTAAAGAGTGTACAGTAGAAATTGGACATTATAGTAATCATTAGTAATGAAAATTTGGTTCATCAAGAACTTATTTACGTTAGACTTGAAGACAACCATATTGTAGTCAGCCGGAAAGCAGGAAAACGGAAGACAATTCCACAGGCGTGCAGTTCTAAGAAAAAAGCTTTGTTCATGGAATCTACGTTTAGGTTTAGGCACAGATAAAGAGTGGGGGGAATTATTGATAGTGTTTACAGCTAGACGAGTGTTTCTTGTGAAAGTTTGGCGAGGGGGGACCATAGATTGAAGCTCAGTCGAACACTTTCCATGAAAATAACGATACATCAGAGACAAACTCGCAACATCTCTTCTGTGAGATAAAGGTTGTAAGGAAGAGAAAAGGACATCTCCTACGAGGCTACGAAGTCTATTTTGAACTCTATCAAGGCAGGCCAAGTCCTTTCTAGCAGCTCCTGCGGCAACAATATTCCATCCTTGGACATACCTGGCTCTTATATAGATAGAGAATAGCATCAGCAGTGAGATATCTACCGGATCGATAGAAAGATCCCACCATTTTTCCAGCGGCCTTGGCAACAGATTTGATGTACGTGTTCCATTTAAGATCAGGAGTAATGGTCAAGCCAAGAAGTTTGTCAAAACTTGAGGCCTCCTGAAGACGAGAGCCATTCATTTCAATTGATGTCAGATGTGGATCAGAATGTTGATGATGTAAAGAGAGAAGCTTGGTTTTAGATGCATTAAAAGTAACCAGCCATTCTTTACCCCATTGTACTACGTGCTCAAGATCAGAGGAGAGAGAATTGGAGAGAACTTGGTCGTTTACTGTCTTAGATGTGCTACCATAAATGGTAGTGTCGTCAGCATAGATGTCTACAAATGATGTAAGGATGTGATTTGGAAGATCATTAATGTAGATCAGGAAAAGTGTTAGGCCCAGGATGGACCCCTGAGGGACACCGGCATTAATACTGTGAGCTTCTGATTTTTGCCCCTCAACTACTACTCTTATGAACCTATCAGAAAGAAATGATTTAATAATTGAGAAGACATTTCCAGCAATACCATAGCTAGAGATCTTATGAAGTAAACCTTTATGCCATACCCTATCAAAGGCCTTAGATATGTCAAGAGCAATTGCCCTAGAAAGGTTGCCTCCGTCGAGAGATTTGCTAATCCTATGAGATATAACTGTAAGCACATCTGCTGTAGATCTAGCAGAACGGAAACCATATTGAGTGTCACTAAGAAGGTTATTTTTGTTGAGATGGTTGATTACTTCTGTATTTAATACAGATTCCAGCAACTTACTCATGACGCACAGGAGACTTATTGGCCTGTACTGAGAGGGGGATGAGCGATCACCTGAATTCTTAAATACAGGGCATACTGATGAAATTTTCCAGGGAGATGGGAAACTATTCTCCTTAAGACAACGTTTAAACAGTTTTGTAAGTATGGGCGCTAGTTCAGGTTGAAGTTTTTTGAGTACTATAATTGGAATACCGTCAGGGCCAGTTGCTTTACTGGAATCAAGGTTTTTGATTAGCTTGGCAACATCACGTACAGATATACGTATATCACATAGCGTGTTTTCTGATACAGGAGGAAATATTGGGGGTTGGCAGCCTTGATCGCAAAGGGTAGAATTAGCTGCGAAGTTCTTGACAAAGAGTTTGGCTTTGTCTGATGCTGACGAGATTACCTCAGGTCCATTGATAATAGTTGGGATGGAGCACACGCTTCTGTTCAGGATTCTGTTTGCTATTTGCCAAAACTGGTGGGAACCAAGCTGCTGCTCAGCTACTTTGGACTTAACAGATAGAGCGTACAACTCTCTTGCATTCTTTATTACTTTCTTACAATGGTTGCTGGCAGTCCTGAAAGCGGCTTTAGTTTTCATACATCTATTACGTTGGAAACAGTGGAAAAAGTGATTTCTGTGCGCAATGGCAGCAGCACATTATGGAGAGAACCATGGCTGGCTGTTAGGTTTTTGCTGAAACTTTTTCGGGGGTATGAAACGGTCAATACCTACAATTAACCATTCCGTCAGGTCTAATACTATAGAGGACAAATCCTTTTTAAACATGGAATGCAGAGGTAGATCAGATATAAATGTACGGAAGCTATCCCAGTCAGCCTTAGTGTATCGATATACTGTACGATGGAGAGGTACGTCTGGGGACTTATTACATTTCATTTTTATCTTAATTGATACAACAGAGTGGTCGGAAGAGCCAAGAGGCGACAGAACAGAAACTGAACATAGTTCAGGGCAAGTTGTGAGAAAAAGGTCTAGTAGGCTTGCATACTGGCCATCATTGTCGGGCACACGGGTGGGTTCCTAAACAATCTGAGTGAGGTCATAGGCAATGGAGAAATCATGACAGAACCTTCCCTCATCATCGGTCTTGTTAGAGTGGGTCAACCATTCGACGTTGTGAACATTGAAGTCACCACATACGTGAATGTTAGCTGAAGGATAAGCAGATAAGACTTGGTCAATTTTCTTAGATATGCTTTGAAAGATAGTAACTCCGCTGTTATGGGGGCGATAGAGAGTAAATATAAATGCCGTAGTGTGAGCTAAAGCAACCTGGAAGCACATATAGGATAAGTTAGGATCTTCCCGGGAGATATCCCTACCACATGGAAAGTTATCCCTAATATAGGCACAAATTCCATGCCCATGGCGATCTTGGGGGTCAGATTTAGATGTTAAGTTAGAGTATCCTTTAATTGCGAACTCTTCTAGGGAAATAGCCTGTCCAATGCCAGTTTCACTTAAAAATAAAAGGTCTGGTTTAGTCTCCTGTAATTGGGTTTCAACCTCTGGAAGGTTAGAACGTAGACCCCTGATGTTGGAGAAGGAGACATGGTAGTAGGAGTCTACGTTGGAAGTTGGAGAACCGGGTTTAATCGTGTATTTTTTCTTGAAACTTGTCATGATGAATTTTTGGAATTTGTGGACTAGGTCGTCAGATTTACTTAGAGCAGGACAGAGAGGGGAAACTAAGAGAGAAAAAGAAACAAAGAATTTTTTTTTTTATTTGTAGCTAATGATAAGGTAAAGCCGTAACAATTACCCCCTAGTATGGCATCGAGAGGCCCCACCAGAAGCTACTGCATGGTCCAGAATCCATTCACCAAATGGCAATACAGCAACTCCAGTACTTTGCACCTGCTGATAGGACAGCCTCCTTGGTGGTTAATCCAAGGTTCGGGTCCCTGACTATCAGGCGGATAACGTCAGCCCAGACAAAACGTTTACCTCCAGCACCCTTACTAGTGACATGGCTACAAGGATAGACATAGAAACAGAAAATTTCCGCCATCTCTGCCAACTGTTTGCGCAAAATACTGCCAACCTAGAAAACAACTTTTTCTTCTCCCTTTGTCAGAAAAATCACTCATTAAAAAATGAGGACTGAGGGACAAATAAGAAGAAGCGAGAGTAACAGGAGCTGCCGATAACGCATCCACAATGCGTTTTCTACTCTCCATAATCCTGGGGAAGAAGACACCATCTTGGCTTTCATCTTGGGTGAAGAAGGCGCCATTTTTGGCGCGCAAATTTCCCACCGAACATCGAGCGGGGCGGCTAATAGGTATTCCATTACTTCAAATACATGCAACATAATATTATTTAGTGAAGGGTATCTTCCCCCACTTTTACTCATCAACTCTCTTCTAATCGCATTAGGATACTTAGCAAATATTATGGGAGCTATCATTGCCCGAGGTGCCACCCTCAGCAAAAAAATCAGTCCCATAGGACTTGTCGAGCTCAGTCAAATTTCTCTTAACTTTTTCGAGAAACGACTTCAAATTTTTAAAATCCATTATAACAGATGGAGGAGGAATAATTTCCTCAAAACCTGATTTTTAATCAAATCAGGGTTCAAATAATTAATAATTTTAGGGCAACATCAAAATTATCTGATGTTATGTCAAAAGCATCCCCATCTAGTTTCGATTTCAACCCTAATAATCTGTCAACTTTATTTAAACTGTCAGTGCAAAATTCGAATTTGTTCAGAAATGTTCTGAACGAAAATTTATCATCTGCGGACATGCCGGTAAATTTCGGACAATCCAATTGCATTTTGACAGGCATAGCCGTCGAACCTGAGGCGTATTTAATTTCAATTTTAATGAAAGCAATTTTACTTCAATTTCTGAAACCTTGCAAAGCTGAATTTTCTCCTCTTCTGGAGTTTTGAGCAGAATTTGGTCTATTAATTCATCTAGGTCTCTTAACCAACCTCTAATTACGACTTCTCGGGATCTGAAAAAATCTGGCGAAGGGTCATTAATTTCCAACTACTTTAGCGCACTATTAATGCACTATTTTGGCATCACGTATAGACATAGACGGAATTATGTATGAAACGAGTGGGAGTGGGGCGATTAAACCTTTTCCTTCCCACTAATTTTAGTTAGTGGCTTCCGGGCCTTGATAAGTGGTGATCACTGTGTAAAAAAAAAAAAAAAAAAAAAAAAAATCTACAAAGAAATCGCCAATATTTCAGAATGGAATTATTTAATCATATCACATGCTGACGAACATGGCCGCCACTGATTAAAAAGACCACTTTAGGCTAAGCTCTACAAATAGTTGAGTTATATAATTATAACCAAATTCGAAATTCCCAAGCTACTAATGATGCCTAACATTTAGGGGGGGGGGATTAAGCATTTTCCTGTTCCTTAAGATTTTTTTAAAAATAAATTTTCAATTCACATTCATTTGAAAAGTGACAACAATGTACACAAAATTAATACATTAAAACATAGCAGCACAAATACAAATCAAATATTAGCAATCTCGGGTTTGTATTACTGTACACATAGATTCGAAAAAGAGATTCGAAAAAGTGGTCAAAAAATAAAATATACAACAAAGAAATATTAACAGTAGCTATAAAAGTTACTTTGCAACCTACCTGAATCATTTATTAGTGTTTTTAAGCAGTTTTAAATGCTCTTTATTTCATACCAAATATTAACTTTTTACGAGTCGTAAGAATTCAAGATGGCCAAAATTAATATATTAATACTCCCCCTTCTTCTTCGAAGAGAGAAGCTTCGTTTTCAAATTATAGTTCGCGCATATTTTGTGGGGAGGAGCTTGCCTCGTTTTCAGCACGTGTCTCTGCGGACATATGTCTCTGCGGACAGTTTGCGTTTACATGTCTCTGCGGACATTTTGCGTTTCCATTTTTTTTGTTTACATTTTTTAGAAGTTCCGTCCTCATAATGAAAGTATTTGTAAACATTACATTTAATTTAGATATTTATTGCGCACAAATACTTTTTAGTTTTTTTCTTGGGGGGGGGGGGAATAACATATAAAGTGGTCAAAACGGTAAATATTTTTTTAAGTTTACATTTTTAAGAAGTTTTCGTACTAGTGCAGAGAGTGACCTGGACGTAAATAATAACGTTATTATTTAAAAAGCCATTCTTAACATGGGGAGGGGAGTGTGTTTTGTACCTATTCTATGCTTTAATCTTACAATTGATTAAAAAAAAACACACCATAAAACTTTAATTAAACTTGGAAATACGATTTGACACGGTAAGTTTGGGAAAAGGAATTATAAATAAAAAACTAGACAAAATACGGTTAAAAACTCGCTCAATATATGTTTCCGTGACATAGGTTGACATGTATTCAGTGGGTTTTTAACAGTATTTTGCATATTTTTTATTTTCAACTCCTTTTCCCAAACTTACCGTGTTAAAGAGAGAGTCGGTCGCCATTCTTAATTTTCCAATATATCGATAAACATTGTATGTTTTTCGAGCTGAATAAACATGTTACATTAAATAAAAAAACTAAAAACATATCCAGTTAGGTTGAAAAGTAACTTATCTTGGTTTGATAACATTTATTTAAAAACAATTTGCGCTTGAGACATTTTTTTTTCCAGAAATTTTCAGGACATCAGGGATTTTCGGGTGTGCTGAAAACGAATATCACATTTTCACGATATTGCAAACATACTTTTCTGCATGTTTCATCCAGTAATATACGCTTTTCGGAAACTTAAATTTTAAATCATACACTTTTCGGAAACTTCTTTTAAATTTATATCCATCGATTCCTGAAACTGTATTTTTCTGAAACCTAACGACTTCCAATGTTATCAAAGCCAAGATAAGTTACTTTTCTACCTAACTGGATATGTTTTTAGTGTTTTTATTTAATGTAACATGTTTATTCAGCTCGAAAAACATACAATGTTTATCGATGTATTGGACAATTAAGAATGGCGACCGACTCTCTCTTTAGTTTGGGAAAAGGAGTTGAAAATAAAAAATATGCAAAATACTGTTAAAAACCCACTGAATACATGTCAACCTATGTCACGGAAACATATATTGAGCGAGTTTTTAACCGTATTTTGTCTAGTTTTTTATTTATAATTCCTTTTCCCAAACTTACCGTGTCAAATCGTATTTCCAAGTTTAATTAAAGTTTTATGGTGTGTTTTTTTTAATCAATTGTAAGGTTAAAGCATAGAATAGGTACAAAACACCCTCCCCTCCCCATGTTAAGAATGGCTTTTTAAATAATAACGTTATTATTTACGTCCAGGGCCAGGTCACTCTCTGCACTAGTACGAAAACTTCTTAAAAATGTAAACTTAAAAAAATATTTACCGTTTTGACCACTTTATATGTTATCCCCCCCCCCCAAGAAAAAAACTAAATAGTATTTGTGCGCAATAAATATCTAAATTAAATGTAATGTTTACAAATACTTTCATTATGAGGACGGAACTTCTAAAAAATGTAAACAAAAAAAAAAAGAAACGCAAAATGTCCGCAGAGACATGTAAACGCAAACTGTCCGCAGAGACATATGTCCGCAGAGACACGTGCTGAAAACGAGGCAAGCTCCTCCCCACAAAATATGCGCGAACTATAATTTGAAAACGAAGCTTCTCTCTTCGAAGAAGAAGGGGGGGGGGTATTAATATATTAATTTTGGCCATCTTGAATGAAATAAAGAGCATTTAAAACTACTTAAAAACACTAATAAATGATTCAGGTAGGTTGCAAAGTAACTTTTATAGCTACTGTTAATATTTCTTTGTTGTATATTTTATTTTTTGACCACTTTTTCGAATCTATGTGTACAGTAATAAACCTCAACTTAAATTAATCAATTAATTTAAATTAATCAATGTAACACATACAAGGAGTTACTTTTATAATTAACATCTTGCGAAAGAATCATTAATGGTTAAATACTGTGAGTTTTTTGCTTTCTTAATACGTCAACAGAATTGGAACCGAAGTTTTTTTTTTTTTTTTTTTTTTTTTTCAATTGTACACGATCCTCATGGGATCTTAAATTGAAAAAATGCAATTATGATATGCTAGCAGCCTACGACCCAATATCAAGGGCGGATGAATTATTATCTAACTTTGCTTTAAACGTGAGAAGAAATTCAAATTTCTTTCTTTCTTTATTTTTTTTAGGAGTGCAACACATCGCCAAATAAAATTATTACTGACATAGGTTTTGAGACAAAAAGTACTTTAACGAAATAATTACATTTCAGATTCAACGAAACCGAAATATATTCATCATTAATCTGTTCAAATTACGAAAAAAAAAAAAACTTCTACTCGTCTTAAATCAAGATATTTATAGATTACTAGCGTTTGCATTAAATAATGATTCTAGATGTTTTGCATTAAATAATGATACTAGATGTTTTACATTAAATGCTAATTCTAGATGTTTTGCATTAAATAATGATTCTAAATGTTTTGCATTAAATAATGATTCTAGATGTTTTGCATTAAATAATGATTCTAGATGTTTTGCATTAAATAATGATTCTAGATATTTTGCATTAAATAATGATTCTAGATACTTTGCATCAAATAATGATTCTAGATGTTTTGCATTAAATAATGATTCTAGATGTTTTGCATTAAATGATGATTCTAGATATTTTGCATTAAATAATGATTTTAGATGTTTTGCATTAAATAATGATTCTAGATGTTTTGCATTAAATAATGATTCTAGATGTTTTGCATTAAATAATGATTCGAGATGTTTTGCATTAAATAATGATTCTAGATGTTTTGCATTAAATAATGATTCTAGATGTTTTGCATTGAATTATGATTCTAGATGTTTTGCATTGAATTATGATTCTAGATGTTTTGCATTAAATAATTATTCTAGATGTTTTGCATTAAATGATTATTCTAGATGTTTTGCATTAAATAATTATTCTAGATGTTTTGCATTGAATGATGATTCTAGATGTTTTGCATTAAATGATGATTCTAGATGTTTTGCATTAAATAATGATTCTAGATGTTTTGCATTAAATGATGATTCTAGATGTTTTGCATTAAATGATGATTATAGATGTTTTGCAAAATATCTACAATCATTATTTTTGTATTAAATAATGATTCTAGATGTTTTGCATTAAATAATGATTCTAGATGTTTTGCATTCAATAATGATTCTAGATGTTTTGCATTAAATAATGATTCTTGATGTGTTGCATTAAATTATGATTCCAGATATTTTGCATAAAATTATGATTCTAGATGTTTTGCATTAAATTATTATTCTAGATGTTTTGCATTAACTGATGATTCTAGATTTTTTGCATTAAATAATGATTCTAGATGTTTTGCATTAAATAATGATTCTAGATGTTTTGCATTAAATAATGATTCTAGATGTTTTGCAAAATATCTAGAATCATTATTTTTGTATTAAATGATGATTCTAGATGTTTTGCATTAAATAATGATTCTAGATGTTTTGCATTAAATGATGATTCTAGATGTTGTGCATTAAATGATGATTCTAGATGTTTTGCATTAAATAATGATTCTAGATGTTTTGCATTAAATGATGATTCTAGATGTTTTGCATTAAATGATGATTCTAGCTGTTTTGCATTAAATAATGATTCTAGATGTTTTGCATTAAATGATGATTCTAGATGTTTCGCATTAAATAATGATTCTAGATATTTTGCATTAAATGATGATTCTAGATGTTTTGCATTAAATAATGATTCTAGATGTTTTGCATTAAATAATGATTCTAGATGTTTTGGATGAAATGATGATGCTAGATGTTTTGAATTAAATGATGATGCTAGATGTTTTGCATTAAATAATGATTCTAGATATTTTGCATAAAATAATGATTCTAGATGTTTTGCATTACATAATGATTCTAGATGTTTTGCATGAAATAATTATTCTAGACGTTTTGTCATTAAATAATGATTCTAGATGTTTCGCATTAAATAATGATTCTAGATGTTTCGCATTAAATAATGATTCTATATGTTTTGCATGAAATAATGATTCTAGATATTTTGCATTAAATAATGATTCTAGATATTTTGCATTAAATAATGATTCTGGATGTTTCGCATTAAATAATGATTCTAGATGTTTTGCATTAAAAATGATTCTATATGTTTTGCATTAAATAATGATTCTTGATGTTTTGCATTAAATAATTATTCTAGATGTTTTACATTAAATAATGATTCTTGATGTTTTGCATTAAATTATGATTCTAGATGTTGTGCCTTAAATGATGATTCTAGATGTTTTGCATTAAATTATGATTCTGGATGTTTTGCATTAAATAATGATTCAAGAGGTTTTGCATTAAATGATGATTCTAGATATTTTGCATAAAATGATGATTCTAGATGTTTTGCATTAAATAATGATTCTAGATGTTTTGCATGAAATGATGATGCTAGATGTTTTGCATTAAATGATGATGCTAGATGTTTTGCATTCAATAATGATTCTAGATATTTTGCATTAAATAATGATTCTAGATGTTTTGCATTAAATAATGATTCTAGATGTTTTGCATTAATAATGATTCTAGATGTTTTGCATTAAATAATGATTATAGATGTTTAGCATTAAATAATGATTCTAGATGTTTTGCATTAAATAATGATTCAAGAGGTTTTGCATTAAATGATGATTCTAGATGTTTTGCATTAAATGATGATTCTAGATGTTTTGCATTAAATAATGATTCTAGATGTTTTGGATGAAATGATGATGCTAGATGTTTTGAATTAAATGATGATGCTAGATGTTTTGCATTAAATAATGATTCTAGATATTTTGCATAAAATAATGATTCTAGATGTTTTGCATTACATAATGATTCTAGATGTTTTGCATGAAATAATTATTCTAGACGTTTTGTCATTAAATAATGATTCTAGATGTTTCGCATTAAATAATGATTCTAGATGTTTCGCATTAAATAATGATTCTATATGTTTTGCATTAAATAATGATTCTAGATATTTTGCATTAAATAATGATTCTAGATATTTTGCATTAAATAATGATTCTGGATGTTTCGCATTAAATAATGATTCTAGATGTTTTGCATTAAAAATGATTCTATATATTTTGCATAAAATAATGATTCTAGATGTTTTGCATTACATAATGATTCTAGATGTTTTGCATTAAATAATTATTCTAGACGTTTTGTCATTAAATAATGATTCTAGATGTTTCGCATTAAATAATGATTCTAGATGTTTCGCATTAAATAATGATTCTATATGTTTTGCATAAAATAATGATTCTAGATATTTTGCATTAAATAATGATTCTAGATATTTTGCATTAAATAATGATTCTGGATGTTTCGCATTAAATAATGATTCTAGATGTTTTGCATTAAAAATGATTCTATATGTTTTGCATTAAATAATGATTCTTGATGTTTTACATTAAATAATTATTCTAGATGTTTTACATTAAATAATGATTCTTGATGTTTTGCATTAAATTATGATTCTAGATGCTTTACATTCAATAATGATTCTTGATGTTTTGCATTAAATTATGATTCTAGATGTTTCGCATTAAATAATGATTCTTGATGTTTCGCATTAAATAATGATTCTATATGTTTTGCATAAAATAATGATTCTAGATATTTTGCATTAAATAATGATTCTAGATATTTTGCATTAAATAATGATTCTGGATGTTTCGCATTAAATAATGATTCTAGATGTTTTGCATTAAAAATGATTCTAGATGTTGTGCCTTAAATGATGATTCTAGATGTTTTGCATTAAAAATGATTCTATATGTTTTGCATTAAATAATGATTCTTGATGTTTTGCATTAAATAATTATTCTAGATGTTTTACATTAAATAATGATTCTTGATGTTTTGCATTAAATTATGATTCTAGATGTTTCGCATTAAATAATGATTCTTGATGTTTTGCATTAAATTATGATTCTAGATGTTTCGCATTAAATAATGATTCTTGATGTTTTGCATTAAATGATGATTCTAGATGTTTTGCATTAAATAATGATTCTTGATGTTTTGCATTAAATTATGATTCTAGATGTTTCGCATTAAATAATGATTCTTGATGTTTTGCATTATATTATGATTCTAGATGTTGTGCCTTAAATGATGATTCTAGATGTTTTGCATTAACAATGATTCTATATGTTTTGCATTAAATAATGATTCTTGATGTTTTGCATTACATAATGATTCTAGATATTTTGCATTAAATAATGATTCTAGATATTTTGCATTAAATAATGATTCTGGATGTTTCGCATTAAATAATGATTCTAGATGTTTTGCATTAAAAATGATTCTATATATTTTGCATAAAATAATGATTCTAGATGTTTTGCATTACATAATGATTCTAGGTTTTTTGCATTAAATAATTATTCTAGACGTTTTGTCATTGAATAATGATTCTAGATGTTTCGCATTAAATAATGATTCTAGATGTTTCGCATTAAATAATGGTTCTATATGTTTTGCATGAAATAATGATTCTAGATATTTTGCATTAAATAATGATTCTAGATATTTTGCATTAAATGATGATTCTGGATGTTTCGCATTAAATAATGATTCTAGATGTTTTGCATTAAAAATGATTCTATATATTTTGCATAAAATAATGATTCTAGATGTTTTGCATTACATAATGATTCTAGATGTTTTGCATTAAATAATTATTCTAGACGTTTTGTCATTAAATAATGATTCTAGATGTTTCGCATTAAATAATGATTCTAGATGTTTCGCATTAAATAATGATTCTAGATGTTTTGCATAAAATAATGATTCTAGATATTTTGCATTAAATAATGATTCTAGATATTTTGCATTAAATAATGATTCTGGATGTTTCGCATTAAATAATGATTCTAGATGTTTTGCATTAAAAATGATTCTATATGTTTTGCATTAAATAATGATTCTTGATGTTTTGCATTAAATAATTATTCTAGATGTTTTACATTAAATAATGATTCTTGATGTTTTGCATTATATTATGATTCTAGATGTTGTGCCTTAAATGATGATTCTAGATGTTTTGCATTAAAAATGATTCTATATGTTTTGCATTAAATAATGATTCTTGATGTTTTGCATTAAATAATTATTCTAGATGTTTTACATTAAATAATGATTCTTGATGTTTTGCATTAAATTATGATTCTAGATGTTGTGCCTTAAATGATGATTCTAGATGTTTTGCATTAAAAATGATTCTATATGTTTTGCATTAAATAATGATTCTTGATGTTTTGCATTACATAATGATTCTAGATATTTTGCATTAAATAATGATTCTAGATATTTTGCATTAAATAATGATTCTGGATGTTTCGCATTAAATAATGATTCTAGATGTTTTGCATTAAAAATGATTCTATATATTTTGCATAAAATAATGATTCTAGATGTTTTGCATTACATAATGATTCTAGATGTTTTGCATTAAATAATTATTCTAGACGTTTTGTCATTAAATAATGATTCTAGATGTTTCGCATTAAATAATGATTCTAGATGTTTCGCATTAAATAATGATTCTAGATGTTTCGCATTAAATAATGATTCTATATGTTTTGCATGAAATAATGATTCTAGATATTTTGCATTAAATAATGATTCTAGATATTTTGCATTAAATAATGATTCTGGATGTTTCGCATTAAATAATGATTCTAGATGTTTTGCATTAAAAATGATTCTATATGTTTTGCATTAAATAATTATTCTAGATGTTTTACATTAAATAATGATTCTTGATGTTTTGCATTAAATTATGATTCTAGATGTTGTGCCTTAAATGATGATTCTAGATGTTTTGCATTAAAAATGATTCTATATCTTTTGCATTAAATAATGATTCAAGAGGTTTTGCATTAAATAATTATTCTAGATGTTTTGCATTAAATTATGATTCTAGATGTTTTGCATTAAATAATGATTCAAGAGGTTTTGCATTAAATGATGATTCTAGATGTTTTGCATTAAATGATGATTCTAGATGTTTTGCATTAACTAATGATTCTAGATGTTTTGGATGAAATGATGATGCTAGATGTTTTGAATTAAATGAGGATGCTAGATGTTTTGCATTAAATAATGATTCTAGATATTTTGCATAAAATAATGATTCTAGATGTTTTGCATTACATAATGATTCTAGATGTTTTGCATGAAATAATTATTCTAGACGTTTTGTCATTAAATAATGATTCTAGATGTTTCGCATTAAATAATGATTCTAGATGTTTCGCATTAAATAATGATTCTATATGTTTTGCATGAAATAATGATTCTAGATATTTTGCATTAAATAATGATTCTAGATATTTTGCATTAAATAATGATTCTGGATGTTTCGCATTAAATAATGATTCTAGATGTTTTGCATTAAAAATGATTCTATATGTTTTGCATTAAATAATGATTCTTGATGTTTTGCATTAAATAATTATTCTAGATGTTTTACATTAAATAATGATTCTTGATGTTTTGCATTAAATTATGATTCTAGATGTTGTGCCTTAAATGATGATTCTAGATGTTTTGCATTAAAAATGATTCTATATCTTTTGCATTAAATAATGATTCAAGAGGTTTTGCATTAAATAATTATTCTAGATGTTTTGCATTAAATTATGATTCTAGATGTTTTGCATTAAATAATGATTCAAGAGGTTTTGCATTAAATGATGATTCTAGATGTTTTGCATTAAATGATGATTCTAGATGTTTTGCATTAACTAATGATTCTAGATGTTTTGGATGAAATGATGATGCTAGATGTTTTGAATTAAATGAGGATGCTAGATGTTTTGCATTAAATAATGATTCTAGATATTTTGCATAAAATAATGATTCTAGATGTTTTGCATTACATAATGATTCTAGATGTTTTGCATGAAATAATTATTCTAGACGTTTTGTCATTAAATAATGATTCTAGATGTTTCGCATTAAATAATGATTCTAGATGTTTCGCATTAAATAATGATTCTATATGTTTTGCATGAAATAATGATTCTAGATATTTTGCATTAAATAATGATTCTAGATATTTTGCATTAAATAATGATTCTGGATGTTTCGCATTAAATAATGATTCTAGATGTTTTGCATTAAAAATGATTCTAGATGTTTTGCATTAAATAATGATTCTTGATGTTTTGCATTAAATAATTATTCTAGATGTTTTACATTAAATAATGATTCTTGATGTTTTGCATTAAATTATGATTCTAGATGTTGTGCCTTAAATGATGATTCTAGATGTTTTGCATTAAAAATGATTCTATATGTTTTGCATTAAATAATGATTCTTGATGTTTTGCATTAAATAATTATTCTAGATGTTTTACATTAAATAATGATTCTTGATGTTTTGCATTAAATTATGATTCTAGATGTTGTGCCTTAAATGATGATTCTAGATGTTTTGCATTAAATTATGATTCTGGATGTTTTGCATTAAATAATGATTCAAGAGGTTTTGCATTAAATGATGATTCTAGATATTTTGCATTAAATGATGATTCTAGATGTTTTGCATTAAATAATGATTCTAGATGTTTTGCATGAAATGATGATGTAGATGTTTTGCATTAAATGATGATGCTAGATGTTTTGCATTAAATAATGATTCTAGATATTTTGCATTAAATAATGATTCTAGATGTTTTGCATTAATAATGATTCTAGATGTTTTGCATTAAATAATGATTATAGATGTTTAGCATTAAATAATGATTCTAGATGTTTTGCATTAAATAATGATTCAAGAGGTTTTGCATTAAATGATGATTGAAGAGGTTTTGCATTAAATGATGATTCTAGATGTTTTGCATTAAATAATGATTCTAGATGTTTTGGATGAAATGATGATGCTAGATGTTTTGAATTAAATGATGATGCTAGATGTTTTGCATTAAATAATGATTCTAGATATTTTGCATAAAATAATGATTCTAGATGTTTTGCATTACATAATGATTCTAGATGTTTTGCATGAAATAATTATTCTAGACGTTTTGTCATTAAATAATGATTCTAGATGTTTCGCATTAAATAATGATTCTAGATGTTTCGCATTAAATAGTGATTCTATATGTTTTGCATTAAATAATGATTCTAGATATTTTGCATTAAATAATGATTCTAGATATTTTGCATTAAATAATGATTCTGGATGTTTCGCATTAAATAATGATTCTAGATGTTTTGCATTAAAAATGATTCTATATATTTTGCATAAAATAATGATTCTAGATGTTGTGCCTTAAATGATGATTCTAGATGTTTTGCATTAAATAATTATTCTAGACGTTTTGTCATTAAATAATGATTCTAGATGTTTCGCATTAAATAATGATTCTAGATGTTTCGCATTAAATAATGATTCTATATGTTTTGCATAAAATAATGATTCTAGATATTTTGCATTAAATAATGATTCTAGATATTTTCCATTAAATAATGATTCTGGATGTTTCGCATTAAATAATGATTCTAGATGTTTTGCATTAAAAATGATTCTATATGTTTTGCATTAAATAATGATTCTTGATGTTTTGCATTAAATAATTATTCTAGATGTTTTACATTAAATAATGATTCTTGATGTTTTGCATTATATTATGATTCTAGATGTTGTGCCTTAAATGATGATTCTAGATGTTTTGCATTAAAAATGATTCTATATGTTTTGCATTAAATAATTATTCTTGATGTTTTGCATTAAATAATTATTCTAGATGCTTTACATTAAATAATGATTCTTGATATTTTGCATTAAATTATGATTCTAGATGTTGTGCCTTAAATGATGATTCTAGATGTTGTGCCTTAAATGATGATTCTAGATGTTTTGCATTAAAAATGATTCTATATGTTTTGCATTAAATAATGATTCAAGAGGTTTTGCATTACATAATGATTCTAGATATTTTGCATGAAATAATGATTCTAGATATTTTGCATTAAATAATGATTCTGGATGTTTCGCATTAAATAATGATTCTAGATGTTTTGCATTAAAAATGATTCTATATATTTTGCATAAAATAATGATTCTAGATGTTTTGCATTACATAATGATTCTAGATGTTTTGCATTAAATAATTATTCTAGACGTTTTGTCATTAAATAATGATTCTAGATGTTTCGCATTAAATAATGATTCTAGATGTTTCGCATTAAATAATGATTCTATATGTTTTGCATAAAATAATGATTCTAGATATTTTGCATTAAATAATGATTCTAGATATTTTGCATTAAATAATGATTCTGGATGTTTCGCATTAAATAATGATTCTAGATGTTTTGCATTAAAAATGATTCTATATGTTTTGCATTAAATAATGATTCTTGATGTTTTGCATTAAATAATTATTCTAGATGTTTTACATTAAATAATGATTCTTGATGTTTTGCATTATATTATGATTCTAGATGTTGTGCTTTAAATGATGATTCTAGATGTTTTGCATTAAAAATGATTCTATATGTTTTGCATTAAATAATGATTCTTGATGTTTTGCATTAAATAATTATTCTAGATGTTTTACATTAAATAATGATTCTTGATGTTTTGCATTAAATTATGATTCTAGATGTTGTGCCTTAAATGATGATTCTAGATGTTTTGCATTAAAAATGATTCTATATGTTTTGCATTAAATAATGATTCTTGATGTTTTGCATTACATAATGATTCTAGATATTTTGCATTAAATAATGATTCTAGATATTTTGCATTAAATAATGATTCTGGATGTTTCGCATTAAATAATGATTCTAGATGTTTTGCATTAAAAATGATTCTATATATTTTGCATAAAATAATGATTCTAGATGTTTTGCATTACATAATGATTCTAGATGTTTTGCATTAAATAATTATTCTAGACGTGTTGTCATTAAATAATGATTCTAGATGTTTCGCATTAAATAATGATTCTAGATGTTTCGCATTAAATAATGATTCTATATGTTTTGCATGAAATAATGATTCTAGATATTTTGCATTAAATAATGATTCTAGATATTTTGCATTAAATAATGATTCTGGATGTTTCGCATTAAATAATGATTCTAGATGTTTTGCATTAAAAATGATTCTAGATATTTTGCATTAAATAATGATTCTGGATGTTTCGCATTAAATAATGATTCTAGATGTTTTGCATTAAATGATGATTCTAGATGTTGTGCCTTAAATGATGATTCTAGATGTTTTGCATTAAAAATGATTCTATATGTTTTGCATTAAATAATGATTCTAGATATTTTGCATTAAATAATGATTCTGGATGTTTCGCATTAAATAATGATTCTATATGTTTTGCATTAAATAATGATTCTTGATGTTTTGCATTAAATAATTATTCTAGATGTTTTACATTAAATAATGATTCTTGATGTTTTGCATTAAATTATGATTCTAGATGTTGTGCCTTAAATGATGATTCTAGATGTTTTGCATTAACAATGATTCTATATGTTTTGCATTAAAAATGATTCTATATGTTTTGCATTAAATAATGATTCAAGAGGTTTTGCATTAAATAATTATTCTAGATGTTTTGCATTAAATGATGATTCTAGATGTTTTGCATTAAATTATGATTCTAGATGTTTTGCATTAAATAATGATTCAAGAGGTTTTGCATTAAATGATGATTCTAGATGTTTTGCATTAAATGATGATTCTAGATGTTTTGCATTAACTAATGATTCTAGATGTTTTGGATGAAATGATGATGCTAGATGTTTTGAATTAAATGAGGATGCTAGATGTTTTGCATTAAATAATGATTCTAGATATTTTGCATAAAATAATGATTCTAGATGTTTTGCATTACATAATGATTCTAGATGTTTTGCATGAAATAATTATTCTAGACGTTTTGTCATTAAATAATGATTCTAGATGTTTCGCATTAAATAATGATTCTAGATGTTTCGCATTAAATAATGATTCTATATGTTTTGCATGAAATAATGATTCTAGATATTTTGCATTAAATAATGATTCTAGATATTTTGCATTAAATAATGATTCTGGATGTTTCGCATTAAATAATGATTCTAGATGTTTTGCATTAAAAATGATTCTATATGTTTTGCATTAAATAATGATTCTTGATGTTTTGCATTAAATAATTATTCTAGATGTTTTACATTAAATAATGATTCTTGATGTTTTGCATTAAATTATGATTCTAGATGTTGTGCCTTAAATGATGATTCTAGATGTTTTGCATTGAAAATGATTCTATATGTTTTGCATTAAATAATGATTCTTGATGTTTTGCATTAAATAATTATTCTAGATGTTTTACATTAAATAATGATTCTAGATGTTTTGCATTAAATTATGATTCTGGATGTTTTGCATTAAATAATGATTCAAGAGGTTTTGCATTAAATGATGATTCTAGATATTTTGCATTAAATGATGATTCTAGATGTTTTGCATTAAATAATGATTCTAGATGTTTTGCATGAAATGATGATGCTTGATGTTTTGCATTAAATGATGATGCTAGATGTTTTGCATTAAATAATGATTCTAGATATTTTGCATTAAATAATGATTCTAGATGTTTTGCATTAATAATGATTCTAGATGTTTTGCATTAAATAATGATTATAGATGTTTAGCATTAAATAATGATTCTAGATGTTTTGCATTAAATAATGATTCAAGAGGTTTTGCATTAAATGATGATTCAAGAGGTTTTGCATTAAATGATGATTCTAGATGTTTTGCATTAAATAATGATTCTAGATGTTTTGGATGAAATGATGATGCTAGATGTTTTGAATTAAATGATGATGCTAGATGTTTTGCATTAAATAATGATTCTAGATATTTTGCATAAAATAATGATTCTAGATGTTTTGCATTACATAATGATTCTAGATGTTTTGCATGAAATAATTATTCTAGACGTTTTGTCATTAAATAATGATTCTAGATGTTTCGCATTAAATAATGATTCTAGATGTTTCGATTTAAATAATGATTCTATATGTTTTGCATTAAATAATGATTCTTGATATTTTGCATTAAATAATGATTCTAGATATTTTGCATTAAATAATGATTCTGGATGTTTCGCATTAAATAATGATTCTAGATGTTTTGCATTAAAAATGATTCTATATATTTTGCATAAAATAATGATTCTAGATGTTTTGCATTACATAATGATTCTAGATGTTTTGCATTAAATAATTATTCTAGACGTTTTGTCATTAAATAATGATTCTAGATGTTTCGCATTAAATAATGATTCTAGATGTTTCGCATTAAATAATGATTCTATATGTTTTGCATAAAATAATGATTCTGGATGTTTCGCATTAAATAATGATTCTATATGTTTTGCATTAAATAATGATTCTTGATGTTTTGCATTAAATAATTATTCTAGATGTTTTACATTAAATAATGATTCTTGATGTTTTGCATTAAATTATGATTCTAGATGTTGTGCCTTAAATGATGATTCTAGATGTTTTGCATTAACAATGATTCTATATGTTTTGCATTAAAAATGATTCTATATGTTTTGCATTAAATAATGATTCAAGAGGTTTTGCATTAAATAATTATTCTAGATGTTTTGCATTAAATGATGATTCTAGATGTTTTGCATTAAATTATGATTCTAGATGTTTTGCATTAAATAATGATTCAAGAGGTTTTGCATTAAATGATGATTCTAGATGTTTTGCATTAAATGATGATTCTAGATGTTTTGCATTAAATAATGATTCTAGATGTTTTGGATGAAATGATGATGCTAGATGTTTTGAATTAAATGAGGATGCTAGATGTTTTGCATTAAATAATGATTCTAGATATTTTGCATAAAATAATGATTCTAGATGTTTTGCATTACATAATGATTCTAGATGTTTTGCATGAAATAATTATTCTAGACGTTTTGTCATTAAATAATGATTCTAGATGTTTCGCATTAAATAATGATTCTAGATGTTTCGCATTAAATAATGATTCTATATGTTTTGCATGAAATAATGATTCTAGATATTTTGCATTAAATAATGATTCTAGATATTTTGCATTAAATAATGATTCTGGATGTTTCGCATTAAATAATGATTCTAGATGTTTTGCATTAAAAATGATTCTATATGTTTTGCATTAAATAATGATTCTTGATGTTTTGCATTAAATAATTATTCTAGATGTTTTACATTAAATAATGATTCTTGATGTTTTGCATTAAATTATGATTCTAGATGTTGTGCCTTAAATGATGATTCTAGATGTTTTGCATTGAAAATGATTCTATATGTTTTGCATTAAATAATGATTCTTGATGTTTTGCATTAAATAATTATTCTAGATGTTTTACATTAAATAATGATTCTAGATGTTTTGCATTAAATTATGATTCTGGATGTTTTGCATTAAATAATGATTCAAGAGGTTTTGCATTAAATGATGATTCTAGATATTTTGCATTAAATGATGTGTCTAGATGTTTTGCATTAAATAATGATTCTAGATGTTTTGCATGAAATGATGATGCTTGATGTTTTGCATTAAATGATGATGCTAGATGTTTTGCATTAAATAATGATTCTAGATATTTTGCATTAAATAATGATTCTAGATGTTTTGCATTAATAATGATTCTAGATGTTTTGCATTAAATAATGATTATAGATGTTTAGCATTAAATAATGATTCTAGATGTTTTGCATTAAATAATGATTCAAGAGGTTTTGCATTAAATGATGATTCAAGAGGTTTTGCATTAAATGATGATTCTAGATGTTTTGCATTAAATAATGATTCTAGATGTTTTGGATGAAATGATGATGCTAGATGTTTTGAATTAAATGATGATGCTAGATGTTTTGCATTAAATAATGATTCTAGATATTTTGCATAAAATAATGATTCTAGATGTTTTGCATTACATAATGATTCTAGATGTTTTGCATGAAATAATTATTCTAGACGTTTTGTCATTAAATAATGATTCTAGATGTTTTGCATTAAATAATGATTCTAGATGTTTCGATTTAAATAATGATTCTATATGTTTTGCATTAAATAATGATTCTAGATATTTTGCATTAAATAATGATTCTAGATATTTTGCATTAAATAATGATTCTGGATGTTTCGCATTAAATAATGATTCTAGATGTTTTGCATTAAAAATGATTCTATATATTTTGCATAAAATAATGATTCTAGATGTTTTGCATTACATAATGATTCTAGATGTTTTGCATTAAATAATTATTCTAGACGTTTTGTCATTAAATAATGATTCTAGATGTTTCGCATTAAATAATGATTCTAGATGTTTCGCATTAAATAATGATTCTATATGTTTTGCATAAAATAATGATTCTAGATATGTTGCATTAAATAATGATTCTAGATATTTTGCATTAAATAATGATTCTGGATGTTTCGCATTAAATAATGATTCTAGATGTTTTGCATTAAAAATGATTCTATATGTTTTGCATTAAATAATGATTCTTGATGTTTTGCATTAAATAATTATTCTAGATGTTTTACATTAAATAATGATTCTTGATGTTTTGCATTATATTATGATTCTAGATGTTGTGCCTTAAATGATGATTCTAGATGTTTTGCATTAAAAATGATTCTATATGTTTTGCATTAAATAATGATTCTTGATGTTTTGCATTAAATAATTATTCTAGATGCTTTACATTAAATAATGATTCTTGATGTTTTGCATTAAATTATGATTCTAGATGTTGTGCCTTAAATGATGATTCTAGATGTTTTGCATTAAAAATGATTCTATATGTTTTGCATTAAATAATGATTCTTGATGTTTTGCATTACATAATGATTCTAGATATTTTGCATTAAATAATGATTCTAGATATTTTGCATTAAATAATGATTCTGGATGTTTCGCATTAAATAATGATTCTAGATGTTTTGCATTAAAAATGATTCTATATATTTTGCATAAAATAATGATTCTAGATGTTTTGCATTACATAATGATTCTAGATGTTTTGCATTAAATAATTATTCTAGACGTTTTGTCATTAAATAATGATTCTAGATGTTTCGCATTAAATAATGATTCTAGATGTTTCGCATTAAATAATGATTCTATATGTTTTGCATGAAATAATGATTCTAGATATTTTGCATTAAATAATGATTCTAGATATTTTGCATTAAATAATGATTCTGGATGTTTCGCATTAAATAATGATTCTAGATTTTTTGCATTAAAAATGATTCTATATGTTTTGCATTAAATAATGATTCTTGATGTTTTGCATTAAATAATTATTCCAGATGTTTTACATTAAATAATGATTCTTGATGTTTTGCATTAAATTATGATTCTAGATGTTGTGCCTTAAATGATGATTCTAGATGTTTTGTATAAATGATTCTAGATGTTTTGCATTAAAAATGATTCTATATGTTTTGCATTAAATAATGATTCAAGAGGTTTTGCATTAAATAATTATTCTAGATGTTTTACATTAAATAATGATTCTTGATGTTTTGCATTAAATTATGATTCTAGATGTTGTGCCTTAAATGATGATTCTAGATGTTTTGCATTAAATTATGATTCTGGATGTTGTGCCTTAAATGATGATTCTAGATATTTTGCATTAAATTATGATTCTAGATGTTGTGCCTTAAATGATGATTCTAGATATTTTGCATTAAATTATGATTCTAGATGTTGTGCCTTAAATGATGATTCTAGATGTTTTGCATTAAATTATGATTCTAGATGTTGTGCCTTAAATGATGATTCTAGATGTTTTGCATTAAATTATGATTCTAGATGTTGTGCCTTAAATGATGATTCTAGATATTTTGCATTAAATGATGATTCTAGATATTTTGCATTAAATAATGATTCTAGATGTTTTGCATGAAATGATGATGCTAGATGTTTTGCATTAAATGATGATGCTAGATGTTTTGCATTAAATAATGATTCTAGATATTTTGCATCAAATAATGATTCTAGATATTTTGCATTAAATAATGATTCTAGATGTTTTGCATTAAATCATGATTCTAGATGTTTTGCATTAAATAATGATTCTAGATGTTTTGCATTAAATAATGATTCTAGATGTTTTGCATTAAATGATGATTCTAGATGTTTTGCATTAAATGATGATTCTAGATGTTTTGCATTAAATAATGATTCTAGATGTTTTGCATTAAATGATGATTCTAGATGTTTTGCATTAAATGATGATTCTAGATGTTTTGCATTAAATAATGATTCTAGATGTTTTGCATTAAATGATGATTCTAGATGTTTTGCATTAAATAATGATTCTAGATGTTTTGCATTAAATGATGATTCTAGATGTTTTGCATTAAATTATGATTCTAGATGTTTTGCATTAAATTATGATTCTAGATGTTTTGTATTAAATGATGATTCTAGATGTTTTGCATTAAATAATGATTCTAGATGTTTTGCATTAAATGATGATTCTAGATGTTTTGCATTAAATTATGATTCTAGATGTTTTGCATTAAATTATGATTCTAGATGTTTTGCATTAAATAATGATTCTAGATGTTTTGCATTAAATTATGATTCTAGATGTTTTGCATTAAATGATGATTCTAGATGTTTTGCATTAAATAATGATTCTAGATGTTTTGCATTACATAATGATTCTAGATGTTTTGCAAAATATCTAGAATCATTATTTTTGTATTAAATGATGATTCTAGATGTTTTGCATTAAATAATGATTCTAGATGTTTTGCATTAAATTATGATTCTAGATGTTTTGCATTAAATGATGATTCTAGATGTTTTGCATTAAATTATGAGTCTAGATGTTTTGCATTAAATAATGATTCTAGATGTTTTGCATTAAATTATGGTTCTAGATGTTTTGCATTAAATTATGATTCTAGATGTTTTGCATTAAATAATGATTCTAGATGTTTTGCATTAAATTATGATTCTAGATGTTTTGCATTAAATGATGATTCTAGATGTTTTGCATTAAATAATGATTCTAGATGTTTTGCATTAAATGATGATTCTAGATGTTTTGCATTAAATTATGATTCTAGATGTTTTGCATTAAATAATGATTCTAGATGTTTTGCATTAAATTATGATTCTAGATGTTTTGCATTAAATGATTATTCTAGATGTTTTGCATTAAATAATGATTCTAGATGTTTTGCATTAAATTATGAATCTAGATGTTTTGCATTAAATGATGATTCTAGATGTTTTGCATCATATAATGATTCTAGATGTTTTGCATTAAATGATGATTCTAGATGTTTTGCATTAAATAATGATTCTAGATGTTTTGCATTAAATAATCATTCTGATGTTTTACATTTAATAATGATTCTAGATGTTTTGCATTAAATTATGATTCTAGATGTTTTGCATTAAATAATGATTCTAGATGTTTTGCATTAAATAATTATTCTAGATGTTTTGCATTGAATGATGATTCTAGATGTTTTACGTTAAATAATGATTCTAGATGTTTTGCATTAAATAATGATTCTAGATGTTTTGCATTAAATAATGATTCTAGATGTTTTGCATTAAATTATGATTCTAGATGTTTTGCATTAAATAATGATTCTAGATGTTTTGCATTAAATTATGATTCTAGATATTTTGCATTAAATGATAATTCTAGATGTTTTGCATTAAATAATGATTCTAGATGTTTTGCATTAAATAATGATTCTAGATGTTTTGCAAAATATCTAGAATCATTATTTTTGTATTAAATGATGATTCTAGATGTTTTGCATTAAATAATGATTCTAGATGTTTTGCATTAAATTATGATTCTAGATGTTTTGCATTAGATGATGATTCTAGATGTCTGTCATTAAATAATGATTCTTGATGTTTTGCATTAAATAATGATTCTAGATGTTTTGCAATAAATGATGATTCTAGATGTTTTGCATTAAATAATGATTCTAGATGTTTTGCATTAAATAATGATTCTAGTTGTTTTGCATTAAATTATGATTCTAGATGTTTTGCATTAAATAATGATTCTAGATGTTTTGCATTAAAAATTATTCTATATATTTTGCATTAAATTATGATTCTATATGTTTTGCATTAAATAATGATTCTAGATGTTTTGCATTAAATAATGATTTTAGATGTTTTGCATTAAATTATGATTCTAGATGTTGTGCATTAAATAATGATTCTAGATGTGTTGCATAAAATAATGATTCTAGATGTTTTTCATTAAATGATGATTGTAGATGTTTTGCATTAAATTATGATTCTCGATGTTTTGCATTAAATGATGATTCTAGATGTTTTGCATTAAATGATGATTCTAGATGTTTTGCATTAAATTTAGATTCGAGATAGTTTGCATTAAATGATGATTCTAGATGTTTTGCATTAAATAATGATTCTAGATGTTTTGCATTAAATTATGATTCTAGATATTTTGCATTAAATAATGATTCTAGATGTTTTGCATTAAATGATGATTCTAGATGTTTTGCATTAAATTATGATTCTAGATGTTTTGCATTAAATAATGATTCTAGATGTTTTGCATTAATTTATGATTCTAGATGTTTTGCATTAAATTATGATTCTAGATGTTTTGCATTAAATGATGATTCTAGATGTTTTGCATTAAACAATGATTCTAGATGTTTTGCATTAAATGATGATTCTTGATGTTTTGCAAAATATCTAGAATCATTATTTTTGTATTAAATGATGATTCTAGATGTTTTGCATTAAATAATGATTCTAGATGTTTTGCATTAAATAATGATTCTAGATGTTTTGCAAAATATCTAGAATCATTATTTTTGTATTAAATGATGATTCTAGATGTTTTGCATTAAATAATGATTCTAGATGTTTTGCATTAAATGATGATTCTAGATGTTTTGCATTAAATAATGATTCTAGATGTTTTGCATTAAATAATGATTCTAGATGTTTTGCATTAAATAATGATTCTAGATGTTTTGCATTAAATTATGATTCTAGATGTTTTGCATTAAATAATGATTCTAGATTTTTTGCATTAAATGATGATTCTAGATGTTTTGCATTAAATAATGATTCTAGATGTTTTGCATTAAATGATGATTCTAGATATTTTGCATTAAATAATGATTCTAGATGTTTTGCATTAAATAATGATTCTAGATGTTTTGCATTAAATGATGATTCTAGATGTTTTGCATTAAATAATGATTCTAGATGTTTTGCATTAAATTATGATTCTAGATATTTTGCATTAAATGATAATTCTAGATGTTTTGCATTAAATAATGATTCTAGATGTTTTGCATTAAATAATGATTCTAGATGTTTTGCAAAATATCTAGAATCATTATTTTTGTATTAAATGATGATTCTAGATGTTTTGCATTAAATAATGATTCTAGATGTTTTGCATTAAATTATGATTCTAGATGTTTTGCATTAGATGATGATTCTAGATTTCTGTCATTAAATAATGATTCTAGATGTTTTGCATTAAATAATGATTCTAGATGTTTTGCATTAAATGATGATTCTAGATGTTTTGCATTAAATAATGATTCTTGATGTTTTGCATTAAATAATGATTCTAGATGTTTTGCATTAAATAATTATTCTAGATGTTTTGCATTAAATTATGATTCTAGATGTTTTGCATTAAATAATGATTCTAGATGTTTTGCATTAAATTATGATTCTAGATGTTTTGCATTAAATAATGATTCTAGATGTTTTGCATTAAAAATTATTCTATATGTTTTGCATTAAATTATGATTCTATATGTTTTGCATTAAATAATGATTCTAGATGTTTTGCATTAAATAATGATTCTAGATGTTTTGCATTAAATAATGATTCTAGATGTTTTGCATTAAAAATTATTCTATATGTTTTGCATAAATTAATGATTCTAGATGTTTTGCATTAAATAATGATTCTAGATGTTTTGCATTAAATAATGATTCTAGATGTTTTGCATTAAATTATGATTCTAGATGTTTTGCATTAAATAATGATTCTAGATGTTTTGCATTAAAAATTATTCTATATGTTTTGCATTAAATTATGATTCTATATGTTTTGCATTAAATAATGATTCTAGATGTTTTGCATTAAATAATGATTTTAGATGTTTTGCATTAAATTATGATTCTAGATGTTGTGCATTAAATAATGATTCTAGATGTTTTGCATTAAATAATGATTTTAGATGTTTTGCATTAAATTATGATTCTAGATGTTGTGCATTAAATAATGATTCTAGATGTGTTGCATAAAATAATGATTCTAGATGTTTTTCATTAAATGATGATTGTAGATGTTTTGCATTAAATTATGATTCTCGATGTTTTGCATTAAATGATGATTCTAGATGTTTTGCATTAAATGATGATTCTAGATGTTTTGCATTAAATTTAGATTCGAGATAGTTTGCATTAAATGATGATTCTAGATGTTTTGCATTAAATAATGATTCTAGATGTTTTGCATTAAATTATGATTCTAGATATTTTGCATTAAATAATGATTCTAGATGTTTTGCATTAAATGATGATTCTAGATGTTTTGCATTTAATTATGATTCTAGATGTTTTGCATTAAATAATGATTCTAGATGTTTTGCATTAATTTATGATTCTAGATGTTTTGCATTAAATTATGATTCTAGATGTTTTGCATTAAATGATGATTCTAGATGTTTTGCATTAAACAATGATTCTAGATGTTTTGCATTAAATAATGATTCTAGATGTTTTGCAAAATATCTAGAATCATTATTTTTGTATTAAATGATGATTCTAGATGTTTTGCATTAAATAATGATTCTAGATGTTTTGCATTAAATAATGATTCTAGATGTTTTGCAAAATATCTAGAATCATTATTTTTGTATTAAATGATGATTCTAGATGTTTTGCATTAAATAATGATTCTAGATGTTTTGCATTAAATGATGATTCTAGATGTTTTGCATTAAATAATGATTCTAGATGTTTTGCATTAAATAATGATTCTAGATGTTTTGCATTAAATAATGATTCTAGATGTTTTGCATTAAATTATGATTCTAGATGTTTTGCATTAAATAATGATTCTAGATGTTTTGCATTAAATGATGATTCTAGATGTTTTGCATTAAATAATGATTCTAGATGTTTTGCATTAAATGATGATTCTAGATATTTTGCATTAAATAATGATTCTAGATGTTTTGCATTAAATAATGATTCTAGATGTTTTGCATTAAATGATGATTCTAGATGTTTTGCATTAAATAATGATTCTAGATGTTTTGCATAAAATTATGATTCTAGATATTTTGCATTAAATGATAATTCTAGATGTTTTGCATTAAATAATGATTCTAGATGTTTTGCATTAAATAATGATTCTAGATGTTTTGCAAAATATCTAGAATCATTATTTTTGTATTAAATGATGATTCTAGATGTTTTGCATTAAATAATGATTCTAGATGTTTTGCATTAAATGATGATTGTAGATGTTTTGCATTAAATGATGATTCTAGATGTTTTGCATTAAATGATGATTCTAGATGTTTTGCATTACATAATGATTCTATATGTTTTGCATTAAATAATGATTCTAGATATTTTGCATTAAATGATGATTCTAGATGTTTTGCATTAAATTATGATTCTAGATGTTTTGCATTAAATGATGATTCTAGATGTTTTGCATTAAATGATGATTCTAGATGTTTTGCATTAAATGTAGATTCTAGATATTTTGCATTAAATGATGATTCTAGATGTTTTGCATTAAATAATGATTCTAGATGTTTTGCATTAAATGAGGATTCTAGATGTTTTGCATTAAATTATGATTCTAGATGTTTTGCATTAAATAATGATTCTAGATGTTTTGCATTAAATTATGTTTCTAGATGTTTTGCATTAAATGATGATTCTAGATGTTTTGCATTAAATAATGATTCTAGATGTTTTGCATTAAATAATGATTCTAGATGTTTTGCAAAATATCTAGAGTCATTATTTTTGTATTAAATAATGATTCTAGATGTTTTGCATTAAATAATGATTCTAGATGTTTTGCATTAAATAATGATTCTAGATGTTTTGCATTAAATTATGATTCTAGATGTTTTTCATTAAATGATTATTCTAGATGTTTTGAATCATATAATGATTCTAGATGTTTTGCATTAAATGATGATTCTAGATGTTTTGCATTCAATGATGATTCTAGATGTTTTGCATTAAATGATGATTCTAGATGTTTTGCATTAAATGATGATTCTAGATGTTTTGCATTAAATAATGATTCTAGATGTTTTGCATTAAATGATGATTCTAGATGTTTTGCATTCAATGATGATTCTAGATGTTTTGCATTAAATAATGATTCTAGATGTTTTGCATTAAATGATGATTCTAGATGTTTTGCATTAAATAATGATTCTAGATGTTTTGCATTAAATAATGATTCTAGATGTTTTGCATTAAATAATGATTCTAGATGTTTTGCATTCAATGATGATTCTAGATGTTTTGCATTAAATAATGATTCTAGATGTTTTGCATTAAATAATGATTCTAGATGTTTTGCATTAAATGATGATTCTAGATGTTTTGCATTAAATAATGATTCTAGATGTTTTGCATTAAATAATGATTCTAGATGTTTTGCATTCAATGATGATTCTAGATGTTTTGCATTAAATAATGATTCTAGATGTTTTGCATTAAATAATGATTCTAGATGTTTTGCATTAAATAATGATTCTAGATGTTTTGCATTAAATGATGATTCTAGATGTTTTGCATTAAATTATGATTCTAGATGTTTTGCATTAAATGATGATTCTAGATGTTTTGCATTATATAATGCTTCTAGATGTTTTGCATTATATAATGCTTCTAGATGTTTTGCATTAAATGATGATTCTAGATGTTTTGCATTAAATGATGATTCTAGATGTTTTGCATTAAATTTAGATTCTAGATATTTTGCATTAAATGATGATTCTAGATGTTTTGCATTAAATAATTATTCTAGATGTTTTGCATTAAATGATGATTCTAGATATTTTGCATTAAATGATGATTCTAGATGTTTTGCATTAAATAATGATTCTAGATGTTTTGCATTAAATTATGATTCTAGATGTTTTGCATTAAATAATGATTCTAGATGTTTTGCATTAAATGATGATTCTAGATGTTTTGCATTAAATAATGATTCTAGATGTTTTGCATTAAATGATGATTCTAGATATTTTGCATTAAATAATGATTCTAGATGTTTTGCATTAAATAATGATTCTAGATGTTTTGCATTAAATGATGATTCTAGATGTTTTGCATTAAATAATGATTCAAGATGTTTTGCATTAAATGATGATTCTAGATGTTTTGCATTAAATAATGATTCTAGATGTTTTGCATTAAATAATGATTCTAGATGTTTTGCATTAAATAATGATTCTAGATGTTTTGCATTAAATGATGATTGTAGATGTTTTGCATTAAATGATGATTCGAGATGTTTTGCATTAAATGATGATTCTAGATGTTTTGCATTAAATAATGATTCTATATGTTTTGCATTAAATGATGATTCTAGATGTTTTGCATTAAATTATGATTCTAGATGTTTTGCATTAAATGATGATTCTAGATGTTTTGCATTAAATAATGATTCTAGATATTTTGCATTAAATGATGATTCTAGATGTTTTGCATTAAATTATGATTCTAGATGTTTTGCATTAAATGATGATTCTAGATGTTTTGCATTAAATGTAGATTCTAGATATTTTGCATTAAATGATGATTCTAGATGTTTTGCATTAAATAATGATTCTAGATGTTTTGCATTAAATGATGATTCTAGATGTTTTGCATTAAATAATGATTCTAGATGTTTTGCATTAAATGATGATTCTAGATGTTTTGCATTAAATTATGATTCTAGATTTTTTGCATTAAATGATGATTCTAGATGTTTTGCATTAAATAATGATTCTAGATGTTTTGCATTAAATGATGATTCTAGATGTTTTGCATTAAATAATGATTCTAGATGTTTTGCATTAAATAATGATTCTAGATGTTTTGCAGTAAATTATGTTTCTAGATGTTTTGCATTAAATGATGATTCTAGATGTTTTGCATTAAATAATGATTCTAGATGTTTTGCATTAAATAATGATTCTAGATGTTTTGCAAAATATCTAGAATCATTATTTTTGTATTAAATAATTATTCTAGATGTTTTGCATTAAATAATGATTCTAGATGTTTTGCATTAAATAATGATTCTAGATGTTTTGCATTAAATTATGATTCTAGATGTTTTTCATTAAATGATTATTCTAGATGTTTTGAATCAAATAATGATTCTAGATGTTTTGCATTAAATGATGATTCTAGATGTTTTGCATTAAATGATGATTCTAGAGTTTTTGCATTAAATAATGATTCTAGATGTTTTGCATTAAATGATGATTCTAGATGTTATGCATTAAATTATGATTCTAGATGTTTTGCATTAAATGATGATTCTAGATGTTTTGCATTATATAATGCTTCTAGATGTTTTGCATTAAATGATTATTCTAGATGTTTTGCATTAAATGATGATTCTAGATGTTTTGCATTAAATTTAGATTCTAGATATTTTGCATTAAATGATGATTCTAGATGTTTTGCATTAAATAATTATTCTAGATGTTTTGCATTAAATGATGATTCTAGATGTTTTGCATTAAATGATGATTCTAGATGTTTTGCATTAAATTATGATTCTAGATGTTTTGCATTAAATGATGATTCTAGATGTTTTGCATTAAATAATGATTCTAGATGTTTTGCATTAAATTATGATTCTAGATGTTTTGCATTAAAAAATGATTCTAGATATTTTGCATTAAATTATGATTCTAGATGTTTTGCATTAAATTATGATTCTAGATGTTTTGCATTAAATGATGATTCTAGATGTTTTGCATTAAATAATGATTCTAGATATTTTGCATTAATTTATGATTCTAGATGTTTTGCATTAAATTATGATTCTAGATGTTTTGCATTAAATGATGATTCTAGATGTTTTGCATTAAACAATGATTCTAGATGTTTTGCATTAAATAATGATTCTAGATGTTTTGCAAAATATCTAGAATCATTATTTTTGTATTAAATCATGATTCTAGATGTTTTGCATTAAATAATGATTCTAGATGTTTTGCATTAAATAATGATTCTAGATGTTTTGCAAAATATCTAGAATCATAATTTTTGTATTAAATGATGATTCTAGATGTTTTTCATTAAATAATGATTCTAGATGTTTTGCATTAAATGATGATTCTAGATGTTTTGCATTAAATAATGATTCTAGATGTTTTGCATTAAATAATGATTCTAGATGTTTTGCATTAAATAATGATTCTAGATGTTTTGCATTAAATTATGATTCTAGATGTTTTGCATTAAATAATGATTCTAGATGTTTTGCATTAAATGATGATTCTAGATGTTTTGCATGAAATAATGATTCTAGATGTTTTGCATTAAATGATGATTCTAGATATTTTGCATTAAATAATGATTCTAGATATTTTGCATTAAATGATGATTCTAGATGTTTTGCATTAAATTATGATTCTAGATGTTTTTCATTAAATGATGATTCTAGATGTTTTGCATTAAATAATGATTCTAGATGTTTTGCATTAAATGATGATTCTAGATTTTTTGCATTAAATAATGATTCTAGATGTTTTGCATTAAATAATGATTCTAGATGTTTTGCATTAAATTATGTTTCTAGATGTTTTGCATTAAATGATGATTCTAGATGTTTTGCATTAAATAATGATTCTAGATGTTTTGCATTAAATAATGATTCTAGATGTTTTGCAAAATATCTAGAATCATTATTTTTGTATTAAATAATGATTCTAGATGTTTTGCATTAAATAATGATTCTAGATGTTTTGCATTAAATAATGATTCTAGATGTTTTGCATTAAATTATGATTCTAGATGTTTTTCATTAAATGATTATTCTAGATGTTTGTAATCAAATAATGATTCTAGATGTTTTGCATTAAATGATGATTCTAGATGTTTTGCATTAAATGATGATTCTAGATGTTTTGCATTAAATAATGATTCTAGATGTTTTGCATTAAATGATGATTCTAGATGTTTTGCATTAAATTATGATTCTAGATGTTTTGCATTAAATGATGATTCTAGATGTTTTGCATTATATAATGCTTCTAGATGTTTTGCATTAAATGATGATTCTAGATGTTTTGCATTAAATGATGATTCTAGATGTTTTGCATTAAATTTAGATTCTAGATATTTTGCATTAAATGATGATTCTAGATGTTTTGCATTAAATAATTATTCTAGATGTTTTGCATTAAATGATGATTCTAGATGTTTTGCATTAAATGATGATTCTAGATGTTTTGCATTAAATTATGATTCTAGATGTTTTGCATTAAATGATGATTCTAGATGTTTTGCATTAAATAATGATTCTAGATGTTTTGCATTAAATTATGATTCTAGATGTTTTGCATTAAATAATGATTCTAGATATTTTGCATTAAATTATGATTCTAGATGTTTTGCATTAAATGATGATTCTAGATGTTTTGCATTAAATAATGATTCTAGATATTTTGCATTAAATGATGATTCTAGATGTTTTGCATTAAATTATGATTCTAGATGTTTTGCATTAAATTATGATTCTAGATGTTTTGCATTAAATGATGATTCTAGATTTTTTGCATTAAATAATGATTCTAGATATTTTGCATTAAATGATGATTCTAGATGTTTTGCATTAAATTATGATTCTAGATGTTTTGCATTAAATGATGATTCTAGATGTTTTGCATTAAATAATGATTCTAGATATTTTGCATTAATTTATGATTCTAGATGTTTTGCATTAAATTATGATTCTAGATGTTTTGCATTAAATGATGATTCTAGATGTTTTGCATTAAACAATGATTCTAGATGTTTTGCATTAAATAATGATTCTAGATGTTTTGCAAAATATCTAGAATCATTATTTTTTTATTAAATGATGATTCTAGATGTTTTGCATTAAATAATGATTCTAGATGTTTTGCATTAAATAATGATTCTAGATGTTTTGCAAAATATCTAGAATCATTATTTTTGTATTAAATGATGATTCTAGATGTTTTGCATTAAATAATGATTCTAGATGTTTTGCATTAAATGATGATTCTAGATGTTTTGCATTAAATAATGATTCTAGATGTTTTGCATTAAATAATGATTCTAGATGTTTTGCATTAAATAATGATTCTAGATGTTTTGCATTAAATTATGATTCTAGATGTTTTGCATTAAATAATGATTCTAGATGTTTTGCATTAAATGATGATTCTAGATGTTTTGCATGAAATAATGATTCTAGATGTTTTGCATTAAATGATGATTCTAGATAGTTTGCATTAAATAATGATTCTAGATATTTTGCATTAAATGATGATTCTAGATGTTTTGCATTAAATTATGATTCTAGATGTTTTTCATTAAATGATGATTCTAGATGTTTTGCATTAAATGATGATTCTAGATGTTTTGCATTAAATGTAGATTCTAGATATTTTGCATTAAATGATGATTCTAGATGTTTTGCATTAAATAATGATTCTAGATGTTTTGCATTAAATGATGATTCTAGATGTTTTGCATTAAATAATGATTCTAGATGTTTTGCATTAAATGATGATTCTAGATGTTTTGCATTAAATTATGATTCTAGATGTTTTGCATTAAATGATGATTCTAGATGTTTTGCATTAAATAATGATTCTAGATGTTTTGCATTAAATGATGAGTCTAGATGTTTTGCATTAAATTATGATTCTAGATGTTTTGCATTAAATAATGATTCTAGATGTTTTGCATTAAATTATGTTTCTAGATGTTTTGCATTAAATGATGATTCTAGATGTTTTGCATTGAATAATTATTCTAGATGTTTTGCATTAAATAATGATTCTAGATGTTTTGCAAAATATCTAGAATCATTATTTTTGTATTAAATAATGATTCTAGATGTTTTGCATTAAATAATGATTCTAGATATTTTGCATTAAATGATGATTCTAGATGTTTTGCATTAAATTATGATTCTTGATGTTTTGCATTAAATTATGATTCTAGATGTTTTGCATTAAATGATGATTCTAGATGTTTTGCATTAAATAATGATTCTAGATATTTTGCATTAAATGATGATTCTAGATGTTTTGCATTAAATTATGATTCTAGATGTTTTGCATTAAATGATGATTCTAGATGTTTTGCATTAAATGATGATTCTAGATGTTTTGCATTAAATGTAGATTCTAGATATTTTGCATTAAATGATGATTCTAGATGTTTTGCATTAAATAATGATTCTAGATGTTTTGCATTAAATTATGATTGTAGATGTTTTGCATTAAATGATGATTCTAGATGTTTTGCATTAAATGATGATTCTAGATGTTTTGCATTAAATGATGATTCTAGATGTTTTGCATTAAATTATGATTCTAGATGTTTTGCATTAAATGATGATTCTAGATGTTTTGCATTAAATGATGATTCTAGATGTGTTGCATTAAATTTAGATTCTAGATATTTTGCATGAAATGATGATTCTAGATGTTTTGCATTAAATAATGATTCTAGATGTTTTGCATTAAATGATGATTCTAGATGTTTTGCATTAAATGATGATTCTAGATGTTTTCCATTAAATAATGATTCTAGATTTTTTGCATTAAATTATGATTCTAGATTTTTTGCATTAAATAATGATTCTAGATGTTTTGCATTAAATTATGATTCTAGATGTTTTGCATTAAATAATGATTCTAGATGTTTTGCATTAAATGATGATTCTAGATGTGTTGCATTAAATTATGATTCTAGATGTTTTGCATTACATTATGATTTTAGATGTTTTGCATTA
Organism: Euprymna scolopes; assembly: GCF_053919585.1. Classification (NCBI taxonomy): domain Eukaryota; kingdom Metazoa; phylum Mollusca; class Cephalopoda; order Sepiida; family Sepiolidae; genus Euprymna; species Euprymna scolopes. The sequence goes on from NC_136504.1 coordinate 75,280,691, forward strand.
AATTATGATTCTAGATGTTTTGCATTAAATGATGATTCTAGATGTTTTGCATTAAATGATGATTCCAGATGTTTTGCATTAAATTATGATTCTAGATGTTTTGCATTAAATGATGATTCTAGATGTTTTGCATTAAATTATGATTTTAGATTTTTTGCATTAAATGATGATTCTAGATGTTTTGCATTAAATAATTATTCTGGATATTTTGCATTAAATAATGATTCTAGATGTTTTGCATTAAATGATGATTCTAGATGTTTTGCATTAAATAATGATTCTAGATGTTTTGCATTAAATGATGATTCTATATGTTTTGCATTAAATGATGATTCTAGATGTTTTGCATTATATAATGATTCTAGATGTTTTGCATTACATGATGATTCTAGATGTTTTGCATTAAATTATGATTCTAGATGTTTTGCATTAAATGATGATTCTAGATGTTTTGCATTAAATTTAGATTCTAGATATTTTGCATTAAATGATGATTCTAGATGTTTTGCATTAAATAATGATTCTTGATGTTTTGCATTAAATGATGATTCTAGATGTTTTGCATTAAATAATGATTCTAGATGTTTTGCATTAAATGATGATTCTAGATGTTTTGCATTAAATTATGATTCTAGATTTTTTGCATTAAATAATGATTCTAGATTTTTTGCATTAAATAATGATTCTAGATGTTTTGCATTAAATTATGATTCTAGATGTTTTGCATTAAATGATGATTCTAGATTTTTGCATTAAATGATGATTCTAGATGTTTTGCATTAAACAATGATTCTAGATGTTTTGCATTAAATAATGATTCTAGATGTTTTGCAAAATATCTAGAATCATTATTTTTGTATTAAATGATGATTATAGATGTTTTGCATTAAATAATGATTCTAGATGTTTTGCATTAAATAATGATTCTAGATGTTTTGCAAAATATCTAGAATCATTATTTTTGTATTAAATGATGATTCTAGATGTTTTGCATTAAATAATGATTCTAGATGTTTTGCATTAAATTATGATTCTAGATGTTTTGCATTAAATAATGATTCTAGATGTTTTGCATTAAATAATGATTCTAGATGTTTTGCATTAAATAATGATTCTAGATGTTTTGCATTAAATTATGATTCTAGATGTTTTGCATTAAATAATGATTCTAGAGGTTTTGCATTAAATGATGATTCTAGATGTTTTGCATTAAATGATGATTCTAGATGTTTTGCATTAAATGATGTTTCTAGATATTTTGCATTAAATAATGATTCTAGATGTTTTGCATTAAATAATGATTCTAGATGTTTTGCATTAAATGATGATTCTAGATGTTTTGCATTAAATAATGATTCCAGATGTTTTGCATTAAATGATTATTCTAGATGTTTTGCATTAAATAATGATTCTAGATGTTTTGCATTAAATAATGATTCTAGATGTTTTGCATTAAATAATGATTCTAGATGTTTTGCATTAAATGATGATTGTAGATGTTTTGCATTAAATGATGATTCTAGATGTTTTGCATTAAATGACGATTCTAGATGTTTTGCATTAAATAATGATTCTAGATGTTTTGCATTAAATGATGATTCTATATGTTTTGCATTAAATCATGATTCTAGATGTTTTGCATTAAATGATGATTCAAGATGTTTTGCATTAAATAATGATTCTAGATATCATTAAATGATGATTCTAGATGTTTTGCATTAAATGATGATTCTAGATGTTTTGCATTAAATGATGATTCTAGATGTTTTGCTTTAAATTTAGATTCTAGATATTTTGCATTAAATGATGATTCTAGATGTTTTGCATTAAATAATGATTCTAGATGTTTTGCATTAAATGATGATTCTAGATGTTTTGCATTAAATTATGATTCTAGATGTTTTGCATTAAATTATGATTCTAGATGTTTTGCATTAAATGATGATTCTAGATGTTTTGCATTAAATAATGATTCTAGATGTTTTGCATTAAATGATGATTCTAGATGTTTTGCATTAAATTATGATTCTAGATGTTTTGCATTAAATTATGATTCTAGATGTTTTGCATTAAATGATGATTCTAGATGTTTTGCATTAAATAATGATTCTAGATGTTTTGCATTAAATGATGATTCTAGATGTTTTGCATTAAATTATGATTCTAGATGTTTTGCATTAAATAATGATTCTAGATGTTTTGCATTAGTTTATGTTTCTAGATGTTTTGCATTAAATGATGATTCTAGATGTTTTGCATTAAATAATGATTCTAGATGTTTTGCATTAAATAATGATTCTAGATGTTTTGCATTAAATAATGATTCTAGATGTTTTGCAAAATATCTAGAATCATTATTTTTGTATTAAATGATGATTCTAGATGTTTTGCATTAAATAATGATTCTAGAAATTTTGCATTAAATGATGATTCTAGATGTGTTGCATTAAATAATGATTCTAGATGTTTTGTATTAAATTATGATTCTAGATGTTTTGCATTAAATGATGATTCTAGATGTGTCGCATTAAATGATGATTCTAGATGTTTTGCATTAAATTTAGATTCTAGATATTTTGCATTAAATGATGATTCTAGATGTTTTGCATTAAATGATGATTCTAGATGTTTTGCATTAAATTTAGATTCTAGATATTTTGCATGAAATGATGATTCTAGATGTTTTGCATTAAATAATGATTCTAGATGTTTTGCATTAAATGATGATTCTAGATGTTTTGCATTAAATGATGATTCTAGATGTTTTCCATTAAATAATGATTCTAGATTTTTTGCATTAAATTATGATTCTAGATTTTTTGCATTAAATAATGATTCTAGATGTTTTGCATTAAATTATGATTCTAGATGTTTTGCATTAAATAATGATTCTAGATGTTTTGCATTAAATGATGATTCTAGATGTGTTGCATTAAATTATGATTCTAGATGTTTTGCATTACATTATGATTTTAGATGTTTTGCATTAAATTATGATTCTTGATGTTTTGCATTAAATGATGATTCTAGATGTTTTGCATTAAATGATGATTCCAGATGTTTTGCATTAAATTATGATTCTAGATGTTTTGCATTAAATGATGATTCTAGATGTTTTGCATTAAATTATGATTTTAGATTTTTTGCATTAAATGATGATTCTAGATGTTTTGCATTAAATAATTATTCTGGATATTTTGCATTAAATAATGATTCTAGATGTTTTGCATTAAATGATGATTCTAGATGTTTTGCATTAAATAATGATTCTAGATGTTTTGCATTAAATGATGATTCTAGATGTTTTGCATTAAATGATGATTCTAGATGTTTTGCATTATATAATGATTCTAGATGTTTTGCATTACATGATGATTCTAGATGTTTTGCATTAAATTATGATTCTAGATGTTTTGCATTAAATGATGATTCTAGATGTTTTGCATTAAATTTAGATTCTAGATATTTTGCATTAAATGATGATTCTAGATGTTTTGCATTAAATAATGATTCTTGATGTTTTGCATTAAATGATGATTCTAGATGTTTTGCATTAAATAATGATTCTAGATGTTTTGCATTAAATGATGATTCTAGATGTTTTGCATTAAATTATGATTCTAGATTTTTTGCATTAAATAATGATTCTAGATTTTTTGCATTAAATAATGATTCTAGATGTTTTGCATTAAATTATGATTCTAGATGTTTTGCATTAAATGATGATTCTAGATGTTTTGCATTAAATGATGATTCTAGATGTTTTGCATTAAACAATGATTCTAGATGTTTTGCATTAAATAATGATTCTAGATGTTTTGCAAAATATCTAGAATCATTATTTTTGTATTAAATGATGATTATAGATGTTTTGCATTAAATAATGATTCTAGATGTTTTGCATTAAATAATGATTCTAGATGTTTTGCAAAATATCTAGAATCATTATTTTTGTATTAAATGATGATTCTAGATGTTTTGCATTAAATAATGATTCTAGATGTTTTGCATTAAATTATGATTCTAGATGTTTTGCATTAAATAATGATTCTAGATGTTTTGCATTAAATAATGATTCTAGATGTTTTGCATTAAATAATGATTCTAGATGTTTTGCATTAAATTATGATTCTAGATGTTTTGCATTAAATAATGATTCTAGAGGTTTTGCATTAAATGATGATTCTAGATGTTTTGCATTAAATGATGATTCTAGATGTTTTGCATTAAATGATGTTTCTAGATATTTTGCATTAAATAATGATTCTAGATGTTTTGCATTAAATAATGATTCTAGATGTTTTGCATTAAATGATGATTCTAGATGTTTTGCATTAAATAATGATTCCAGATGTTTTGCATTAAATGATTATTCTAGATGTTTTGCATTAAATAATGATTCTAGATGTTTTGCATTAAATAATGATTCTAGATGTTTTGCATTAAATAATGATTCTAGATGTTTTGCATTAAATGATGATTGTAGATGTTTTGCATTAAATGATGATTCTAGATGTTTTGCATTAAATGACGATTCTAGATGTTTTGCATTAAATAATGATTCTAGATGTTTTGCATTAAATGATGATTCTATATGTTTTGCATTAAATCATGATTCTAGATGTTTTGCATTAAATGATGATTCAAGATGTTTTGCATTAAATAATGATTCTAGATATCATTAAATGATGATTCTAGATGTTTTGCATTAAATGATGATTCTAGATGTTTTGCATTAAATGATGATTCTAGATGTTTTGCTTTAAATTTAGATTCTAGATATTTTGCATTAAATGATGATTCTAGATGTTTTGCATTAAATAATGATTCTAGATGTTTTGCATTAAATGATGATTCTAGATGTTTTGCATTAAATTATGATTCTAGATGTTTTGCATTAAATTATGATTCTAGATGTTTTGCATTAAATGATGATTCTAGATGTTTTGCATTAAATAATGATTCTAGATGTTTTGCATTAAATGATGATTCTAGATGTTTTGCATTAAATTATGATTCTAGATGTTTTGCATTAAATTATGATTCTAGATGTTTTGCATTAAATGATGATTCTAGATGTTTTGCATTAAATAATGATTCTAGATGTTTTGCATTAAATGATGATTCTAGATGTTTTGCATTAAATTATGATTCTAGATGTTTTGCATTAAATAATGATTCTAGATGTTTTGCATTAGTTTATGTTTCTAGATGTTTTGCATTAAATGATGATTCTAGATGTTTTGCATTAAATAATGATTCTAGATGTTTTGCATTAAATAATGATTCTAGATGTTTTGCATTAAATAATGATTCTAGATGTTTTGCAAAATATCTAGAATCATTATTTTTGTATTAAATGATGATTCTAGATGTTTTGCATTAAATAATGATTCTAGAAATTTTGCATTAAATGATGATTCTAGATGTGTTGCATTAAATAATGATTCTAGATGTTTTGTATTAAATTATGATTCTAGATGTTTTGCATTAAATGATGATTCTAGATGTGTCGCATTAAATGATGATTCTAGATGTTTTGCATTAAATTTAGATTCTAGATATTTTGCATTAAATGATGATTCTAGATGTTTTGCATTAAATAATGATTCTAGATGTTTTGCATTAAATGATGATTCTAGATGTTTTGCATTAAATAATGATTCTAGATGTTTTGCATTAAATAATGATTCTAGATGTTTTGCAAAATATCTAGAATCATTATTTTTGTATTAAATTATGATTCTAAATGTTTTGCATTAAATAATGATTCTAGATGTTTTGCATTAAATTATGATTCTAGATGTTTTGCATTAAATGATGATTCTAGATATTTTGCATTAAATAATGATTCTAGATATTTTGCATTTAATAATGATTCTAGATGTTTTGCATTAAATGATTATTCTAGATGTTTTGCATTAAATTATGATTCTAGATGTTTTGCATTAAATAATGATACTAGATGTTTTGCATTAAATTATGATTCTAGATGTTTTGCATTAAATAATGATTCTAGATGTTTTGCATTAAATAATGATTCTAGATGTTTTGCATTAAATTATGATTCTAGATGTTTTGCATTAAATAATGATTCTAGATGTTTTGCATTAAATGATGATTCTAGATGTGTTGCATTAAATTATGATTCTAGATGTTTTGCATTACATTATGATTTTAGATGTTTTGCATTAAATTATGATTCTAGATGTTTTGCATTAAATGATGATTCTAGATGTTTTGCATTAAATGATGATTCCAGATGTTTTGCATTAAATTATGATTCTAGATGTTTTGCATTAAATGATGATTCTAGATGTTTTGCATTAAATTATGATTTTAGATTTTTTGCATTAAATGATGATTCTAGATGTTTTGCATTAAATAATGATTCTGGATATTTTGCATTAAATAATGATTCTAGATGTTTTGCATTAAATGATGATTCTAGATGTTTTGCATTAAATAATGATTCTAGATGTTTTGCATTAAATGATGATTCTAGATGTTTTGCATTAAATTATGATTCTAGATGTTTTGCATTAAATGATGATTCTAGATGTTTTGCATTATATAATGATTCTAGATGTTTTGCATTACATGATGATTCTAGATGTTTTGCATTAAATTATGATTCTAGATGTTTTGCATTAAATGATGATTCTAGATGTTTTGCATTAAATGATGATTCTAGATGTTTTGCATTAAATTTAGATTCTAGATATTTGCATTAAATGATGATTCTAGATGTTTTGCATTAAATAATGATTCTTGATGTTTTGCATTAAATGATGATTCTAGATGTTTTGCATTAAATAATGATTCTAGATGTTTTGCATTAAATGATGATTCTAGATGTTTTGCATTAAATTATGATTCTAGATTTTTTGCATTAAATAATGATTCTAGATTTTTTGCATTAAATAATGATTCTAGATGTTTTGCATTAAATTATGATTCTAGATGTTTTGCATTAAATGATGATTCTAGATGTTTTGCATTAAATGATGATTCTAGATGTTTTGCATTAAACAATGATTCTAGATGTTTTGCATTAAATAATGATTCTAGATGTTTTGCAAAATATCTAGAATCATTATTTTTGTATTAAATGATGATTATAGATGTTTTGCATTAAATAATGATTCTAGATGTTTTGCATTAAATAATGATTCTAGATGTTTTGCAAAATATCTAGAATCATTATTTTTGTATTAAATGATGATTCTAGATGTTTTGCATTAAATAATGATTCTAGATGTTTTGCATTAAATTATGATTCTAGATGTTTTGCATTAAATAATGATTCTAGATGTTTTGCATTAAATAATGATTCTAGATGTTTTGCATTAAATAATGATTCTAGATGTTTTGCATTAAATTATGATTCTAGATGTTTTGCATTAAATAATGATTCTAGAGGTTTTGCATTAAATGATGATTCTAGATGTTTTGCATTAAATGATGATTCTAGATGTTTTGCATTAAATGATGTTTCTAGATATTTTGCATTAAATAATGATTCTAGATGTTTTGCATTAAATAATGATTCTAGATGTTTTGCATTAAATGATGATTCTAGATGTTTTGCATTAAATAATGATTCTAGATGTTTTGCATTAAATGATGATTCTAGATGTTTTGCATTAAATAATGATTCTAGATGTTTTGCATTAAATAATGATTCTAGATGTTTTGCATTAAATAATGATTCTAGATGTTTTGCATTAAATGATGATTGTAGATGTTTTGCATTAAATGATGATTCTAGATGTTTTGCATTAAATGACGATTCTAGATGTTTTGCATAAAATAATGATTCTAGATGTTTTGCATTAAATGATGATTCTATATGTTTTGCATTAAATCATGATTCTAGATGTTTTGCATTAAATGATGATTCAAGATGTTTTGCATTAAATAATGATTCTAGATATCATTAAATGATGATTCTAGATGTTTTGCATTAAATTATGATTCTAGATGTTTTGCATTAAATGATGATTCTAGATGTTTTGCATTAAATGATGATTCTAGATGTTTTGCTTTAAATTTAGATTCTAGATATTTTGCATTAAATGATGATTCTAGATGTTTTGCATTAAATAATGATTCTAGATGTTTTGCATTAAATGATGATTCTAGATGTTTTGCATTAAATTATGATTCTAGATGTTTTGCATTAAATTATGATTCTAGATGTTTTGCATTAAATGATGATTCTAGATGTTTTGCATTAAATAATGATTCTAGATGTTTTGCATTAAATGATGATTCTAGATGTTTTGCATTAAATTATGATTCTAGATGTTTTGCATTAAATTATGATTCTAGATGTTTTGCATTAAATGATGATTCTAGATGTTTTGCATTAAATAATGATTCTAGATGTTTTGCATTAAATGATGATTCTAGATGTTTTGCATTAAATTATGATTCTAGATGTTTTGCATTAAATAATGATTCTAGATGTTTTGCATTAGTTTATGTTTCTAGATGTTTTGCATTAAATGATGATTCTAGATGTTTTGCATTAAATAATGATTCTAGATGTTTTGCATTAAATAATGATTCTAGATGTTTTGCATTAAATAATGATTCTAGATGTTTTGCAAAATATCTAGAATCATTATTTTTGTATTAAATGATGATTCTAGATGTTTTGCATTAAATAATGATTCTAGAAATTTTGCATTAAATGATGATTCTAGATGTGTTGCATTAAATAATGATTCTAGATGTTTTGTATTAAATTATGATTCTAGATGTTTTGCATTAAATGATGATTCTAGATGTGTCGCATTAAATGATGATTCTAGATGTTTTGCATTAAATTTAGATTCTAGATATTTTGCATTAAATGATGATTCTAGATGTTTTGCATTAAATAATGATTCTAGATGTTTTGCATTAAATGATGATTCTAGATGTTTTGCATTAAATAATGATTCTAGATGTTTTGCATTAAATAATGATTCTAGATGTTTTGCAAAATATCTAGAATCATTATTTTTGTATTAAATTATGATTCTAAATGTTTTGCATTAAATAATGATTCTAGATGTTTTGCATTAAATTATGATTCTAGATGTTTTGCATTAAATGATGATTCTAGATATTTTGCATTAAATAATGATTCTAGATGTTTTGCATTAAATGATTATTCTAGATGTTTTGCATTAAATTATGATTCTAGATGTTTTGCATTAAATAATGATACTAGATGTTTTGCATTAAATTATGATTCTAGATGTTTTGCATTAAATAATGATTCTAGATGTTTTGCATTAAATAATGATTCTAGATGTTTTGCATTAAATAATGATTCTAGATGTTTTGCATTGAATGATGATTCTAGATGTTTTACATTAAATAATGATTCTAGATGTTTTGCATTAAATAATGATTCTAGATGTTTTGCATTAAATAATGATTCTAGATATTTTGCATTAAATATTATTCTAGATGTTTTGCATTAAATTATGATTCTATATGTTTTGCATTAAATAATGATTCTAGATGTTTTGCATTAAATAATGATTTTAGATGTTTTGCATTAAATTATGATTCTAGATGTTTTGCATTAAATTATGATTCTAGATGTTTTGCATTAAATTATGATTCTAGATGTTTTGCATTAAATGATGATTGTAGATTTTTTGCATTAAATGATGATTCTAGATGTTTTGCATTAAATTTAGATTCTAGATATTTTGCATTAAATGATGATTCTAGATGTTTTGCATTAAATGATGATTCTAGATGTTTTGCATTAAATGATTATTCTAGATGTTTTGCATTAAATAATGATTCTAGATGTTTTGCATTAAATGATGATTCTAGATGTTTTGCATTAAATTATGATTCTAGATGTTTTGCATTAAATGATGATTCTAGATATTTTGCATTACATAATGATTCTAGATGTTTTGCATTAAATTATGATTCTAGATGGTTTGGATTAAATGATGATTCTAGATGTTTTGCATTAAATAATGATTCTAGATGTTTTGCATTAAATAATGATTCTAGATGTTTTGCATTAAATTATGATTCTAGATGTTTTGTCATTAAATAATGATTCTAGATGTTTTGCATTAAATTATGATTCTAGATATTTTGCATTAAATGATAATTCTAGATGTTTTGCATTAAATAATGATTCTAGATGTTTTGCATTAAATAATGATTCTTGATGTTTTGCAAAATATCTAGAATCATTATTTTTGTATTAAATGATAATTCTAGATGTTTTGCATTAAATGATGATTCTAGATGTTTTGCATTAAATTATGATTCTAGATGTTTTGCATTAGATGATGATTCTAGATGTCTGTCATTAAATAATGATTCTAGATGTTTTGCATTAAATAATGATTCTAGATGTTTTGCATTAAATGATGATTCTAGATGTTTTGCATTAAATAATGATTCTAGATGTTTTGCATGAAATAATGATTCTAGATGTTTTGCATTAAATAATGATTCTAGATGTTTTGCATTAAATAATGATTCTAGATGTTTTGCATTAAAAAATTATTCTAGATGTTTTGCATTAAATTATGATTCCATATGTTTTGCATTAAATAATGATTCTAGATGTTTTGCATTAAATAATGATTTTAGATGTTGTGCATTAAATTATGATTCTTGATGTTGTTCATTAAATAATGATTCTAGATGTGTTGCATTAAATTAGGATTCTAGATGTTGTGCATTAAATGATGATTCTAGCTGTTTTGCATTAAATTATGATTCTAGATGTTTTGCATTAAATGATGATTCTAGATGTTTTGCATTAAATTATGATTCTAGATGTTTTGCATTAAATGATGATTCTAGATGTTTTGCATGAAATAATGATTCTAGATGTTTTGCAAAATATCTAGAGTAATTATTTTTGTATTAAATGATGATTCTAGATGTTTTGCATTAAATAATGATTCTAGATGTTTTGCATTAAATGATGATTCTAGATGTTTTGCATTAAATGATGATTCTAGATGTTTTGCATTAAATAAGGATTCTAGATGTTTTGCATCAAATAATGATTCTAGATGTTTTGCATTAAATAATGATTCTAGATGTTTTGCATTAAATGATGATTCTAGATGTTTTGCATTAAATAATGATTCTAGATATGTTGCATTAAATGATGATTCTAGATGTGTTGCATTAAATGATGATTCTAGATGTTTTGCATTAAATGATGATTCTAGATGTTTTGCATTAAATAATGATTCTAGATGTTTTGCATTAAATGATGATTCTAGATGTGTTGCATTAAATTATGATTCTAGATGTTTTGCATTAAATGATGATTCTAGATGTTTTGCATTATATAATGATTCTAGATGTTTTGCATTAAATGATGATTCTAGATGTTTTGCATTAAATTATGATTCTAGATATTTTGCATTAAATGATGATTCTAGATGTTTTGCATTAAATGATTCTAGATGTTTTGCATTAAATTTAGATTCTAGATATTTTGCATTAAATGATGATTCTAGATGTTTTGCATTAAATAATGATTCTAGATGTTTTGCATTAAATGATGATTCTAGATGTTTTGCATTAAATAATTATTCTAGATGTTTTGCATTAAATGATGATTCTAGATGTTTTGCATTAAATTATGATTCTAGATGTTGTGCATTAAATAATGATTCTAGATGTTTTGCATTAATTTATGATTCTAGATGTTTTGCATTAAATTATGATTCTAGATGTTTTGCATTAAATGATGATTCTAGATGTTTTGCATTAAACAATGATTCTAGATGTTTTGCATTAAATAATGATTCTAGATGTTTTGCAAAATATCTAGAATCATTATTTTTGTATTAAATGATGATTCTAGATATTTTGCATTAAATAATGATTCTAGATGTTTTGCATTAAATAATGATTCTAGATGTTTTGCATTAAATGATGATTCTAGATGTTTTGCATTAAATAATGGTTCTAGATGTTTTGCATTAAATGATGATTCTAGATGTTTTGCATTAAATTATGATTCTAGATGTTTTGCATTAAATGATGATTCTAGATGTTTTGCATTACATAATGATTCTAGATGTTTTGCATTAAATTATGATTCTAGATGGTTTGGATTAAATGATGATTCTAGATGTTTTGCATTAAATAATGATTCTAGATGTTTTGCATTAAATAATGATTCTAGATGTTTTGCATTAAATTATGATTCTAGATGTTTTGTCATTAAATAATGATTCTAGATGTTTTGCATTAAATTATGATTCTAGATATTTTGCATTAAATGATAATTCTAGATGTTTTGCATTAAATAATGATTCTAGATGTTTTGCATTAAATAATGATTCTTGATGTTTTGCAAAATATCTAGAATCATTATTTTTGTATTAAATGATGATTCTAGATGTTTTGCATTAAATAATGATTCTAGATGTTTTGCATTAAATTATGATTCTAGATGTTTTGCATTAGATGATGATTCTAGATGTCTGTCATTAAATAATGATTCTAGATGTTTTGCATTAAATAATGATTCTAGATGTTTTGCATTAAATAATGATTCTAGATGTTTTGCATTAAATCATGATTCTAGATGTTTTGCATTAAATAATGATTCTAGATGTTTTGCATGAAATAATGATTCTAGATGTTTTGCATTAAATCATGATTCTAGATGTTTTGCATTAAATAATGATTCTAGATGTTTTGCATTAAAAATTATTCTAGATGTTTTGCATTAAATTATGATTCCATATGTTTTGCATTAAATAATGATTCTAGATGTTTTGCATTAAATAATGATTTTAGATGTTGTGCATTAAATTATGATTCTTGATGTTGTTCATTAAATAATGATTCTAGATGTGTTGCATTAAATTATGATTCTAGATGTTGTGCATTAAATGATGATTCTAGCTGTTTTGCATTAAATTATGATTCTAGATGTTTTGCATTAAATGATGATTCTAGATGTTTTGCATTAAATTATGATTCTAGATGTTTTGCATTAAATGATGATTCTAGATGTTTTGCATGAAATAATGATTCTAGATGTTTTGCAAAATATCTAGAGTCATTATTTTTGTATTAAATGATGATTCTAGATGTTTTGCATTAAATAATGATTCTAGATGTTTTGCATTAAATTATGATTCTAGATGTTTTGCATTAAATGATGATTCTTGATGTTTTGCATTAAATAAGGATTCTAGATGTTTTGCATCAAATAATGATTCTAGATGTTTTGCATAAAATAATGATTCTAGATGTTTTGCATTAAATGATGATTCTAGATGTTTTGCATTAAATAATGATTCTAGATATGTTGCATTAAATGATGATTCTAGATGTGTTGCATTAAATGATTGTTCTAGATGTTTTGCATTAAATGATGATTCTAGATGTTTTGCATTAAATAATGATTCTAGATGTTTTGCATTAAATGATGATTCTAGATGTTTTGCATTAACTTATGATTCTAGATGTTTTGCATTAAATGATGATTCTAGATGTTTTGCATTATATAATGATTCTAGATGTTTTGAATTAAATGATGATTCTAGATGTTTTGCATTAAATTATGATTCTAGATGTTTTGCATTAAATGATGATTCTAGATGTTTTGCATTAAATGATTCTAGATGTTTTGCATTAAATTTAGATTCTAGATATTTTGCATTAAATGATGATTCTAGATGTTTTGCATTAAATAATTATTCTAGATGTTTTGCATTAAATGATGATTCTAGATGTTTTGCATTAAATTATGATTCTAGATGTTGTGCATTAAATAATGATTCTAGATGTTTTGCATTAATTTATGATTCTAGATGTTTTGCATTAAATTATGATTCTAGATGTTTTGCATTAAATGATGATTCTAGATGTTTTGCATTAAACAATGATTCTAGATGTTTTGCATTAAATAATGATTCTAGATGTTTTGCAAAATATCTAGAATCATTATTTTTGTATTAAATGATGATTCTAGATATTTTGCATTAAATAATGATTCTAGATGTTTTGCATTAAATAATGATTCTAGATGTTTTGCATTAAATGATGATTCTAGACGTTTTGCATTAAATAATGGTTCTAGATGTTTTGCATTAAATGATGATTCTAGATGTTTTGCATTAAATTATGATTCTAGATGTTTTGCATTAAATGATGATTCTAGATGTTTTGCATTACATAATGATTCTAGATGTTTTGCATTAAATTATGATTCTAGATGGTTTGGATTAAATGATGATTCTAGATGTTTTGCATTAAATAATGATTCTAGATGTTTTGCATTAAATAATGATTCTAGATGTTTTGCATTAAATTATGATTCTAGATGTTTTGTCATTAAATAATGATTCTAGATGTTTTGCATTAAATTATGATTCTAGATATTTTGCATTAAATGATAATTCTAGATGTTTTGCATTAAATAATGATTCTAGATGTTTTGCATTAAATAATGATTCTTGATGTTTTGCAAAATATCTAGAATCATTATTTTTGTATTAAATTATGATTCTAGATGTTTTGCATTAAATAATGATTCTAGATGTTTTGCATTAAATTATGATTCTAGATGTTTTGCATTAGATGATGATTCTAGATGTCTGTCATTAAATAATGATTCTAGATGTTTTGCATTAAATAATGATTCTAGATGTTTTGCATTAAATAATGATTCTAGATGTTTTGCATTAAATCATGATTCTAGATGTTTTGCATTAAATAATGATTCTAGATGTTTTGCATGAAATAATGATTCTAGATGTTTTGCATTAAATCATGATTCTAGATGTTTTGCATTAAATAATGATTCTAGATGTTTTGCATTAAAAATTATTCTAGATGTTTTGCATTAAATTATGATTCCATATGTTTTGCATTAAATAATGATTCTAGATGTTTTGCATTAAATAATGATTTTAGATGTTGTGCATTAAATTATGATTCTTGATGTTGTTCATTAAATAATGATTCTAGATGTGTTGCATTAAATTATGATTCTAGATGTTGTGCATTAAATGATGATTCTAGCTGTTTTGCATTAAATTATGATTCTAGATGTTTTGCATTAAATGATGATTCTAGATGTTTTGCATTAAATTATGATTCTAGATGTTTTGCATTAAATGATGATTCTAGATGTTTTGCATGAAATAATGATTCTAGATGTTTTGCAAAATATCTAGAGTCATTATTTTTGTATTAAATTATGATTCTAGATGTTTTGCATTAAATAATGATTCTAGATGTTTTGCATTAAATTATGATTCTAGATGTTTTGCATTAAATGATGATTCTAGATGTTTTGCATAAAATAATGATTCTAGATGTTTTGCATTAAATGATGATTCTAGATGTTTTGCATTAAATAATGATTCTAGATATGTTGCATTAAATGATGATTCTAGATGTGTTGCATTAAATGATGATTCTAGATGTTTTGCATTAAATGATGATTCTAGATGTTTTGCATTAAATAATGATTCTAGATGTTTTGCATTAAATGATGATTCTAGATGTTTTGCATTAACTTATGATTCTAGATGTTTTGCATTAAATGATGATTCTAGATGTTTTGCATTATATAATGATTCTAGATGTTTTGCATTAAATGATGATTCTAGATGTTTTGCATTAAATTATGATTCTAGATGTTTTGCATTAAATGATGATTCTAGATGTTTTGCATTAAATGATTCTAGATGTTTTGCATTAAATTTAAATTCTAGATATTTTGCATTAAATGATGATTCTAGATGTTTTGCATTAAATAATTATTCTAGATGTTTTGCATTAAATGATGATTCTAGATGTTTTGCATTAAATTATGATTCTAGATGTTGTGCATTAAATAATGATTCTAGATGTTTTGCATTAATTTATGATTCTAGATGTTTTGCATTAAATTATGATTCTAGATGTTTTGCATTAAATGATGATTCTAGATGTTTTGCATTAAACAATGATTCTAGATGTTTTGCATTAAATAATGATTCTAGATGTTTTGCAAAATATCTAGAATCATTATTTTTGTATTAAATGATGATTCTAGATATTTTGCATTAAATAATGATTCTAGATGTTTTGCATTAAATAATGATTCTAGATGTTTTGCATTAAATGATGATTCTAGATGTTTTGCATTAAATAATGGTTCTAGATGTTTTGCATTAAATGATGATTCTAGATGTTTTGCATTAAATTATGATTCTAGATGTTTTGCATTAAATGATGATTCTAGATGTTTTGCATTACATAATGATTCTAGATGTTTTGCATTAAATTATGATTCTAGATGGTTTGGATTAAATGATGATTCTAGATGTTTTGCATTAAATAATGATTCTAGATGTTTTGCATTAAATAATGATTCTAGATGTTTTGCATTAAATTATGATTCTAGATGTTTTGTCATTAAATAATGATTCTAGATGTTTTGCATTAAATTATGATTCTAGATATTTTGCATTAAATGATAATTCTAGATGTTTTGCATTAAATAATGATTCTAGATGTTTTGCATTAAATAATGATTCTTGATGTTTTGCAAAATATCTAGAATCATTATTTTTGTATTAAATGATGATTCTAGATGTTTTGCATTAAATAATGATTCTAGATGTTTTGCATTAAATTATGATTCTAGATGTTTTGCATTAGATGATGATTCTAGATGTCTGTCATTAAATAATGATTCTAGATGTTTTGCATTAAATAATGATTCTAGATGTTTTGCATTAAATAATGATTCTAGATGTTTTGCATTAAATCATGATTCTAGATGTTTTGCATTAAATAATGATTCTAGATGTTTTGCATGAAATAATGATTCCATATGTTTTGCGTTAAATAATGATTCTAGATGTTTTGCATTAAATAATGATTTTAGATGTTGTGCATTAAATTATGATTCTTGATGTTGTTCATTAAATAATGATTCTAGATGTGTTGCATTAAATTATGATTCTAGATGTTGTGCATTAAATGATGATTCTAGCTGTTTTGCATTAAATTATGATTCTAGATGTTTTGCATTAAATGATGATTCTAGATGTTTTGCATTAAATTATGATTCTAGATGTTTTGCATTAAATGATGATTCTAGATGTTTTGCATGAAATAATGATTCTAGATGTTTTGCAAAATATCTAGAGTCATTATTTTTGTATTAAATGATGATTCTAGATGTTTTGCATTAAATAATGATTCTAGATGTTTTGCATTAAATTATGATTCTAGATGTTTTGCATTAAATGATGATTCTAGATGTTTTGCATTAAATAAGGATTCTAGATGTTTTGCATCAAATAATGATTCTAGATGTTTTGCATGAAATAATGATTCTAGATTTTTTGCATTAAATGATGATTCTAGATGTTTTGCATTAAATAATGATTCTAGATATGTTGCATTAAATGATGATTCTAGATGTGTTGCATTAAATGATGATTCTAGATGTTTTGCATTAAATGATGATTCTAGATGTTTTGCATTAAATAATGATTCTAGATGTTTTGCATTAAATGATGATTCTAGATGTTTTGCATTATATAATGATTCTAGATGTTTTGCATTAAATGATGATTCTAGATGTTTTGCATTAAATAATGAGTCTAGATATGTTGCATTAAATGATGATTCTAGATGTGTTGCATTAAATGATGATTCTAGATGTGTTGCATTAAATGATGATTCTAGATGTTTTGCATTAAATGATGATTCTAGATGTTTTGCATTAAATAATGATTCTAGATGTTTTGCATTAAATGATGATTCTAGATGTTTTGCATTATATAATGATTCTAGATGTTTTGCATTAAATGATGATTCTAGATGTTTTGCATTAAATTATGATTCTAGATGTTTTGCATTAAATGATTATTCTAGATGTTTTGCATCAAATGATTCTAGATGTTTTGCTTAAATTTAGATTCTAGATATTTTGCATTAAATGATGATTCTAGATGTTTTGCATTAAATAATTATTCTAGATGTTTTGCATTAAATGATGATTCTAGATGTTTTGCATTAAATTATGATTCTAGATGTTTTGCATTAAATGATGATTCTAGATGTTTTGCATTAAACAATGATTCTAGATGTTTTGCATTAAATAATGATTCTAGATGTTTTGCAAAATATCTAGAATCATTATTTTTGTATTAAATGATGATTCTAGATATTTTGCATTAAATAATGATTCTAGATGTTTTGCATTAAATAATGATTCTAGATGTTTTGCATTAAATGATGATTCTAGATGTTTTGCATTAAATAATGGTTCTAGATGTTTTGCATTAAATGATGATTCTAGATGTTTTGCATTAAATTATGATTCTAGATGTTTTGCATTAAATGATGATTCTAGATGTTTTGCATTACATAATGATTCTAGATGTTTTGCATTAAATTATGATTCTAGATGGTTTGGATTAAATGATGATTCTAGATGTTTTGCATTAAATAATGATTCTAGATGTTTTGCATTAAATAATGATTCTAGATGTTTTGCATTAAATTATGATTCTAGATGTTTTGTCATTAAATAATGATTCTAGATGTTTTGCATTAAATTATGATTCTAGATATTTTGCATTAAATGATAATTCTAGATGTTTTGCATTAAATAATGATTCTAGATGTTTTGCATTAAATAATGATTCTTGATGTTTTGCAAAATATCTAGAATCATTATTTTTGTATTAAATGATGATTCTAGATGTTTTGCATTAAATAATGATTCTAGATGTTTTGCATTAAATTATGATTCTAGATGTTTTGCATTAGATGATGATTCTAGATGTCTGTCATTAAATAATGATTCTAGATGTTTTGCATTAAATAATGATTCTAGATGTTTTGCATTAAATAATGATTCTAGATGTTTTGCATTAAATCATGATTCTAGATGTTTTGCATTAAATAATGATTCTAGATGTTTTGCATGAAATAATGATTCTAGATGTTTTGCATTAAATCATGATTCTAGATGTTTTGCATTAAATAATGATTCTAGATGTTTTGCATTAAAAATTATTCTAGATGTTTTGCATTAAATTATGATTCCATATGTTTTGCATTAAATAATGAATCTAGAAGTTTTGCATTAAATAATGATTTTAGATGTTGTGCATTAAATTATGATTCTTGATGTTGTTCATTAAATAATGATTCTAGATGTGTTGCATTAAATTATGATTCTAGATGTTGTGCATTAAATGATGATTCTAGCTGTTTTGCATTAAATTATGATTCTAGATGTTTTGCATTAAATGATGATTCTAGATGTTTTGCATTAAATTATGATTCTAGATGTTTTGCATTAAATGATGATTCTAGATGTTTTGCATGAAATAATGATTCTAGATGTTTTGCAAAATATCTAGAGTCATTATTTTTGTATTAAATGATGATTCTAGATGTTTTGCATTAAATAATGATTCTAGATGTTTTGCATTAAATTATGATTCTAGATGTTTTGCATTAAATGATGATTCTTGATGTTTTGCATTAAATAAGGATTCTAGATGTTTTGCATCAAATAATGATTCTAGATGTTTTGCATAAAATAATGATTCTAGATGTTTTGCATTAAATGATGATTCTAGATGTTTTGCATTAAATAATGTTTCTAGATATGTTGCATTAAATGATGATTCTAGATGTGTTGCATTAAATGATTGTTCTAGATGTTTTGCATTAAATGATGATTCTAGATGTTTTGCATTAAATAATGATTCTAGATGTTTTGCATTAAATGATGATTCTAGATGTTTTGCATTAACTTATGATTCTAGATGTTTTGCATTAAATGATGATTCTAGATGTTTTGCATTATATAATGATTCTAGATGTTTTGCATTAAATGATGATTCTAGATGTTTTGCATTAAATTATGATTCTAGATGTTTTGCATTAAATGATGATTCTAGATGTTTTGCATTAAATGATTCTAGATGTTTTGCATTAAATTTAGATTCTAGATATTTTGCATTAAATGATGATTCTAGATGTTTTGCATTAAATAATTATTCTAGATGTTTTGCATTAAATGATGATTCTAGATGTTTTGCATTAAATTATGATTCTAGATGTTGTGCATTAAATAATGATTCTAGATGTTTTGCATTAATTTATGATTCTAGATGTTTTGCATTAAATTATGATTCTAGATGTTTTGCATTAAATGATGATTCTAGATGTTTTGCATTAAACAATGATTCTAGATGTTTTGCATTAAATAATGATTCTAGATGTTTTGCAAAATATCTAGAATCATTATTTTTGTATTAAATGATGATTCTAGATATTTTGCATTAAATAATGATTCTAGATGTTTTGCATTAAATAATGATTCTAGATGTTTTGCATTAAATGATGATTCTAGATGTTTTGCATTAAATAATGGTTCTAGATGTTTTGCATTAAATGATGATTCTAGATGTTTTGCATTAAATTATGATTCTAGATGTTTTGCATTAAATGATGATTCTAGATGTTTTGCATTACATAATGATTCTAGATGTTTTGCATTAAATTATGATTCTAGATGGTTTGGATTAAATGATGATTCTAGATGTTTTGCATTAAATAATGATTCTAGATGTTTTGCATTAAATAATGATTCTAGATGTTTTGCATTAAATTATGATTCTAGATGTTTTGTCATTAAATAATGATTCTAGATGTTTTGCATTAAATTATGATTCTAGATATTTTGCATTAAATGATAATTCTAGATGTTTTGCATTAAATAATGATTCTAGATGTTTTGCATTAAATAATGATTCTTGATGTTTTGCAAAATATCTAGAAACATTATTTTTGTATTAAATTATGATTCTAGATGTTTTGCATTAAATAATGATTCTAGATGTTTTGCATTAAATTATGATTCTAGATGTTTTGCATTAGATGATGATTCTAGATGTCTGTCATTAAATAATGATTCTAGATGTTTTGCATTAAATAATGATTCTAGATGTTTTGCATTAAATAATGATTCTAGATGTTTTGCATTAAATCATGATTCTAGATGTTTTGCATTAAATAATGATTCTAGATGTTTTGCATGAAATAATGATTCTAGATGTTTTGCATTAAATCATGATTCTAGATGTTTTGCATTAAATAATGATTCTAGATGTTTTGCATTAAAAATTATTCTAGATGTTTTGCATTAAATTATGATTCCATATGTTTTGCATTAAATAATGATTCTAGATGTTTTGCATTAAATAATGATTTTAGATGTTGTGCATTAAATTATGATTCTTGATGTTGTTCATTAAATAATGATTCTAGATGTGTTGCATTAAATTATGATTCTAGATGTTGTGCATTAAATGATGATTCTAGCTGTTTTGCATTAAATTATGATTCTAGATGTTTTGCATTAAATGATGATTCTAGATGTTTTGCATTAAATTATGATTCTAGATGTTTTGCATTAAATGATGATTCTAGATGTTTTGCATTAAATGATGATTCTAGATGTTTTGCATCAAATAATGATTCTAGATGTTTTGCATAAAATAATGATTCTAGATGTTTTGCATTAAATGATGATTCTAGATGTTTTGCATTAAATAATGATTCTAGATATGTTGCATTAAATGATGATTCTAGATGTGTTGCATTAAATGATGATTCTAGATGTTTTGCATTAAATGATGATTCTAGATGTTTTGCATTAAATAATGATTCTAGATGTTTTGCATTAAATGATGATTCTAGATGTTTTGCATTAACTTATGATTCTAGATGTTTTGCATTAAATGATGATTCTAGATGTTTTGCATTATATAATGATTCTAGATGTTTTGCATTAAATGATGATTCTAGATGTTTTGCATTAAATTATGATTCTAGATGTTTTGCATTAAATGATGATTCTAGATGTTTTGCATTAAATGATTCTAGATGTTTTGCATTAAATTTAGATTCTAGATATTTTGCATTAAATGATGATTCTAGATGTTTTGCATTAAATAATTATTCTAGATGTTTTGCATTAAATGATGATTCTAGATGTTTTGCATTAAATTATGATTCTAGATGTTGTGCATTAAATAATGATTCTAGATGTTTTGCATTAATTTATGATTCTAGATGTTTTGCATTAAACAATGATTCTAGATGTTTTGCATTAAATAATGATTCTAGATGTTTTGCAAAATATCTAGAATCATTATTTTTGTATTAAATGATGATTCTAGATATTTTGCATTAAATAATGATTCTAGATGTTTTGCATTAAATAATGATTCTAGATGTTTTGCATTAAATGATGATTCTAGATGTTTTGCATTAAATAATGATTCTAGATGTTTTGCATTAAATAATGATTCTAGATGTTTTGCATTAAATTATGATTCTAGATGGTTTGGATTAAATGATGATTCTAGATGTTTTGCATTAAATAATGATTCTAGATGTTTTGCATTAAATAATGATTCTAGATGTTTTGCATTAAATTATGATTCTAGATGTTTTGTCATTAAATAATGATTCTAGATGTTTTGCATTAAATTATGATTCTAGATATTTTGCATTAAATGATAATTCTAGATGTTTTGCATTAAATAATGATTCTAGATGTTTTGCATTAAATAATGATTCTTGATGTTTTGCAAAATATCTAGAATCATTATTTTTGTATTAAATGATGATTCTAGATGTTTTGCATTAAATAATGATTCTAGATGTTTTGCATTAAATTATGATTCTAGATGTTTTGCATTAGATGATGATTCTAGATGTCTGTCATTAAATAATGATTCTAGATGTTTTGCATTAAATAATGATTCTAGATGTTTTGCATTAAATAATGATTCTAGATGTTTTGCATTAAATCATGATTCTAGATGTTTTGCATTAAATAATGATTCTAGATGTTTTGCATGAAATAATGATTCTAGATGTTTTGCATTAAATCATGATTCTAGATGTTTTGCATTAAATAATGATTCTAGATGTTTTGCATTAAAAATTATTCTAGATGTTTTGCATTAAATTATGATTCTTGATGTTGTTCATTAAATAATGATTCTAGATGTGTTGCATTAAATTATGATTCTAGATGTTGTGCATTAAATGATGATTCTAGCTGTTTTGCATTAAATTATGATTCTAGATGTTTTGCATTAAATGATGATTCTAGATGTTTTGCATTAAATTATGATTCTAGATGTTTTGCATTAAATGATGATTCTAGATGTTTTGCATGAAATAATGATTCTAGATGTTTTGCAAAATATCTAGAGTCATTATTTTTGTATTAAATGATGATTCTAGATGTTTTGCATTAAATAATGATTCTAGATGTTTTGCATTAAATTATGATTCTAGATGTTTTGCATTAAATGATGATTCTAGATGTTTTGCATTAAATAAGGATTCTAGATGTTTTGCATCAAATAATGATTCTAGATGTTTTGCATGAAATGATGATTCTAGATGTTTTGCATGAAATGATGATTCTAGATGTTTTGCATTAAATGATGATTCTAGATGTTTTGCATTAAATAATGATTCTAGATATGTTGCATTAAATGATGATTCTAGATGTGTTGCATTAAATGATGATTCTAGATGTTTTGCATTAAATGATGATTCTAGATGTTTTGCATTAAATAATGATTCTAGATGTTTTGCATTAAATGATGATTCTAGATGTTTTGCATTATATAATGATTCTAGATGTTTTGCATTAAATGATGATTCTAGATGTTTTGCATTAAATAATGATTCTAGATATGTTGCATTAAATGATGATTCTAGATGTGTTGCATTAAATGATGATTCTAGATGTGTTGCATTAAATGATGATTCTAGATGTTTTGCATTAAATGATGATTCTAGATGTTTTGCATTAAATAATGATTCTAGATGTTTTGCATTAAATGATGATTCTAGATGTTTTGCATTATATAATGATTCTAGATGTTTTGCATTAAATGATGATTCTAGATGTTTTGCATTAAATTATGATTCTAGATGTTTTGCATTAAATGATGATTCTAGATGTTTTGCATCAAATGATTCTAGATGTTTTGCTTAAATTTAGATTCTAGATATTTTGCATTAAATGATGATTCTAGATGTTTTGCATTAAATAATTATTCTAGATGTTTTGCATTAAATGATGATTCTAGATGTTTTGCATTAAATTATGATTCTAGATGTTTTGCATTAAAAGATGATTCTAGATGTTTTGCATTAAATTATGATTCTAGATGTTTTGCATTAAATGATGATTCTAGATGTTTTGCATGAAATAATGATTCTAGATGTTTTGCAAAATATCTAGAGTCATTATTTTTGTATTAAATGATGATTCTAGATGTTTTGCATTAAATAATGATTCTAGATGTTTTGCATTAAATGATGATTCTAGATGTTTTGCATTAAATGATGATTCTAGATGTTTTGCATTAAATAAGGATTCTAGATGTTTTGCATCAAATAATGATTCTAGATGTTTTGCATGAAATAATGATTCTAGATGTTTTGCATTAAATGATGATTCTAGATGTTTTGCATTAAATAATGATTCTAGATATGTTGCATTGAATGATGATTCTAGATGTGTTGCATTAAATGATGATTCTAGATGTTTTGCATTAAATGATGATTCTAGATGTTTTGCATTAAATAATGATTCTAGATGTTTTGCATTAAATGATGATTCTAGATGTTTTGCATTAACTTATGATTCTAGATGTTTTGCATTAAATGATGATTCTAGATGTTTTGCATTATATAATGATTCTAGATGTTTTGCATTAAATGATGATTCTAGATGTTTTGCATTAAATTATGATTCTAGATGTTTTGCATTAAATGATGATTCTAGATGTTTTGCATCAAATGATTCTAGATGTTTTGCATTAAATTTAGATTCTAGATATTTTGCATTAAATGATGATTCTAGATGTTTTGCATTAAATAATTATTCTAGATGTTTTGCATTAAATGATGATTCTAGATGTTTTGCATTAAATATTATTCTAGATGTTGTGCATTAAATAATGATTCTAGATGTTTTGCATTAATTTATGATTCTAGATGTTTTGCATTAAATTATGATTCTAGATGTTTTGCATTAAATGATGATTCTAGATGTTTTGCATTAAACAATGATTCTAGATGTTTTGCATTAAATAATGATTCTAGATGTTTTGCAAAATATCTAGAATCATTATTTTTGTATTAAATGATGATTCTAGATATTTTGCATTAAATAATGATTCTAGATGTTTTGCATTAAATAATGATTCTAGATGTTTTGCAAAATATCTAGAATCATGTTTTTTGTATTAAATGATGATTCTAGATGTTTTGCATTAAATAATGATTCTAGATGTTTTGCATTAAATAATGATTCTAGGTGTTTTGCATTAAATTATGATTCTAGATGTTTTGCATTAAATAATGATTCTAGATGTTTTGCATTAAAATATGATTCTAGATGTTTTGCATTAAATGATGATTCTAGATGTTTTGCATTAAATAATGATTCTAGATGTTTTGCATTAAATAATGATTCTAGATGTTTTGCATTAAATGATGATTCTAGATGTTTTGCATTAAATAATGATTCTAGATGTTTTGCATTAAATAATGATTCTAGATGTTTTGCATTAAATAATGATTCTAGATGTTTTGCATTAAATTATGATTCTAGATGTTTTGCATTAAATAATGATTCAAGAGGTTTTGCATTAAATGATGATTCTAGATATTTTGCATTAAATGATTATTCTAGATGTTTTGCATTAAATAATGATTCTAGATGTTTTGCATGAAATGATGATGCTAGATGTTTTGCATTAAATGATGATGCTAGATGTTTTGCATTAAATAATGATTCTAGATATTTTGCATTAAATAATGATTCTAGATGTTTTGCATTAAATGATGATTCTAGATATTTTGCATTAAATAATGAATCTAGATGTTTAGCATTAAATGATGAATCTAGATGTTTTGCATTAAATGATGATTCTAGATGTTTTGCATTAAATAATGATTCTAGATTTTTTGCATTAAATAAATATTCTAGATGTTTTGCATCAAATCATGATTCTAGATGTTTTGCATCAAATAATGATTCTAGATGTTTTGCATCAAATAATGATTCTAGATGTTTTGCATTAAATAATGATTCTAGAGTTTTTGCATTAAATGATGAATCTAGATGTTGTGCATTAAATAATGATTATAGATGTTTTGTATTAAATAATTATTTTAAATGTTTTGCATTAAATAATGATTATAGATGTTTTGCATTAAATAATGATTCTAGATGTATTGTATTAAACAATGATTCTAGACGTTTTGCATTAAATAATTATTCTAGATGTGTTACATGAAAGTATGATTCTAGATGTGTTACATGATATGATGATTCTAGATATTGTGCATTAAATGATGAGTCTAGATATTTTGCATTAAATAATGATTCTGGATTTTTCGTATTAAATAATTATTCTAGATGTTTTGCATTAAATAATGATTAGAGATGTTTTGCCTTAAATAACGATTCTAGATGTTTTGCATTACATAATGATTCTAGATGTTTTGCATTAAATAATGATGCTAGATGTTTTGCATTAAATTATTATTCTAGATTTTTTGCATTAAATAATGATTGTAGATGGTTTGCATTAAATAATGATTGTAGATGTTTTGCATTAAATAATGATTTTAGATGTTGTGCATTAAATAATTATTCTAGATGTTTTGCATTAAATAATTATTCTAGATGTTTTGCATTAAATGATGATTCGAGATGTTTTGCATTAAATAATGATTCCAGATATTTTGCAAGAAATGATGATGCCAGATGTTTTGCATTAAATAATGATTCTAGATGTTTTGCATTAAATAATGATTCTAGATGTTTTGCATTAAATAATGATTCTAGATGTTTTGCATTAAATGATGATTCTAGATGTTTTGCATTAAATAATGATGCTAAATGATTTGCATTAAATAATGATTCTAAATATTTTGCATTAAATGATGATTCTAGATGTTTTGCATTAAATGATGATTCTAGATGTTTTGCATTAAATAATGATTCTAGATATTTTGCATTAAATAATTATTCTAGATTTTTTGCATTGAATAAATATTCTAGATGTTTTGCATTAAATAATGATTCTAGATGTTTTGCATTAAATGATGATTCTAGATGTTTTGCATTAAATAATGATTCTAGATGTTCTGTATAAAATAATGATAATAATGATTAATGTTTTGCATTAAATGATGAGTCTAGATGTTTTACATGAAATGATGATTCCGGATATTTTGCATTAAATAATGATTCTACATGTTTTTCATTAAATGATGATTCTAGATATTTTGCAGTAAATGATGATTCCAGATGTTTTGCATTAAATCATGATTCTGGATGTTTTGCATTAAATGATGATTCTAGATGTTTTGCACTAAACGAGTATTCTAGATATTTTGCATTAAATGATGATTCGAGATGTTTAGCATTAAATGATGAATCTAGATGTTTTGCATTAAATGATTGTTCTAGATGTTTTGTATTAAATGATAATTCTAGATGTTTTGCATTAAATAACGATTCTAGATGTTTTGCATTACATGATGATTCTAGATGTTTTGCATTAAATGATGATTCTAGATGTTTTGCATTATATAATGATTCTAGATGTTTTGCATTACATGATGATTCTAGATGTTTTGCATTAAATGATGATTCTAGATGTTTTGCATTACATGATTATTCTAGATGTTTTGCATTAAATGATGATTCTAGATATTTTACATTAAATAATGATTCTAGATGTTTTGCATCAAATAATGATTCTAGATATTTTGCATTAAATAATGATTCTAGATATTTTGCATTAAATGATTATTCTAGATGTGTTTCATTAAATGATGATTCTAGATGTTTTGCATTAAATGATGATTCTAGATATTTTGCGTTTAATTATGATTCTAGATATTTTGCATTAAATGATGATTCTAGATGTTTTGCAGTAAATGATTTTTGTAGATGTTTTGCATATAATGATGCGTGTAAATGTTTTGCATGAAATGATTATTCTTAATGTTTTGCATTAAATGATGATTCTACATATTTTGCATTAAATGATTATTCTACATGTTTTGCATTAAACGATTATTGTAGATATTTGTCATTAAATGATGATTCTAATTGTTTTGCATTACATAAATATTCTAGATGTTTTGCATTAAATAATGATTCTAGATCTTTTGCATTAAATGATGATTCTAGATGTTTTGCATTAAATAATGATTCTAGATGTTTTGCATTGAATGATTATTCTAGATGTTTTGCATTAAATGATTATTCTAGATATTTTGCATCAAATAATGATTCTAGATATTTTGCATTAAATGATGATTCTAGATATTTTGCATTAAATAATGATTCTAGATCTTTTGCATTAAATAATGATTCAAGATGTTTTGCATTAAATGATGATTCTACATGTTTTGCATTAAATGATGATTCTAGATGTTTTGCATTAAATGATGATTTTAGATATTTTGCATTAAATGATTATTCTATATTTTTTGCATTAAATGATGATTATAGATGTTCTGCATTAAATAATGATTCTAGATGCTCTTTTGTAAATAATGATTCTAGATGTTTTGCATTAAATAATGATTCTAGATGTTTTGCATTAAATAATGATTCTAGATATTTTGCATCAAATAATGATTCCAGCTGTTTTGCATTAAATGATGATTCTAGATATTTTGCATTAAATAATGATTCTAGATCTTTTGCATTAAATAATGATGCAAGATGTTTTGCATTAAATGATGATTCTACATGTTTTGCATTAAATGATGATTCTAGATGTTTTGCATTAAATGATTATTCTATATTTTTTGCATTAAATGATGATTCTAGATGTTCTGCATTAAATAATGATTCTAGATGCTCTTTTGTAAATAATGATTCTAGATGTTTTGCATTAAATAATGATTCTAGATGTTTTGCATTAAATGATGATTCTAGATATTTTGCAGTAAATGATGATTCCAGATGTTTTGCATTAAATCATTATTCTGGATGTTTTGCATTAAATGATTATTCTAGATGTGTTGCATTAAATGATGGTTCTAGATGTTTTGCATTAAATGATGCTTCTAGATGTTTTGCACTAAACGAGTATTCTAGATATTTTGCATTAAATGAGGATTCTAGATGTTTTGCATTAAATAAATATTCTAGATGTTTTGCATTAAATAATGATTCTAGATGTTTTGCATTAAATGATTTTTCTAGATATTTTGCATTAAATAATTATTCTAGATGTTTTGCATTAAATAATGATGCTAGATGTGTTGCATTAAATGATGATTCTAGATGTTTTGCATTAAATGATGATTCTAGATGTTTTGCATTAAATAATGATTCTAGATATTTTGCATTAAATAATGATTCTAGATGTTTAGCATTAAATGATGAATCTATATGTTTTGCATTACATGATTATTCTAGATGTTTTGCATTAAATGATAATTCTAGATGTTTTGCATTAAATAATGATTCTAGATGTTTTGCATTAAATGATGATTCTAGATGTTTTGCATTAAATGATTATTCTAGATGTTTTGCATTAAATGATTATTCTAGATTTTTTGCATTAAATGCTGGTACTAGATATTTTACATTAAGTAATGATTCTAGATTTTTTGCATCAAATAATGATTCTAGATGTTTTGCATTAAATAATGATTTTAGATGTTTTGCATTAAATAATGATCTAGATGTTTTGCATTAAATAATGATCTAGATGTTTTGCATTAAATAATGATCTAGATGTTTTGCATTAAATAATGATTCTAGATGTTTTGCATTAAATAATTATTTTAGATGTTTTGCATTAAATGATGATCTAGATGTTTTGATTTAAATTATGATGCCAGATGTGTTGCATTAAATAATGATTCTAGATATTTTACATTAAATAATTATTCTAGATGTTTTGCATTAAATAGTATTCTAGAGTTTTTGCATTAAATGATTAGTCTAGATGTTTAGCATTAAATAATTATGCTAGATGTTTTGCATTCAATAATGATTCTAGATATTTTGCATTAAATAATGATTCTAGATGTTTTCCATTAAATGATGATTCTTGATTTTTCGCATTAAATAATGATTCTAGATATTTTGCATTAAATAATTATTCTAGATGTTTTGCATTAAATAATGATTCTAGATGTTTTGCATTAAATGATGATTCTAGATGTTTTGCATCAAATAATGATTCTAGATGTTTTGCATTAAATAATGATTCTAGATATTTTGCATTAAATAATGATTCTAGATTTTTTGCATTAAATAATGATTCTAGATGTTTTGCATCAAATAATGATTCTTGATGTTTTGCAGTTGATAATGATTCTAGAGTTTTTGCATTAAATGATGATTCTAGATATTTTGCATTAAATATAATGATTCTAGATGTTTTACATTAAATAATTATTCTAGATGTGTTACATGAAATTATGATTCTAGATGTGTTACATGATATGATGATTCTAGATTATTTGCATTAAATGATGAGTCCAGATATTTTGCATTAAATAATGATTCTGGATTTTTTGTATTAAATAATGATTCTGGATTTTGTGTATTAAATAATTATTCTAGATGTTTTGCATCAAATAATGATTCCAGATTTTTTGCATTACATAATGATTCTAGTTGTTTTGCATTAAATAATGATTCTAGATGTATTGTATTATATAATCATTCTAGATGTTTTTCATCAAATAATGATTATAGATGTTTTTCATTAAATAATTAGTCTAGATGTTTTGCATTAAATAATGATCTAGATGTTTTGCATCAAATAATGATTCTAGATGTTTTGCATTAAATGATTATTCCAGATGTTTTGCATTAAATAATGATTGTAGATGTTTTACATTAAATAATGATTTTAGATGTTTTGCATTAAATAATGATTGTAGATGTTTTGCATTAAATAATTATTCTAGATGTTTTGCATTAAATGATGATTCTAGATGTTTTGCTTTAAATGGTGATTCTAGATGTTTTGCATTAAATAATGATTCTAGATATTTTGCATTAAATAATTATTCTGGATATTTTGCATTAAATAATGATTCTAGATGTTTTGCATTAAATAGTATTCAAGAGTTTTGGCATTAAATGATGATTCTAGATGTTTTGCATTAAATAATGATGCTAGATGTTTTGCATAAAATAATGATTCTAGATATTTTGCATTAAAAAATGATTCTAGATGTTTTGCATTAAATGATGATTCTAGATGTTTTTCATTAAATGATGCTTCTAGATGTTTTGTATTAAATGATTATTCTAGATATTTTGCATTAAATGATGATTCTAGATGTTTTGCATTAAATAAATATTCTAGATGTTTTGCATTAAATAAATATTCTAAATGTTTTGCATTAAATAAGGATTCTAGATGTTTTGCATTAAATGATGAGTCTAGATATTTTGCATTAGATGATTATTCTAGATGTTTTGCATTAAATGATTATTCCAGATGTTTTGCATTAAATGATGATTCTAGATGTTTTACATTAAATGATGATTCTAGATGTTTTTCAGTAAATGATGATTCTAGATGTTTTGCATTAAATGAGTATTCTAGATGTTTTGCATGAAATGATTGTTGTAGATGTTTTGCATTTAATAAGTATTTTAGATGTTTTGCATTAACTGATGCTTCTAGATGTTATGCATTAAATAATGATTCTGGATGTTTTGCATTAAATAATGATTCTAGATGTTTTGCATTAAATAATTATTCTAGATGTGTGACATGAAATTATTATTCTAGATGTCTTGCATGAAATAATGATTCTAGATATTTTACATTAAATAATGATTCTAGATGTTTTGCATTAAATAATGATTCTAGAGGTTTTATATTAAATAATGAGTCTAGATGGGTTGTATTAATTGATTCTAGATGTTTTTCATTAAATAAATATTCTAGATGTATTTCATTAAATAATGATTTTGGATATTTTGCATTAAATAATGATTCTAGATGTTTTGCGCAAAATAATGATTCTAGATATTTTTACATTAAATGATAATTCTAGACGTATTGCATTTACTGATGATGCTAGATTTTTTGCATTAAACGATGATTCTAGATATTTTGCATTAAATTATTAGTCTAGATGTGTTGCATTAAATAATGATTCTTGATGTTTTGCCTTAAATAATTATTCTAGATGTGTTACATGTAATTGTAATTCTAGATGTGTTACATGATATGATGATTCAAGATGTTTTCATTAAATGATGATTCTAGATGTTTTGCATTAAATGATGATTCAAGATATTTTACATTAAATAATGATTCTAGATGTTTTGCATTAAATAATGATTCTAGATGGTTTATATTAAATAATGATTCTAGATGTTTTGCATTAAATGATGATTCTAGATTTTTTGCATTAAATAATGATTCTAGATATTTTGCATTAAATAATTTTTCTAGATGTTTTGCATCAAATAATGCTTCTAGATGTTTTGCATTAAATGATTATTCTAGATTTTTTGCATTTAATGATGATTCTAGATGTTTTGCATTAAATAATGATTCTAGATGTTTTGCATTAAATGATTATTTTAGATGTTTTGCATTAAATAATGATTCTAGATATTTGGCATTAAATAATGATTCTTGATTTTTTGCATTAAATGATGATTCTAGATTTTTTGCATTAAATAATGATTCTAGATATTTTGCATTAAATAATTTTTCTAGATGTTTTGCATTAAATAATGATTCTAGATGTTTTGCATTAAATAAATATTCTCGATGTTTTGCATTAAATGATAATTCTAGATGTTTTGTATTATATGATGATTCTAGATGTTTTTCATTAAATGATTATTCTAGATGTTTTGCATTAAATGATGATTCTAGATGTTTTCCATTAAATGATTATTCTAGATGTTTTGCATCAAATAATGATTCTAGATATTTTGCATAAAATGATGATTCTAGTTTTTTTACATTAAATAATGATTCTAGAGATTTTGCATTAAATAATGATTCTATATCTTTTGCATTAAATGACGATTCTAGATGTTTTGCATTAAATAATGATTCAAGATGTTTGGCATTAAATGATGATTCTAGATGTTTTGCATTAAATGATGATTCTAGATGTTTTGCATTAAATAATGCTTCTAGATGTTTAGAATTAAATGATTATTCTAGATGTTTTACATTAAATGATGATTCTAGATATTTTCCATTTAATGATGATTCTAGATGTTTTGCATTAAATGATTATTCTAGATATTTTGCATTAAATGATGATTCTAGATGTTTTGCATTAATTAAATATTCTAGATGTTTTGCATTAAGTAATTATTCTAGATGTTTTGCATTAAGTGATGATTCTAGATATTTTGCATTAAATGATTATTCTAGATTTTTTGCATTAAATGATGATTCTAGATGTTCTGCATTAAATAATGATTCTAGATGTGTTGCATTAAATAATGATTCTAGATGTTTTGCATTAAATAATGATTCTAGATGTTTTGCATTAAATAATTATTCTAGATGTGTGACATGAAATTATTATTCTAGATGTGTTACATGATATTATGATTCTAGATGTTTTGCATTAAATAATGATTCTAGATGTTTTGCATTAAATAATGATTCTAGATGTTTTATATTAAATAATTATTCTAGATGTGTTGCATTTATTGATTCTAGATGTTTTTCATTAAATAAATATTCTAGATGTATTTCATTAAATAATGATTCTTGATATTTTGCATTAAATAATGATTCTAGATGTTTTGCGCAAAATAATGATTCTAGATATTTTTACATTAAATGATAATTCTGGATGTATTGCATTAACTGATGATGCTAGATGTTTTGCATTAAACGATTATTCTAGATATGTTGCATTAAATAATTATTCTAGATGTTTTGCATTAAATAATGATTCTAGATGTTTTGCATTAAATAATTATTCTAGATGTGTTACATGTAATTGTAATTCTAGATGTGTTACATGATATGATGATTCAAGATGTTGTGCAGTAAATGATGATTCTAGATGTTTTACATTAAATAATGATTCTAGATATTTTACATTAAATAATGATTCTAGATGTTTTGCATTAAATAATGATTCTAGATGTGTTGTATTAATTTATTATTCTAGATGTTTTGCATTAAATGATGATTCTAGATTTTTTGCATGAAATGATTATTCTAGATGTTTTGCATTAAATAATGCTTCTAGATGTTTGTCATTAAATTATGATTCTAGATGTTTTGCATTAAATAAATATTCGTGATATTTTGCATTAAATAATTATTCTAGATATTTTGCATTAAATAATGATTGTAGATGTTTTGCATTAAATGATGATTCTAGATGTTTTGCATTAATGATTATTCTAGATGTTTTACATTAAATGATGATTCTAGATATTTTGCATTAAATAATGATTCTAGATGTTTTGCATTAAATGATGATTCTAGATATTTTGCATTAAATAATGATTGTAGATGTTTTGCATTAAATGATGATTCTAGATGTTTTGCATTAAATGATGATTCTAGATGTTTTGCATTAATGATTATTCTAGATGTTTTACATTAAATGATGATTCTAGATATTTTGCATTTAATGATGATTCTAGATGTTTTGCATTAAATGATTATTCTAGATATTTTGCATTAAATGATGATTCTAGATGCTTTGCATTAAATAAATATTCTAGATGTTTTGCATTAAATAATTATTCTAGATGTTTTGCATTAAATGATGATTCTAGATATTTTGTATTAAATGATGATTCTAGATATTTTTCATTAAATGATTATTCTAGATGATTTGCATTAAATGATAATTCTAGATGTTCTGCATTAAATAATGATTCTAGATATTTTGCATTAAATGATGATTCTAGATGTTTTGCATTAAATGATGATTCTAGATGTTTTGCATTAAATAATGATTCTA
This sequence comes from Euprymna scolopes, assembly GCF_053919585.1. Lineage (NCBI taxonomy): Eukaryota > Metazoa > Mollusca > Cephalopoda > Sepiida > Sepiolidae > Euprymna > Euprymna scolopes. The sequence continues at coordinate 75,315,752 of NC_136504.1, forward strand.
GATTTTTTGCATGAAATGATTATTCTAGATGTTTTTCATTAAATGATTATTCTAGATGTTTTGCATTAAATGATGAGTCTAGATGTTTTGCATTAGATTATTATTCTCGATGTTTTGCATCAAATGATTATTCTAGATGTGTTTCATTAAATGATTATTCTAGATGTTTTGCATTAAATGATGATTCTAGATATTTTGCATTAAATGATTATTCTAGATGTTTTGCATTAAATGATGATTCTAGATATTTTTCATTAAATGATTATTCTAGATGTTTTGCATTAAATGATGATTCTAGATATTTTGCATTAAATGATTATTCTAGATGTTTTGCATTAAATGATGATTCTAGATATTTTGCATTAAATGATTATTCTAGATGTTTTGCATTAAATGATGATTCTAGATATTTTGCATTAAATGATGATTCTAGATGTTTTGCATTAAATGATGATTCTAGATATTTTTCATGAAATGATTATTCTAGATGTTTTGCATTAAATGATGATTCTAGATATTTTGCATTAAATGATTATTCTAGATGTTTTGCATTAAATGATGATTCGAAATATTTTGCATTAAATGATTATTCTAGATGTTTTGCATTAAATGATGATTCTAGATATTTTGCATTAAATGATTATTCTAGATGTTTTGCATTAAATAATGATTCTAGATATTTTGCATAAAATGATGATTCTAGTTTTTTTACATTAAATAATGATTCTAGAGATTTTGCATTAAATAATGATTCTATATCTTTTGCATTAAATGACGATTCTAGATGTTTTGCATTAAATAATGATTCAAGATGTTTGGCATTAAATGATGATTCTAGATGTTTTGCATTAAATGATGATTCTAGATGTTTTGCATTAAATAATGCTTCTAGATGTTTTGAATTAAATGATTATTCTAGATTTTTTACATTAAATGATGATTCTAGATATTTTCCATTTAATGATGATTCTAGATGTTTTGCATTAAATGATTATTCTAGATATTTTGCATTAAATGATGATTCTAGATGTTTTGCATTAATTACATATTCTAGATGTTTTGCATTAAATAATTATTCTAGATGTTTTGCATTAAGTGATGATTCTAGATATTTTGCATTAAATGATTATTCTAGATTTTTTGCATTAAATGATGATTCTAGATGTTCTGCATTAAATAATGATTCTAGATGTGTTGCATTAAATAATGATTCTAGATGTTTTGCATTAAATAATGATTCTAGATGTTTTGCATTAAATAATTATTCTAGATGTGTGACATGAAATTATTATTCTAGATGTGTTACATGATATTATGATTCTAGATGTTTTGCATTAAATAATGATTCTAGATGTTTTGCATTAAATAATGATTCTAGATGTTTTATATTAAATAATTATTCTAGATGTGTTGCATTTATTGATTCTAGATGTTTTTCATTAAATAAATATTCTAGATGTATTTCATTAAATAATGATTCTTGATATTTTGCATTAAATAATGATTCTAGATGTTTTGCGCAAAATAATGATTCTAGATATTTTTACATTAAATGATAATTCTGGATGTATTGCATTAACTGATGATGCTAGATGTTTTGCATTAAACGATTATTCTAGATATGTTGCATTAAATTATTATTCTAGATGTTTTGCATTAAATAATGATTCTAGATGTTTTGCATTAAATAATTATTCTAGATGTGTTACATGTAATTGTAATTCTAGATGTGTTACATGATATGATGATTCAAGATGTTGTGCAGTAAATGATGATTCTAGATGTTTTGCATTTAATGATGATTCTAGATATTTTACATTAAATAATGATTCTAGATGTTTTGCATTAAATAATGATTCTAGATGTGTTGTATTAATTTATTATTCTAGATGTTTTGCATTAAATGATTATTCTAGATTTTTTGCATGAAATGATTATTCTAGATGTTTTGCATTAAATAATGCTTCTAGATGTTTGTCATTAAATTATGATTCTAGATGTTTTGCATTAAATAAATATTCGTGATGTTTTGCATTAAATAATTATTCTAGATATTTTGCATTAAATAATGATTGTAGATGTTTTGCACTAAATGATGATTCTAGATGTTTTGCATTAATGATTATTCTAGATGTTTTACATTAAATGATGATTCTAGATATTTTGCATTAAATAATGATTCTAGATGTTTTGCATTAAATGATGATTCTAGATATTTTGCATTAAATAATGATTGTAGATGTTTTGCATTAAATGATGATTCTAGATGTTTTGCATTAAATGATGATTCTAGATGTTTTGCATTAATGATTATTCTAGATGTTTTACATTAAATGATGATTCTAGATATTTTGCATTTAATGATGATTCTAGATGTTTTGCATTAAATGATTATTCTAGATATTTTGCATTAAATGATGATTCTAGATGTTTTGCATTAAATAAATATTCTAGATGTTTTGCATTAAATAATTATTCTAGATGTTTTGCATTAAATGATGATTCTAGATATTTTGTATTAAATGATGATTCTAGATATTTTTCATTAAATAATTATTCTAGATGTTTTGCATTAAATGATAATTCTAGATGTTCTGCATTAAATAATGATTCTAGATATTTTGCATTAAATGATGATTCTAGATGTTTTGCATTAAATGATGATTCTAGATGTTTTGCATTAAATAATGATTCTAGATTTTTTGCATGAAATGATTATTCTAGATGTTTTTCATTAAATGATTATTCTAGATGTTTTGCATTAAATGATGAGTCTAGATATTTTGCATTAGATGATTATTCTCGATGTTTTGCATTAAATGATTATTCTAGATGTGTTTCATTAAATGATTATTCTAGATGTTTTGCAATAAATGATGATTCTAGATATTTTGCATTAAATGATTATTCTAGATGTTTTGCATTAAATGATGATTCTAGATATTTTTCATTAAATGATTATTCTAGATGTTTTGCATTAAATGATGATTCTAGATATTTTGCATTAAATGATTATTCTAGATGTTTTGCATTAAATGATGATTCTAGATATTTTGCATTAAATGATTATTCTAGATGTTTTGCATTAAATGATGATTCTAGATATTTTGCATTAAATGATGATTCTAGATGTTTTGCATTAAATGATGATTCTAGATATTTTTCATGAAATGATTATTCTAGATGTTTTGCATTAAATGATGATTCTAGATATTTTGCATTAAATGATTATTCTAGATGTTTTGCATTAAATGATGATTCGAAATATTTTGCATTAAATGATTATTCTAGATGTTTTGCATCAAATGATGCTTCTAGATATTTTGCATTAAATGATTATTCTAGATATTTTGCATTAAATGATGATTCTAGATATTTTGCATTAAATGATGATTCTAGATGTTTTGCATTAAATGATGATTCTAGATATTTTGCATTAAATTATTATTCTATATGTTTTGCATTAAATGATGATTCTAGATGTTTTGCATTAAATAATGATGCTAGATGTTTTGCATTAAATAATGATTCTAGATGTGTTGCAGTGAATAATTATTCTAGATGTTTTGCATTGTGTAATGATCCTAGATTTTTTGCATTAAATGATAATTCTAGATGTTCTGCATTAAATAATGATTCTAGATATTTTGCATTAAATGATGATTCTAGATTTTTTGCATTAAATGATGATTCTAGATGTTTTGCATTAAATAATGATTCTAGATTTTTTGCATGAAATGATTATTCTAGATGTTTTTCATTAAATGATTATTCTAGATGTTTTGCATTAAATGATGAGTCTAGATATTTTGCATTAGATAATTATTCTAGATGTTTTGCATTATATGATTATTCTAGATGTGTTTCATTAAATGATTATTCTAGATGTTTTGCATTAAATGATGATTCTAGATATTTTGCATTAAATGATTATTCTAGATGTTTTGCATTAAATGATGATTCTAGATATTTTTCATTAAATGATTATTCTAGATATATTGCATTAAATGATGATTCTAGATATTTTGCATTAAATGATTATTCTAAATGTTTTGCATTAAATGATGATTCTAGATATGTTGCATTAAATAATTATTCTAGATGTTTTGCATTAAATAATGATTCTAGATGTTTTGCATTAAATAATTATTCTAGATGTGTTACATGTAATTGTAATTCTAGATGTGTTACATGATATGATGATTCAAGATGTTGTGCAGTAAATGATGATTCTAGATGTTTTGCATTAAATGATGATTCTAGATATTTTACATTAAATAATGATTCTAGATGTTTTGCATTAAATAATGATTCTAGATGTGTTGTATTAATTTATTATTCTAGATGTTTTGCATTAAATGATGATTCTAGATTTTTTGCATGAAATGATTATTCTAGATGTTTTGCATTAAATAATGCTTCTAGATGCTTGTCATTAAATTATGATTCTAGATGTTTTGCATTAAATAATGATTCCAGATATTTTCACATTAAATGATTATTCTAGATGTATTGCATTAACTGATGATGCTAGATGTTTTGGATTAAACGATGATTCTAGATGTTTTGCATTAATGATTATTCTAGATGTTTTACATTAAATAATGATTGTAGATGTTTTGCATTAAATGATGATTCTAGATGTTTTGCATTAATGATTATTCTAGATGTTTTACATTAAATTATGATTCTAGATATTTTGCATTAAATAATGATTCTAGATGTTTTGCATTAAATGATGATTCTAGATATTTTGCATTAAATAATGATTGTAGATGTTTTGCATTAAATGATGATTCTAGATGTTTTGCATTAAATGATGATTCTAGATGTTTTGCATTAAATTATGATTCTAGATATTTTGCATTAAATGATCCTTCTAGATGTTTTACATTAAATGATGATTCTAGATATTTTGCATTTAATGATGATTCTAGATGTTTTGCATTAAATGATTATTCTAGATATTTTGCATTAAATGATGATTCTAGATGTTTTGCATTAAATAAATATTCTAGATGTTTTGCATTAAATAATTATTCTAGATGTTTTGCATTAAATGATGATTCTAGATATTTTGTATTAAATGATGATTCTAGATATTTTTCATTAAATGATTATTCTAGATGTTTTGCATTAAATGATAATTCTAGATGTTCTGCATTAAATAATGATTCTAGATGTTTTGCATTAAATGATGATTCTAGATGTTTTGCATTAAATAATGATTCTAGATTTTTTGCATGAAATGATTATTCTAGATGTTTTTCATTAAATGATTATTCTAGATGTTTTGCATTAAATGATGAGTCTAGATATTTTGCATTAGATGATTATTCTAGATGTTTTGCATTAAATGATTATTCTAGATGTGTTTCATTAAATGATTATTCTAGATGTTTTGCATTAAATGATGATTCTAGATATTTTGCATTAAATGATTATTCTAGATGTTTTGCATTAAATGATGATTCTAGATATTTTTCATTAAATGATTATTCTAGATATTTTGCATTAAATGATGATTCTAGATATTTTGCATTAAATGATTATTCTAAATGTTTTGCATTAAATGATGATTCTAGATATTTTTCATTAAATGATTATTCTAGATGTTTTGCATTAAATGATGATTCTAGATATTTTGCATTAAATGATTATTCTAGATGTTTTGCATTAAATGATGATTCTAGATATTTTGCATTAAATGATTATTCTAGATGTTTTGCATTAAATGATGATTCTAGATATTTTGCATTAAATGATGATTCTAGATGTTTTGCATTAAATGATGATTCTAGATATTTTTCATGAAATGATTATTCTAGATGTTTTGCATTAAATGATGATTCTAGATATTTTGCATTAAATGATTATTCTAGATGTTTTGCATTAAATGATGATTCGAAATATTTTGCATTAAATGATGATTCGAAATATTTTGCATTAAATGATTATTCTAGATGTTTTGCATTAAATGATGATTCTAGATATTTTGCATTAAATGATTATTCTAGATGTTTTGCATTAAATGATGATTCTAGATGTTTTGCATTAAATGATTATTCTAGATGTTTTGCATTAAATGATGATTCTAGATATTTTTCATTAAATGATTAGTCTAGATGTTTTGCATCAAATGATGATTCAAGATATTTTGCATTAAATGATTATCCTAGATGTTTTGCATTAAATGATGATTCTAGATGTTTTGCATTAAATAATGATGCTAGATGTTTTGCATTAAATAATGATTCTAGATGTGTTGCAGTGAATAATTATTCTAGATGTTTGCCATTGTGCAATGATTCTAGATTTTTTGCATTAAATGATAATTCTAGATGTTCTGCATTAAATAATGATTCTAGATATTTTGCATTAAATGATGATTCTAGATGTTTTGCATTAAATGATGATTCAAGATGTTTTGCATTAAATAATGATTCTAGATTTTTTGCATGAAATGATTATTCTAGATGTTTTTCATTAAATGATTATTCTAGATGTTTTGCATTAAATAATGATTCTAGATGTGTTTCATTAAATGATTATTTTAGATGTGTTGCATTAAATGATGATTCTAGATGTTTTGCATTAATGATTATTCTAGATGTTTTACATTAAATTATGATTCTAGATATTTTGCATTAAATAATGATTCTAGATGTTTTGCATTAAATGATGATTCTAGATATTTTGCATTAAATAATGATTGTAGATGTTTTGCATTAAATGATGATTCTAGATGTTTTGCATTAAATGATGATTCTAGATGTTTTGCATTAATGATTATTCTAGATGTTTTACATTAAATGATGATTCTAGATATTTTGCATTTAATGATGATTCTAGATGTTTTGCATTAAATGATTATTCTAGATATTTTGCATTAAATGATGATTCTAGAAGTTTTGCATTAAATAAATATTCTAGATGTTTTGCATTAAATAATTATTCTAGATGTTTTGCATTAAATGATGATTCTAGATATTTTGTATTAAATGATGATTCTAGATATTTTTCATTAAATGATTATTCTAGATGTTTTGCATTAAATGATAATTCTAGATGTTCTGCATTAAATAATGATTCTAGATATTTTGCATTAAATGATGATTCTAGATGTTTTGCATTAAATGATGATTCTAGATGTTTTGCATTAAATAATGATTCTAGATTTTTTGCATGAAATGATTATTCTAGATGTTTTTCATTAAATGATTATTCTAGATGTTTTGCATTAAATGATGAGTCTAGATATTTTGCATTAGATGATTATTCTAGATGTTTTGCATTAAATGATTATTCTAGATGTGTTTCATTAAATGATTATTCTAGATGTTTTGCATTAAATGATGATTCTAGATATTTTGCATTAAATGATTATTCTAGATGTTTTGCATTAAATGATGATTCTAGATATTTTTCATTAAATGATTATTCTAGATATTTTGCATTAAATGATGATTCTAGATATTTTGCATTAAATGATTATTCTAAATGTTTTGCATTAAATGATGATTCTAGATATTTTTCATTAAATGATTATTCTAGATGTTTTGCATTAAATGATGATTCTAGATATTTTGCGTTAAATGATTATTCTAGATGTTTTGCATTAAATGATGATTCTAGATATTTTGCATTAAATGATTATTCTAGATGTTTTGCATTAAATGATGATTCTAGATATTTTGCATTAAATGATGATTCTAGATGTTTTGCATTAAATGATGATTCTAGATATTTTTCATTAGATGATTAGTCTAGATGTTTTGCATTAAATGATGATTCTAGATATTTTGCATTAAATGATTATTCTAGATGTTTTGCATTAAATGATGATTCTAGATATTTTGCATTAAATGATTATTCTAGATGTTTTGCATTAAATGATGATTCTAGATATTTTGCATTAAATGATTATTCTAGATGTTTTGCATTAAATGATGATTCTAGATATTTTGCATTAAATGATTATTCTAGATGTTTTGCATTAAATGATGATTCAAGATATTTTGCATTAAATGATTATCCTAGATGTTTTGCATTAAATGATGATTCTAGATATTTTGCATTAAATTATTATTCTATATGTTTTGCATTAAATGATGATTCTAGATGTTTTGCATTAAATAATGATGCTAGATGTTTTGCATTAAATAATGATTCTAGATGTGTTGCAGTGAATAATTATTCTAGATGTTTGCCATTGTGCAATGATTCTAGATTTTTTGCATTAAATGATAATTCTAGATGTTCTGCATTAAATAATGATTCTAGATATTTTGCATTAAATGATGATTCTAGATGTTTTGCATTAAATGATGATTCTAGATGTTTTGCATTAAATAATGATTCTAGATTTTTTGCATGAAATGATTATTCTAGATGGTTTTCATTAAATGATTATTCTAGATGTTTTGCATTAAATAATGATTCTAGATGTGTTTCATTAAATGATTATTCTAGATGTTTTGCATTAAATGATTATTCTAGATGTGTTTCATTAAATGATTATTCTAGATGTTTTGCATTAAATAATGATTCTAGATGTGTTTCATTAAATGATTATTCTAGATGTTTTGCATTAAATGATTATTCTAGATGTGTTTCATTAAATGATTATTCTAGATGTTTTGCATTAAATAATGATTCTAGATGTGTTTCATTAAATGATTATTCTAGATGTTTTGCATTAGATGATTATTCTAGATGTTTTGCATTAAATGATTATTCTAGATGTGTTTCATTAAATGATTATTCTAGATGTTTTGCATTAAATGATGATTCTAGATATTTTGCACAAAATTATTATTCTAGATGTTTTGCATTAAATGATGATTCTAGATATTTTTCATTAAATGATTATTCTAGATATATTGCATTAAATGATGATTCTAGATATTTTGCATTAAATGATTATTCTAAATGTTTTGCATTAAATGATGATTCTAGATATTTTTCATTAAATGATTATTCTAGATGTTTTGCATTAAATGATGATTCTAGATATTTTGCATTAAATGATTATTCTAGATGTTTTGCATTAAATGATGATTCTAGATATTTTGCATTAAATGATTATTCTAGATGTTTTGCATTAAATGATGATTCTAGATATTTTGCATTAAATGATGATTCTAGATGTTTTGCATTAAATGATGATTCTAGATATTTTTCATGAAATGATTATTCTAGATGTTTTGCATTAAATGATGATTCTAGATATTTTGCATTAAATGATTATTCTAGATGTTTTGCATTAAATGATGATTCGAAATATTTTGCATTAAATGATTATTCTAGATGTTTTGCATTAAATGATGATTCTAGATATTTTGCATTAAATGATTATTCTAGATGTTTTGCATTAAATGATGATTCTAGATATTTTGCATTAAATGATTATTCTAGATGTTTTGCATTAAATGATGATTCTAGATATTTTGCATTAAATGATTATTCTAGATGTTTTGCATTAAATGATGATTCTAGATATTTTGCATTAAATTATTATTCTATATGTTTTGCATTAAATGATGATTCTAGATGTTTTGCATTAAATAATGATTCTAGATGTTTTGCATTAAATAATGATTCTAGATGTTTTGCATTGTGTAATGATTCTAGATTTTTTGTATTAAGTAATGATTCTAGGTGTTTCGCATTAAATAATGATGCTAGATATTTTGCATTAAATAACGATTCTAGATGTTTTGCATTAAATAATGATTCTAGATGTTTTGCATTAAATAATGATTCTAGATGTTTTGCATTAAAAATGAGAATTTTTTACAAAAAAAAACGAAAATCTTAACCTATTGTTTACAACAAAACGAGAATAGCTTGTTTTTTTTCGAAAAAACTAAGAATTCTGCTTGTTTTTGCAATAAAAATTGTAATGTAAGAAATTTCTTTCCCACACGCCCAATTTCCTCCCAAATAGCAAATGAATTTCCGCCAACAAGGCCTTTTAAACTCAAACTTTATTCACAATGTATCAGAAATGAAAGATCTTTGGTCACGGTAAGTCCTTTGCAAAAATAGTGGCTGAATTTTCTATCCATACGCATGGAGCCTTTAGTTTTATTCCTCTGTGGGAATGTTTGTTTGGGTTTCCTTTAAAAGGATCCATGGAGAACACAGCATGGAGGTTGCGGCCAATACTTGTGACCTTGTGGTCTCTGAAAGAAATAGAAATAAATTCCTATAATCAAATATATCATGCCGAACACTGTAGAATATCCTCATAGTTCAGCAATTAGGTTGTCTCTGTATTTAGAGAAATGTATTTCGTTCACCCACTGCTTGGTGTCCATGAAGGTAAAATCCTGGCTCTCTGAAACAGAATACATGAATACAAATTGGCGCCAAGACAAGATTTGGCACATTCAAGACAAGATTTGGCGCATTCCAATGACAGACCGGCTTACAAAGCATGTAGGCGGCCAAAAACAATATGGTGGTTGTACATGGAAAATTTCTCACAGTTGTTTATTTTGGGTGCTTATTGGCGTTAATATCTTGCTGATTGTAATTCGATAAGTGGATGTCTATTATTTTATATTTTCTCATATTTTAATTTTTTCTCTTAATTTTTACTTATTTATGTAATTCTACAATTTCTGATATTATAATAAATACGTTTTTTCAGATATTTTTTAAAATCTAAAATGGTTGGGAAAAAAACAAAATTCCTACTCGCAGTGGAGATACTAATAAATTTTCTGACCCGCCTTCTATGTTAGATAAAAAAAAAAAAAACCCACATATCGACAAGTTATGCAGCACAGTAATTTCCTGGAAAATATACATCCAATTTTAAGTAAATTTGCGCTTTCCAAATTAATAGCCAGTGATATAATTGATATTTGGAAAGTAGTTAATGTAACAGAAATGTGTAAGGAAAAATTCAAGATGGTGCCCGACTCACTCTTTAACACGGTAAGTTCAGGAAAAGATGTTATAAATGTTGCAGCAATTCAATAATCTTTTTACACCGGTTCTGCACGGATTCCAACAACGGTAAAATATCCTCACACGGCACAAGAAGCAACAGCCACACGATTCCCCAGCCAACTCAATCGTCGCTCCTCACGTCTTTCCCCTCACCCGCTTTTATCGTCGTTCTAGGCCGGCTAAATTTGCATATTCCAAGAATTCGTGTGACTTTGCGAGACATCATAATTTACAAAAGACGGCGGCTGCCATCTTGGTCTTTCTTTTCTATTTTTGGTCGGTAACGCTGAGCTGCTGGTCTCGAGGTAAGTCTTTTTCCCCTCATCCGTCTCTCCCACGTACCCACACAACATGCAAACACGCGGGCGCTTATCTCCTGGATGCACGTTACACTCCCCCCTGATCTGATGATCACATAGAGAGCACTGGGGGGGTGGCCTTTTAGTGCGTGTGCTTCTGCGAAGAGGTACATTCACTGTTTCAGATTCGGGCTCTGGATCTGGTTCCGCCTCATCAGATGAAGTATCGCTATCAGTCTCTGGAGGGGGCTCACTGAATCCATGCATCGGCAGCTCATCGCTAGACGCTTCACTGCTTTCTTCTGTAGTTGTGTGACGCACCTCGGTAGCTGGGCGAAGATCTCGCACATGTCGTGGGGTTCCATCGACCAAAACAGACTGCTGGCTAATCACTCCAGATATTTGTCCTCGCTTAAACTTGTCGGTGCACCAATTTCCTGGGGGCCGCACCCACACTGGATCTCCCACTACATATCTGTTATATGTTCCCTTGTCGGTTGGCTGCGTAGTATTGATTCCCTTCACTCCGACTCGGTACGTGTAAATAGCATTTGCAGGTGCGGTTGAAGGGGACGTCCCGTCCTTTGGCGTAATGTTGTACCAATATGTGGCTTCCGCAATAGTACATCGCTTCCTGGCAGCAATTCTCTTGATGCTGCGATGACTTCTTTCAGCAATGCCATTTCCTGACGGCACATGCGCACATCGCAACCGTAGTCGGACGCCCCACTCATCTAACAACTGCCGAACTTGTTGGCTACAAAACGCTGCATCATTGTCAGTCAGGAGCTCTTCTGGTGCACCTCGCTCAAAAAAAATGGATGATAGGTGGCGAACAACATTTGCTGAATCCTGTCTGGTCATCTGCCGCCACACCGCAAATCTTGTAGGCCCGCAATCAATGAGAGTTAGAAAGGGCTTTCCACTGTAATGGGTAATATCCATGGCCAGCCGCTGCCACACACTCTCAACTTCCAAGCCACCCTTCTGCTATCGCTCTGGTGCAGGATCAATAGACTGGCAAGCCTCACAATTTCTGACGATCTGTCTGACATCCATCTTGGTCACTGCTGGGTATGCGCGCCTCACAAAATAAAGGGTCCTCTTGATACCCGGATGTCCGCTCTGTGCATGAATTTTTTGTATTTGACATGGGTCGATTGCAACTGCACAAGATCGAGCAGTAATCTCCATTCCCATCTTCGCAGCTTCATACCATTTGTGAGGTACACGGGTCAGTTGGTCAGCACGATTACAATGTGATGGCACCAGAGTGACGCTCAGTGATAGCCCATACTCAGATACCAGGTTTTTTTAGTGTGTCTAGCCTTCTCCGTATCAACATTTCGCTTGCTGCCTTGGTACGGATTTGTGTCCGTCCTGAAAGTGTGTCAGACACCCAGTGGTAGACACAGAGAGAATCTGTGTACAAGGTCAACTTCTTAGACTGCCACTGCAGGGCCAGATTTACCCCCTTTACAACCGTGTCCAGCTCTGCCAGGTTGATATGCTGAGAATCTGTTACGGGCCGCAGCCAACACGCATCCTCGAACACGTTTCCTCCTTGCTCCAACGATACTCCCAACGCCAAAGAACTGGCATCAACCCACACACCTACATTGTCTCCGTTAACACACCACCGCCCACAGGCAGGGTCCTTCTTGTTCACTCTCTCCAGTGTCTCTTTAATCATCAGAGTTAGTAGGACATCATCGGATATGTCATCCCAACCCATGGTTGTTAAATTTGCTCTGCGTTTAATCACACCAACAGCTGCGCGGAGCCAGCCACAGACCGGTAAGTGACCAACAAGTTTTCCACACCAAGAAAAAACGGTCCGCCTTGTAACGAGGTTGGGGATGCTTGGAATTTCACTGCCACGCCTCCATTGTAGGGTGCCATCTTCTTCATAAACATCCAATCCCAATACACGTGCTCCTTCCCTTAAACGTTCGGGATTCTTGCATTCCAGACCAAACTGAGCCAACTTTTCTTTGACACACGACGCAGACTGTACATCTTCATTGACGTATACGTCATCAATGTAAGCTGACGTTGAGTCCCTCATGGGCTTTTCTTGGGACAATACTGTGTTGACAATAGTCTTCATGATCTGTGGTGCCACATTTAGGCCAAAGCCAAGGCGTGTAAGGCAGTACCTCTGCCCCTGGAACCAAACTGTCTGGAACGGCCACAACGTCTCATCAACTCGCACCTGCAAATAGGCTTTTCGCAAATCCAATATCGAGACATTAGTGCCTTTCTGACGCCATTCCCTCAACTTACTGGCGCATACGTCAGCATCGGCAGTGTAGGCTTGTTAAGCTCCCTATAGTCCAGCACGGGCCGTACTTTCGACTTGTTATGCTGGACTACTGCCATCAAGGGTATTAGACCCTTGGGAGGCCCAAGCTTGTCCTCAGGGTAGGGGATTAACCAGCCATCTTGGATCCACGCCTTTAGTTCCCTTTCGTATTCTGCTCGGGCCTCACTGGGTATAGGGTACTCTGCAACCCCATTCTTGAGTTTAGTCGGTGCCATTCCCTCGGTCCACTTCCAAGATGCAATCCAGGCCCTCTTGCGCGAGTCGTAGTCCACTGTAAAATCCGGCCGATCGATATGGAGCGCTGCACACACTGGGGCCTCCAAGAATCGCACCTTTCCATCCCGATGAATTGCGACTCCCCCCAGCGCCTTGATGGCATCGTATCCGAGCAACAGGTCAAACCCCAGGAGATTTCCTTGGGTCATGAGCACATTGATCTTAGTGGCTGCACCGGTGTCCATCTAGATCTTGACAGTTCCAGCTCCACAGCATGTCTGGGTCTCGCCTCCTATCGTGGTGACTTTGATCTTCCTCTTAGTCCAACTTGGACACAGCCTGGCGAACAACCCGAGTTGAGAAGTGCTGAGCAGGGTATCCTGTTTACGTAGACGGTCATCACTGGTTGCGCCTTGTTCAAATTTTGCTCGGGGAGCAGGGCGGCGCTGACGTCCTCTCCCCTGATACGTTTCCCGCACAGTTTTGGGCTAGATGCCCCAAACCGCCACACTTAAAACAGCGCACACGCCCCCTGTTGGTGCAATTCCTTGCAAAATGTCCGCGTCAGCCGCAGCGAAAACATTTCCCATTGCTTGCAGGGTTCTGATTCGGAATCTCCCGAGCGCCAATCTGGCCTGTCTGTGTCGCCATCACAACTGGTTCCCCCAGGTCCTCCTCATCTTTGATGATGGCTCGAGCACGTTCCATCAAGTGTTCCATGGTCGTTGTTGAAACGCTGGTTGAGGCTCTCAGTAGCTGCTTCACCCGAGTGGGAAGGCCCGCCACAAACGCGTACGCGAGCGTCCGCTCCGACACCCCTCCACCGAACAGAACTGCGAGTTTCTTTAACTCAGCGAAGAAAACGTCCACGCTTTCCTCCGGTAGAAGTTTTCGGGAAGCAAATTTTTCATAGGCCGTACAAGGATCCATGGCAAATGCCTTGTACAGCGCAGCTTTAATTGCGGTGACATCTCCCTTTTCGGCAGCACTGAGTTGCTGATATACACTCAAGGCACCCCCAGCCAATCTCAGGGGAATCACAGTGTGTACCCTTTTCACCTCACAAAGGTCGCACGTCAGCTCGACCCTTTCAACCCAGTCGACGATGGATGTGGACCCGTCAAACTCGGGTATGAGATTTAAGTCAAATTTCGACTCGATCATAGTCCTAGAGGCCAAATGGCCGAGATAGCTTGTAACAGAAATGTGTAAGGAAAAATTCAAGATGGCGCCCGACTCACTCTTTAACACGGTAAGTTCAGGAAAAGATGTTATAAATGTTGCAGCAATTCAATAATCTTTTTACACTGGTTCTGCACGGATTCCAACAACGGTAAAATATCCTCACACGGCACAAGAAGCAACAGCCACACGATTCCCCAGCCAACTCAATCGTCGCTCCTCACGTCTTTCCCCTCACCCGCTTTTATCGTCGTTCTAGGCCGGCTAAATTTGCATATTCCGAGAATTCGTGTGACTTTGCGAGACATCATAATTTACAAAAGACGGCGGCTGCCATCTTGGTCTTTCTTTTCTATTTTTGGTCGGTAACGCTGAGCTGGTCTCGAGGTGAGTCTTTTTCCCCTCATCCGTCTCTCCCACGTACCCACACAACATGCAAACACGCGGGCGCTTATCTCCTGGATGCACGTTACAGTTAATCCACGTTTAAATTATATTGTGAATAAATTGCAAAATATCTGCTTTAAGAAAGTAAAACAGATAAATTGAAAATCTTTCTCATCATCTGAAAAGAAAATTCTGATAAAGAAACTCGATACATTGTTTGACATTTCTTCTTGCCGTTGTCAACTACCAGTTTTATCTTGTGAGAAAAAAAATGTGAAATGTAAAAAGGAAAATTGTCAAACCAAACACATAATCTGTAATTGCCCCCTCAAACAGAAGGTAAGTTTATTATTCTATTTTTCATTCTTTAAGACAATATAATACACATTTTAAAGTAAATGACTTTCTGTACTTGTATTTTAAGTAAACAAATTAAAAATCTTATACTTTTTTTTTTATGAGAAATTGCATGAAAGTTTCTCTCGTCCAATACGTGTCAAATTTGATTTTTCAGGTTCCATTGGAAGACAAACAATATCTAAATGACCAGAGAAACAAAATAGGAAGGACCTAAGGGCACTTTTCAACTAGGTCCTATAGATAAAGCTTCCATAAAAAAAAAAAAATAAAAGGAATGCAGTGTTAGGAGAGAGAGGAAACCAAGTTGATTGATCTTCTGTTGCCTCAACATCTTATGACCAGAATGTTTCCTCTTCCCAATCAGAGAATAGCGGTGAACAAGATGAAAATTTGGAGCCAAACAGACATCGTAAAAGTAATTACAACCAATTAAAAATTCCACTTTGAAGAAACATCGGATTAGTTCAATAGAACTAATCCGATGTTTCTTCAAAGTTAGGAGCAAGCCTGGCAAATGCCTTCCTTTTAGATTTACATGCTATGGGCCTTCTCAACACAAATATTAAAATTAACAACATCATCCTGGATAAATCAAAAATAGACAAAAAGGAAAAAAACTAAAGAGCATGCCTTCAAAAGCACAATGAAAAAATTGAAAACCTTGTTTGTATTGGTGTGGATAGTAGGCATGACAAAGACACTTTATTTTATCAGGAGGTGGTTGAGGTGAATGGAGAAACAAAAGTAAGAAAAGTTAAGGGACCAGAACGCCTCTTAACATTAACAATGGAAATAGGCTGTGATAAAAACGGAGGATATCTCACCCATAAAGTTATCCCTAACACTAATGCAACTGGTGTTGTTTTAGCAAAAGAAGTTGCAAGTGTTTTAAAAGAATATAAGAGTGTGACTACATTAAAGGCTGTACTTTTAGACAACACCAATGCAAACACTGTGAATCTGGGCTTGTCACATCTTTAGAAAAAAATATTAAACAGGAAGTTACACACTATTGGTTGCTTCCTACATCAGAATGAGTTTCCCTTCAGGGCTTTATTTTAATGGATCGATGGCAATACACAAAGCCCAACATAATTTACTGAGCCAATTGGACAATTGTGTGGTAATAATTACAATCATTTGTCCAAGGTTGAATTCCCATCAATAAGTAGTCCTTTGGATATCAATTATTCTGTACTGGCAGGCGTTGATGATCTGAGTGGCGACCAGAAACTACTTTTGGAATATGCAGTAGGGATTTCATGGGGAAAGGTTGATCCAAAATATGCTGCATGGAGGATTGGGCCTTTAAATCAAGGCAGATGGCTAACTCTAGCAATTCGACTAATGTGTTTATGGACCCAACAGATTTATCTTCAAACACTGTTTGATACAATGCACACATTAGTTAAATTTATTGTTGAAGTGTATGCAGTTAATTGGTTTGAAATTAAAAGAGACAATAAATTTCATAACCAGCAACTATACATTTTCAATATGATTCAGAGAATTAAGCAGCAGCCACAAGAAATCCAAACAGTTGCATTTAAAAATATTCAATACAATGCTTTTGCTCTATTGCCAGAAAATATTTTGTATGCAATGGTCAAATAAGATGAAATAGAAGTGAGGGAAGAAGCTATAAAATTTTATAAGTAAACATTTTTTTATATAAAATAATGAAATTGTTTACATTGATTTATATGTTCATTTTCAAATGTTGTTGAAATTTCATTATTAAAAAAAATTCAAACAAGAAGAATCCATTTTTAAAGTTAATTGCTTTTTTTCTTTCAGGAGTACAAAAGCATTTCACAAAAGGTTGAAAAAAATTTCAACTATAAATGTCAAAGCTTCACATTGGTTTCATTTAATCAACCTATCTCAAAGTGAGTTGCTTTTACAGAAGGATTTTCAGATGAGGAACTTCAGGATTCATCGTTGATTTACCTGATTTACCTGATTTACCTGCACATTTGCAAACTGTCGAAAAGGCAGTTAAATTAACCACACAGAGGCTTCTTAGTTGGTCTACAGATTTAAAAGAAGACACAAGCATACGAGAGGCGTGCAATAAGTAATGCCCCTGACCCACTTCACATAGCAGTAGAGCAACGAAACTGGCACAGTTATTAGTCTTTCTCTACATAGGAACCACGCAGAGTTATGCATTTCTCCCATCACTTGATGCAGCTCTGGAGACCATTTTTGTAGAACACCCCAGGTTGGTCCTCCAACCACGATGTGACTTCAGAAATCAAGGCTGCATCATCTGGGAAACGCTTTCCTTTCAAAAACAACTTCATGGCTGGGAAAAGGTGAAAGTCAGAGGGTGCAAGGTCAGAAGAGTAGGGAGGATGGGGGAAGATTTCATAACCACATGCCTGTGCTTCTGATCTGGCGACATGCGAGTTATGGACTGGAGCGTTGTCCTGCAGGAAGAATGTACCTTTGCTGATCTTGCCCTGCCTCTTGATTTTGATAGCTTCCCTTAATTTCCTCAAAAGTGAAGCATAAATTATTATGCTTCACTTTAAGGCTCCTGTAATTGTGGTACTCTTTGCCAGGAAATCTGTCATCACTACTCCGTCCTGGTCCCAGAAGACTGTGAGCATGACCTTGCCAGTGGAGGGGCACCCTTGCCTTCTTTGGAGGTGGTGAGTCCAAGTGCTTCCGCTGCATTGACTGGGCTTTAGTCTCTGGATCATAGTGATGGACCCAGGTTTCATCCTGTGTAATCAGTCTTTCGAAAAACTTTGACTCATCTTCTTGGCACATCTCCAAATTCATCCTCGAGCACTCGATGCGTTCTCACTTCTGGAATGCTGTGAGCAACCTGGGAATCCATCTGGCAGACACCTTATGCATATGCAAATGGTCATGAATGATAGTTTCCACAGACCCTGTACTAATCTTGACATCTTGGGCTATTTGGCGAATAGTAATGCACCGATCTTCCAAAATGGCAGCCTCAACTTGACAGACAGATGCCTCATCAATGGTAGAAGGGGGAGGGCGACCAGGTCTGGGAGCTGTTTCCACAGACTTCCGGCCATGTTTGAATTCACGATGCCAACATTTTACAAGGTCATAAGATAAACCATAAGTTTCTTTCATTTCAGAAAGTCTCCTGTCGTGTGCATCCTTTCAAATACAAAAAATAGATCACTAGTCGACATTCAACAGGCTCCATTTCACACCTGACTCAGTAAAACAAAAACCACAGAAACCACAGAACTGTAATTTGTCACATAACCCATAGAGATATAAATCATTGCACATGCAAAATTTCAGCTAGATCAGACAACTAGAAGTGGGTCAGGGGCATTACTTATTGCACGCCTCTCGTATTATTGCAAAAGTGTTATGTTGAGAAATGAGACCTTCTTTTGATTCAAAAGAATTTTATGTGGAACACTATGAAATGATGCAACAATAATCATTGTGTATTGTTTAACACATTCTTTTATAAATATGTTTTAAAATTAGTGTATAAATTTGAAACTAAGATTACCTATGATGAATCAAGGTTTTAGAGCAGTTTCAAGTAGTTTTTAAAAATTGATTCCCTTATAAATTCCAAGCACATTTCGTTCTAAATGGCTATTCCTTCATTGATAATCAGTTGTGTTTATGACATTTGACGTTTTTATTTTAATTTTATTTTTTATAGAAATCGTTCCAGACAAGGCATGAAGCCACTATAGATAAAGCTTCCTATAGATAAAGCTTCCATAAAAAAAATAAAAGGAATGCAGTGTTAGGAGAGAGAGAGGAAACCAAGTTGATTCATCTTCTGTTGCCTCAAGGATCTACGAAAAAAAAATCTAATGTAAGGATCTAAAAAAAAAAAAATTTTTTTAAGGTCAAAATCTTGCCAATGGTAAGCGTAAGATGGAAAAGAATTACTTTTTTATAACTTTTTTATAACTTTTTATAACTTTTTTATAACTTTTTTTATAACTTTTTATAACTTTTTTATAACTTTTTATAACTTTTTATAACTTTTTTATAACTTTTTTATAACTTTTTATAACTTTTTTATAACTTTTTTATACCTTTTTATAACTTTTTTATAACTTTTTATAACTTTTTTATAACTTTTTATAACTTTTTATAACTTTTTTATAACTTTTTATAACTTTTTTATAACTTTTTATAACTTGCATCTTCAATTAACATTGTCAAATGAAGCGGGGCAGGGGAGGGGGAATTCCCTTTTTAATATTAATTTTCATATATTTCTTTCCTTTTTACTAAAATGATTAATCTAATAAATTTGTTTGGACTGAAATTGTAAACTTTTATAAAATTGTCTAAAAAACGATTTGTTCAGTGCGTCTAATTAGACGATCTTTAAAGTTAAGTGTTCATCCAACCATGAAAGATTTTTGATTTATCACACAACTTTCCCTGCGTAGAAGTTTTTGATTTTCCAAGTTATTGTACAGTATAGTACTCATATAAAAAACAAAAAACATCTTACCTGTGATGTACATAAGTTATCAAAACTGAAAATCATGTAATATATTCGAGTAATATGACATTTATATAAGAAATTAGGTGCTTGTTTATTATAGCTCTCTGATGTAAAAACAAACTCTTACCTGTAATACACAGAAAAGTTAGCCCAACAGAAAATTATGTAAATTATTTTAAATATGTGTACATTACCCACCCTAGGTAAAGAATTTTTTTTCCATATACATGCTGTAAATTTCCTGTCCTAGGGAAGGTACAATTATTTCATATATAATACCCGTCCTAGGGAAGGTAAAATATTCTTTTGCTCAAGATGGCAAATGATACATAGTCGTCAAAAATTCCTCTATCCTAAGAATAACAGGTATGTTCAAAATTTTTCTCTTTGTCTTACATGGTCCTGAGCAATGCCAGGTGGCCTTGCTAGTATTATAAAAAAAAACTTCCTCACAAAAATAATAAACTTAAAAATTCTTTTTATACAAAAACAAATTTAATGGGATTTAATAAACTGAAAATAAAGAAATGAACAAGTTAAAAAAAATTTATGGTTGAGACTAAGCATTTGCTATGTTCATTGACTCTCGATATCAAAGCTAAAGAAATATACATAAAAATGAAGAGAACAGAATGGAAAAAATTTCCTGTAAAAATTATTTGTTTAACAGGTTTAAAAGCTAAAAAAAATGAAATAAATTGTCAAGTTTCTGACCAAAAATTCACATTTTTATTTTTTTCAGTTAAAAAATAATTCAACATTGTTTGCTGTATTGTCAAGAAAAAGATCGTAAAAAAATCTCATTTAAAATTAAAATGAACGTCACATATGAATTAGTAATTAAATTCAACAAATCAAAAACTTTTTAGGGCACAACCTAATAAAATAATTCAATACAAGCTTCTGAAATGACGAACACAACAACTTCATAAAATGTAACACAGAAAAGGTTTATTAATGAGAATGTGATATGCTCCTGGTCAAAGGCTGGATTCCGGCTACCTGATGCTATCGCGGTAGTTATATTCCCAGTGGAATCATCGATACCGGTAGGAATAACACCGAGGTAGAGAGAGCGAAGAAAAAGGGTCCGTTCCATTTGGTATCTCTCTCAGTAAGGACGAGTTCTTATTCTTCAAACCGGATGCTGGCCGAATTCCTAGGGGATAGGAAGGATCAATACGCCGTACCCCTGATTGGTCAGTATGTGGCCAAATAGCACAAGGGAGAGGCATTGATTCGTTAAAAGTAAAAAGTTCCATTTGTTTCTGCTACATAAACCCCTGCTTAGGCTGAAAGCCGACAGAAAAAAAAGGTAGCATAACAAATAGAAATGTCATTTTATTGTATTTATTTTTACGAGGAAGAAAAAAATGTTCTTACTCTTCTGTGAAAAGTTGGGGAATATTTGCAACTTTTTGTAATAGAATATTCTTTCTTTTTTTTTTTTTTTGGAAAGAAGAAAACAAGGAAAAACATATTTTCTTAACAGAAATACAAAGTTTTACACAGTCTCTTCGGCCAATGTACTCGTCGACCACTACATGTAGTGGTGACATGATTGTCTTCATTTGGAGCATTTACTTCAGATGTATGCATATTTTGATGCTGTGTGAAAGTAGGGGGGATGTGTGGCTCGTGTGTTTTTGTGTCAAGAAAGGCTTTTTTTACTCTATCAATAGAAACAGTTTCTCTTTTACCACTGATATCTAAAGTAAAGAGTTTATCAGTACGTGAAAGCACGCGATAGGGGCCAGTATAAGGGGAAGTTAGAGGGGCTTTCACGGCGTCCTTTCTAAGAAAAACATGAGTCCAAGATGAAACGTCCTTTGGGACCAAAGATCTAATGGTCTGTTCCCTAGTGTGCATCGGTGGAAGCTTACTAAAATAAGCTTGGAGTCTGTTGACATACAGAACTAAATCGTTTGTTGTTAAATCTATTGTGCTCAGCATTTGGCCTGGGAACGAAAGAGCTACTCCATATACAAGTTTGGCTGAAGAGTATCCCAGGTCCTCTTTGATAGCAGCACGACAGCCAAGAAGGACAACCGGTACATATTCGCTCTATCGCTGTTGGTCAGGGTAAGCACGTAATGCTGCTTTCAATTGGCGATGGAAGCGTTCAATCGTCCTGTTAGAAGCAGGATGATAGCTTGTGGTGCGAATACGTTGGATCCCTAGAATCCTGGAAAAGTTGGGATTCACACTGTACGCCACGATCAGTGGTGATGGTGGTAGGAACTCCGTAACGCGATATCCAGCCTGATATAAGGGCTTGCGCTACAAACTCAGCTGAAATGTCTGTGAGGGGAATGCCTTCAGGCCACCGCGTGAAACGGTCTATACAGTAAATCCCTGACTGACTGGCCAAGGTCCAACCAGGTTGATGTGCACATATCTAAACCGAGTGTCTGGGGTGGTGAATGTTCTAAGGGGTGCACGGATATGCTTGTACACCTTTGACTTTTGGCAGGATACACAGGAGCGTGTCCAGGCAGTGATATCACGCCTCATATTTGGCCAGAAGAATTTAGCTGTAATCAGCTTCACTGTGGCTCTGCATCCAGGATGTGCCAGATTGTATAGGGTGTCAAAAACAACTCTACGATGAGTCAATGGAACGAATGGTCGAGGTCAATCCGTTGAAGTATAGGCACGAGCAGGTTATAGATAGG
The DNA here is from genome assembly GCF_053919585.1 of Euprymna scolopes. Taxonomy (NCBI): domain Eukaryota; kingdom Metazoa; phylum Mollusca; class Cephalopoda; order Sepiida; family Sepiolidae; genus Euprymna; species Euprymna scolopes. The sequence continues at coordinate 75,338,639 of NC_136504.1, forward strand.
CACGGGCAGGTATGTGAATTTGCAAGTTGCAAATTCAGGTGATGACAGATCCAACGTGTCCAGGCTTGGCTGGTCTAAGGCCATCTGCTGTAAGTCGATATCTGATGGTGAGGACAGAGAATTAATGGGAAGGCGGGACAAAGCATCTGTCGCGGCATTCTGCTCACCTGAGATATGTCGGATATTGCTGGTAAATTGCAAAACAAAATCGAAGTAGCACATTTCGCGGGGAGAATATTTGTCTGACTTAGAACGCTGTGCATATGTAAGCGGACGGTGATCAGTGTAGATCACAAATTGATGACCCTCGAGTGAATGTTGGAAATATTTCACTGCGAGGTATATTGCCAGGAGTTCATGGCCAAACGTGCTGTAACGTTGTTCTGCCGGTTTCAGCTGTTGTAACTGTTGTTGGTGCTGCTGTTGCAACACTGCACCTACAGCTGTGCCTGATGCGTCAATGACCAGAGAAAACTGGGCATCGGGTACAGGATGTGCAAGTAGTCGCCAGTTTTGTTTTCACTTCATTAAAAACTTTAAACTGGATCTCATTAAGTGAGATTTGCTCATTTTTCTTCTTCCTATTATGTAACAGGTCGGAAAGAGGAGCTAGGAGATCCGCGCAGTGTAATAGTTAAACAGACCGAGGAAGTGCCTTAGTTAGTGAAGTGGGTGGTTGAAGGTCTTGCAAAGCCTTCACCTTTTCCGGTAACGGAGATATACTGTCTGGGCTGATAATGTGGCCCAGGAAAACTAGTGACGACGCACCAAAAATACATTTACCAGGGTTAATCCTCACTTAGTATCGCTGAAACCGTTCGAATAGTAGACGGAGGTGAGTGACATGTTCCTCGGATGAGGCACTTGCCACGAGAATGTCGTCTATATAGTTATAGACGAAGTCCAAGTCACGCACTACCTCGTCCATGAAATGTGCTAGCCGCATTTCATAAACCAAAGGGCATAGCTAAGAATTCAAACGCTCCAAATGGAGTTGTTACCCCAGTCTTAGGTATGTCGGCCGGATTCACTGGAATCTGATGGTAAGCCTTAACTAGGTCTAGTTTGGAGAAGGTCTTACAACCATGCAGAGAGGAAGCAAAGTCTTGTATATGTGGGATTGGGTAACGATCAGGTACCGTCATGGCATTGAGTCGTCGGTAGTCCCCAGTCAGACGCCAATCTCCATCTCGTTTCAGGACCATATGCAAAGGGAAAGCCCATGGACTGGACGAGGAGCGTATTATTCCTAGCTGCAGCATATGGTTAAATTCTGCCTTCGCTGCCTTAAGTTTATCAGCAGGGAGGCGGTGAGGGCGTGAGAAAACAGGAGCACCTGTGGTCTCAATGTGGTTTTTTGTGGTGTGCGTGGGTTCACTTAACACAAAATTTAAATTTATTAACTCTGGGTAGGAGTGTAAGGCGGCCTGATACAGGTCATCTGAAGCGGCAATGAAGAATACTGGGCTGATAGAGAGGGTATTTGTTTTTACACCATAGACAGAAAGTTCTGTATTTGCGTCTATCAGCCGGCGTCTGCGCATATCCACTATCAGGTTGAAGTGGTGCAGGAAGTCCGCGCCTAGTAGGGTAAATCTGCTATAGTGAAGACCCATGTAAAGTCTCTCCGTAATTCCAAGTCCAGAGAACGAGAAATTTGACCATACGTGAGGATGGGGGTGTGATTTACCGCCTGCAGTGTGATGGACGACACTGGAGGTTTCTCTGTGAGAAGTTTTAGTGGCCAGATACTGCAGGCAACGTGCTTGGGATAGGGAGTCTGTGATGAAATAGGCACAGTTGTTGAAAATATATCCTGCTGTGCTCAGCTCCCCAGACTTTAGTTTCCCTGGTTCAAGTACAAACAGGGATTTTTGCATTTCCGCGCCTCCATACCAAAACGACTGTGATAATGGCGGTGGTGGTGACGGCAGTTAGGAGTTAGTCTGGAGTCGGTGCCTGTGTGACTGCGGCTCCAGCTTGCCAAGTTTGTTTACCTCATGAATGAGTCTCTCAATGGCTTTTAAAATAGCCATATCTACAATGTCGTTAGGTTATGACATCATTGCAAAGGCTCGCGGCAACTATTTTATATATAAAGAAAGCGGCAACAGACCAAAAAAAAAAAATTAACTATCCGAAATATAGACAGGACAGTGTTTCGACACTGTCCTGTCTATATTTCGGATAGTTATTTGAGGAAAAAGGGGAAATATTTAACACTAGACAAAAATTAGAGAGAGAAAATACTTAAGAGACGAAAAAAGAAAAGATTCCACAATAAAATAAAATAGAAAAATCTACTCTTAAAAGGAAAGGCAGTGGTAAAAGATTAATATATGTGTGTGTGTGTTTTTTGTGAGTGTGTATATATATATATATATATATATATATATATATATATATATAGAGAGAGAGAGAGAGAGAGATTTTTTTTAGTGTGTGTGTGGATATGTAAAGCCTGAAGTTCCGAGAGACGAAGAGAAATATTATATATATATAATATTTTTTGGAAAAAGTTCTCTTTTCTGTATCGGTTGTCTCTTGCTTGTGTGTGTATGTGTGTGTGTGTCCTTCTTAGCCAAAACAATTTTTTTTTAAAGAAAATGTTTTGGGCAATTGATTTTACGTCCTGTTTTTGTTGTTGGTGTGGTTTCAAAAACGGAGTGTGTTCATAAAAAAAGGTATTTACTTACGCGTGGAAAAGGTGTTTACTCTATTTTTAGGGCTTACATTTGTTTTTTTTTATGTGTAGCCATTGTGAAAGAAAATGTGGGTTTTTTTTTTTGTTTTGTTTTGTTTCAAGGAAACGTATCCGGTTGAAACGTTTATTTTTCTCCGTGAAACCGTGAGAAGTATCTCTTACGAAATGCATTTCCGTTAAAATGTTTTCAGTTTTTTTTTATGTGACACGTGTCTTTGACCATATTTCGGCTTTTTAGTTTATCTTGTTCGACGAGAATGTTTTGTCTTTCTATTCAGCGAAAAGAATGTCCAGAGTTAGAACACTGTTCTAGAAAATTCTCAAGTGATAAGCGACATTTAAAGGTTGTTTTCGTTAGTGTAAAATGCCAGTTTTTTTTTTGGGGGGGGGGCGCTGGCTTTTCTATGCTGTGTCGGGTTTTAACAAAAAATGAAGAAAAAAGGTTTGCCATTCAGAATTGCTTGTATATCACGAGGAGGGGGGGTCACCATTTTAGGGTTTAGAATGCTTTTAGGGCACAACCTAATAAAATAAATAATTCCACACAAGCTTCTCAAATGACGAACACAACAACTTCATAAAATGTAACACAGAAAAGGTTTATTAATGAGAAGGCTGGACTCCGGCTACCTGATGCTATCGCGGTAGTTATTCCCAGTGGAATCGTTGATACCGGTAGGAATAACACAGAGGTAGAGGGAGCGAAGAAAAAGGGTCCGTTCTGTTTGGTATCTCTCTCAGTAAGGACGAGTTCTTATTCTTCAAACCGGATGCTGGCCGAATTCCTAGGGAAGGATCAATGCGCCGTACCCCTGATTGGTCAATATGTGGCCAAATAGCACAGGGGAGGGGAATTGATTCGTGAAAAGAAAAAAGTTCCATTTGTTTCTGCTACAACTTCAAAGTTTTTTCACAGCAAAAAATACTCTCTAATTGCACATGTCCAAATGTAAAATAATTTTTTTTTCAGAAAATAAAATACAATTACATTTCGACCAGTTGTATGAATCCCTAATTTGATAATTAAAACAGAAAATAACCATCCTCAATAGTCAGTATTGTAAGTTCGTAACCGTAGGACTGGACTTCCTCTGTAATGTTAGTAGATCATGTGATTTTTAGTGGAGAGGCCTATAAAAGCAATTATGTGTTAACACCCTGAAAACTTGACAGTAAACAAAAAACAAAAACATGTAAAATAATCTCCAATTTCTGGGCCATTCTAGCATTTTAGGACAATTGACAATTTTTCTATGGGAGATAATAATTATGTGCATTTTTCTTTTTTTTTTAACCATTGTTTTAAGGGGGGGGTTATTGGGTGGGACTTAAGGTTAATTAAAAAAAAAACTTATGAAAACTGACCGTTTGATGGTGTCCTATGGAGGGGTGGTCAGGGTGAGGGAGTCTTTCCTCTGATTTGTGGGGACCAATGCGAGTGAGTGAACTAAGGAATTTTCCTGTATCACATTGGAGAAGATGCCAGAGATGTTAAGGTCGGCAGAATAGGTTAACCTTGTGATTAAGAATTGAATTAAATCTGATTAACTGGACAAGGTAGATCCTATGATAGTTCGGCTAGTTGTTTTGTTGGTTATACTGGTATGATGTTGGTAATTTTCACACTATGTATGCTGAAAATGACTAGGCAGACTTTAGCTAAACGTAGGAACTTGATGTACTTGCATGAGCGAAAAAAAGAATTCATCCAATGACTTGCACTGAGGTGTGTCTGGCATGAGTGAATCTGAATCCGCAGAATTTCCAAGTGAGGATCTACTGAAAAACCCACCACAGGAGAAAACAGCTGATATCACTGAGGTGGTAAGGCCTGCAATGGAAACCAGACTAAGAACTTTGGAGCTGGGGTGAAAAGTAGGAGTAATTGGTAGTTGCAAGTCTTTTCTTCTTTTTTTTGTGTAAAGAGTTTTCTGTTTCTAAATAAAGGGGTCTGTAATGTCAAATAAGTATTTGACATTGAAGAAGTTTGATAAATCTTTACTATCAAATCCAAATTCTTTTGTAGGACTGATTACAACAGTCTGAAAAAGTAATCTATATATATATATATAAAAGCGAAAATGTGTGTATATATGTATGTTCGCTTTTGTGTATGTCCGCAAAAGGATCTTTTTCGGCGGCTTCTCGAGGCCATCGCTCATTTTTAAACTTTTTATATCATGTCGAAATCATAATATCTACGAGTTATGAATGACTTTGAAATGTTAAATATTTGACATTTTGGGATTGCCACATATTGCTTTCTTTTTCGGTATAAAAAAGCAAAACTTGATTCAAATCCCTGGCCCACGGCCAGTGGACTCTAGAAAGCGATGTAACGTTTGGTCAATGTCGGCTTACCGTTGTCATATCAGATGGTTGCTTTCATTTCGAGAGGAGACACTCCCCTAATAAATGGGGGAGCTGTTTTTCCCCAAAGTTAGATAAAAACAAACAATGACCTCATTAAAAACTGTCCCGCAGAAAATGTTAACTGCTTAATGATAAGTGGTGATGCCTATGTAAAAAAAAAAAAAAAAAAAAAAAAAAAAAAAAAAAAAAGCTATTGCTTAGGTCGTTGTCGTCATCGTAATGCTCACACAAAATGTTAACTCTACAACTTCTGTGCAAGCACCTGTCAATTCTCTTCTTACTTAAATAAATTCAAACATCTTTCAGCAACTCATTCTGGCTGGCTGAGCAGTTAACGTATTATGTTTTTTTTTCACGTTTTATTTTCCAACTTCGCCTCATGGCTTCGGGTTCGATCCTACCAACTTACCAGGTTTCTTTTTGATTTAAGCGCACACACACCTCGTAACACCCGGGCAACGTCGGGTACCCTCGCTAGTGTAAAATGAAAACCCACTTCTTAGAAAGTTAGCAGTAAATCAAGACATGGACATGTAATCAACTGGAATTTCCAGTTTTTAAATTTCGGGAGTGATAATACAAATATTCCACCTTGGAAAATTGTACTATTTGCTGACTATGTGACCCTATCCTGGTCTAAGGTCACCAAACTGTGACCCTATGATCGTCCAAGTCATTATCTCGATCAACAGCGACTAGAGGTAACTTCTTCGCACAGCAGAACCCCGTTGATCGCGCTGGTTGGTCTTCAATTCATGGCCAGGTGTTTGTTGGTGCTTCTTGCGTCAGGGTTGATATGCCGACGCATTGCCAGTCTGTCATCTGCTAGAAGAAAAACAATTCCATGCACAAAAAGAAACAACTCAGTTCTTCTAGTCTACTGAAGAACAAATGATATACAAATATATAATTATATACAATTGTCTTTACAATGCAATGTTCAATAATGTCTGACTCCACTGAGTCTATAAGTAGATTTCACTTTTCTCTTCGATATAGTGATGAAGTTGGCATGGGCAGAGAGAGGTGTGGCGATTCTCTACAAGTTGTTTGGTCTCAAACTTTCAAGCTCAACTCTCAACTGACCACTGTCTGATGTTTTTCGACTGTGCGCTCAATATATTAAGAGAAGGGGTGAGCCGGGGTTGTTCCCTGGACCAATCATATCCAACAACGTCACCCCAGGGGAAGTTCTCCACAACGAGTGCACCTGTGGATCTGCAAAGGTTCTCATGCCCTCATGGGGTCACCCTGTGATCCCTGGGTCGATGCACTGCACTTGAATTATAAACATCATTTCTCCAGAACCCTGGGTCATTACTGTTTTGAAGTACAAAATTCAAAAATTACATTGTTTGTTGATTTTCATAAAAAATGAAAATCACAATCCTAATCTTTTCTCTCAGCAGAGTTTTTTGCTGTCACCCAGGCACACCAATGATAATTAAAGAATAAAAGAATCATATCTGCCCGGCTTTCTCCAGTATTTTGGGAGTCTCAGCCTCCCTCAAGTGGGGAGCTTAACCACTCCCTGGGACAGTCACCTCAGCCATGTCCAGAACCACAGAGTTATGATGGAATGCTTCAGCGTTTTTTCAATGACTTTTGGAGAATAGTGGTCATTTTGTGTGGAAGTGCATGGTTTAAGAACCAGATTGTATTGAATATCAGTCCTCCCCCACCCCAATAGAAAATTGTTTATATTTAAAATTGAAAACTAAATTGGATAAGTAAGTAAACAATTTATTTTAAAAGCCCTTTTCGGGAAATGGAAAGTAAAATCGGTTACATCTTTCAATAGATTACTGTGGACTGGGAATTTTATTTTACTTTAAATTTATATAAGAAAATCTTTAAATATTTAATTTCATTTTTTTATTTCTTTTCTGTGGATATTCTTTTTTGTAAGTGGGGGAAAACTATACCAAGTGCGATAATAAAAATATAACAGTGCTGTGATTAACATGCTACATATATTTTGAAAACTGTACTGAGAGAATTGCAATTATTGTTTACATGAGTATGAGAAAAGTATGAGAAGAAATTGTTTTGATTTTAGGTTTAGTAAAACGGCAAAGTAGTTATATTCCTGCAATTTGATATTTTCTTACGAGTTTATTTTTGATTATAAGCATTAAATAACAAAAATGATAATCAAAATGGATCATATAAAATATCATGTAATTTCTCTTATATTTGCGTAAGATGAAATGATGTTTCCATATCTGTAAAATCGAAACAATTATTGTGTAATTAAACAATTGAAAATGAAAACAATTTATAAAAAAATTATTAATCCATCCACTGTTAAACATATATATTTTCTATATAATTTACTTTTAAAATTCTACTTGTACTTTATACATACAAATTTATATCAAAAAGAAAATATTATGGTAATTTAATTGCTCTTATGTATTTGGGAAGGGTTTGATACAGTTTTCAGAATATATGTCTCAATTATGAAGTGTGGTATCAGAAAATATTTCCCAATTGCAATTTGTTTCAATTAGGGTTGTACAAATTGTAAATACATTGTATAAATCAATAAAAAACATAAGACAAATTTCAATTTTAACTTCTGCTTTAATCTTTTTTTATACTTATCCAAAACAAAAGTCACTCCATTATAAGGTGGACTGATAAAGATTATTATGTGAGGATTGAAAATGAGGAATGAAATAACCAAAACTTGATTAATTATGAGGACGGTTTATAACAGGTAATTGTTAACATTAGATTTGAAGATGGCCATGTGCAGTCTGCAAGGAAGCAATCTTATGGTAACATGTTCCAGAAGAGAAGTTCATGAAAATTCCATTTGATATTAGGCACACAGAAGATGAAAGTTCTTTGCAAAAGGCATGGAAGACAGATTTTTGCTATGAATGTTTAACTAGGAGGAATCAGAAATAAAAACTCAAACATCTTCTCTTCTATGGGAATAATGATCAAGTAGAAAAATACTAGTAATGTGAGAAAAGGGTTTTATATTTTATATCTGATTTGCAAAGTTGATTTGTATGTCAAGTTTGCAGTGATTTTCTGGCATAAAAGTGAAAAAATATTAAACTAAAGTATTGTGTGGCACATCTGACAAAGATCCATTGGAATTAGTGTGTGGGGAGGGAAGAGATTCCAGCCATGGATCGTTATGTGGATGAGTAAGTATAGATGTCAACTCAGTCCAATGAATGGTTGGTGTGGTTAAAGTGAGTTGTTTTGTAATGCTTGTCGAGTAATCAACTACACTTTTCACCTGACCGCATTCAGAAGAACAAAGAGATACCAATGGTGACTGTAGACTTTTTAGATTAAGCAATGGATAGCTGCTGGATTTCACCAATGATTCAAATTGCATTGAATTATAAAATACATTTGAATTATCGGGTGAACACAAAACATTTGTTGCTTGTACAGATATTTGGATTAAAAATGAACTTGATTCCAGGAAACGTGCAATGTTGAACTTTGACAATTCTTTAGAATTTGCTGCTTCTTTTAAAGATTTATGATGAATCTTATGCTCCAGAAGGACTGCAATAGAAAGATTTGGTTTTGATTAGCACTTTAAAAAAATTTGCATCAAATTATTCTAGCAAATTATTTAAAATTCTGATTATATAAGATGAAATGATGAAACAGAGATAAAGATTTATGACAATGTTAGATCACAACAATTGGCAAAAAAATTATTTTACTTTTCAGGTTGCCAATTTGAAAAACTAGAAAATCAGTTGATCAATTTCACATTAAATGAGAATACCTGTTGAAGGACAAGTAAAATTAATTCTTCAAACAGAACAGTTTTACACCACTTTTATGTCTGCTTACAAAGATTAAAATCAATATATAATGCTACTAATCCTTGTCTAGAATCTTTATTTCAATTTTTGATCAAAATCCCTCATAAAATATTGATTCTAGAAAGTCTAACCTTTGAGGGGGGGGGGCCTTAAGAAGAAATTGAAACTCGGGGAATATTGCTTAATTAGTATCTAATAACTATGAATAAAATTCAATACAAATCTGAAATATTTAAATTTTCAGTCGTGTTGAGCCCCCTGAAGCCTGTTTATATACAATAAAGAAACTGAATTTGGGGAATATTTATTAATTTCTTGAAGATTAGAGGAGATATTGACCTACAAATAAGGAAATGACCGTTTCTTTTTTAATTAAAGTTTTTTTTTTTTCTTTTTAGGATGAAGAGGTCTGCAATGCCGAATAAGTATTTGACATTGAAGAAATATGGTAAATCTTTACTGCTATACCTGGTGTAGTTAAAAACATTCAAATTCTTTTTTGGAATGATTATAACAGCTTGATAAAAATAATGTGAAATGAGGACCCACTTCATCAGTTAGCAATAAATCGAGACATATAATTGATTGGAGTTTTTAAACATTTTTTTTTTTTTAATTATTTTTTCCTAAAATAAATGGAAACTCATGCTCAATTCGATTACAGGTAACTGATCAGAAAGTGGGTTTCATCAAATACTCATTCATTTACGGTTTCCTTGGTTTCCATCAATGTGATTAGATGCTCAGATTTGTTCCACTGTTTAACAGAATGAATTTTCAAACAGTTTTAGAATTATTTTCAAGATGGCGTCCATCCTTATTTGCTTCAATAAAAACAATTTTTCATATCACAACAAAACATAAGCATTGTCATTTAACTTCCGTACATTAAAGACAAAACAACACAAAAACATAGGTTGATTTTCACACATCTTTAAATACATCTTTTATAATATTAGAACAAAAATAAACACTGTGCTTTTTGTTTTCGCCAAAAGAAAACAAAACAAATTCGACAATTATCTTTCGCAATTTCTCCATCGTATTGCACCAAAAAAATGAGCAGTCATTTTTACCTCCATAGACATCCTTAGTTGCTTTGATGAAAACATTCACCAAATGAAGGCAAAACAAAGCACAGACCTAAGTTGATTATAACTCATTCGCATTTAACACTTTTTCATCATTTTGCAACAAACTTTTTTGTAAAAAAAAAATCACAAAACTTGGATTTCTTTTAGATATTACTCACTTTTCAGAATTTGTTATCTATTAATATATTAATATATTTAATAGATTAATATATTAATATGTTCACTAGATTAATATATTAATATGTTCAATAGATTAATCTATTAACATGTTCAATAGATTAACCTATTAATATGTTAAATGGATTAATATATTAATATGTTCAATAGATTATAATAATATATTAATATGTTCACGAGATTAATCTTTTAATATGTTAAATAGATTAATATTTTAATATGTTCAATAGATTAATATATTAATATGTTCAATAGATTAATCTATTAATATGTTCAATAGATTAACCTATTAATATGTTAACTAGATTAATATATTAATATATTCAATAGATTATAATAATATAATAATATATTAATATGTTCACGAGATTAATCTTTTAATATGTTCAATAGATTAATCTATTAATCTGTTCAATAGATTAATATATTTATATGTTCAATAGATTATGTTAATATGTTCAATAGATTAATATGTTAATATGTTCAATAGATTAATATGTTAATATGTTCAATAGATTAATCTATTAATATGTTCAATAGATTAATATTTTAATATGTTCAATAAATTAATCTATTAATATGTTCAATAGATTAATCTATTAATATGTTCAATAGATTAATCTATTAATATGTTCAATAGATTAATCTATTAATATGTTCAATAAATTAATATATTAATATGTTTAATAGATTAATCTATTAATATGTTTAATGGATTAATATTTTAATATGTTCAGTAGATTAATCTATTAATGTGTTCACTAGATTAATATGTTAATATGTTCAATAGATTAATCTATTAATACGTTCAATAGATTAATATATTAATATGTTCAATAATTAATCTATTAATATGTTCATTATAGTAATCTATATATATAAAAATGAAATCTTTGGTTCATTCAAAGTCTATAGAACCATATTTCTACATTACCAATTTAATGGAAATTTTCAGAAAATCTATTTTTAAAGTCAAAGAATGTTTGCATGTTATTAAAATAATTTAACATTGCGAATTATAAAAATATTAAATTATAAATGAAAATATTTTTCGTAACTGCGAGATTGTCCCCATTTCATTTCCGGTAGAAATGAGCCTTTCACTTATTGAGATAAGTATTATTTGTATTAATTTTTATGATACTCATGCAGAGAGTGATCCGTGCTGAAATAATAATGTTATTATTTAAAAAGCTATTGTTAACATGGGGGGGGGGTTTGTACCTATTCTGTACTTTAACATTACAATTGAATAAAAAAAACATATTGTAAAACTTTAATTAACCGTGGAAATACGATTTAAAAAATAGCGCGGATCACTCTCTGCATTTTTTCCTTTTATTATTCTTAAAGAGTAAAACTTTTCTTATTCATGAAAAGAGTTAAGCCTACATAAATAAATAAATAAATGTTTGTACACGTGAAAAATTATCAATAAATGGTTTAGTTACTTTTTTTTTTTTTTAATTATTAATGAAATGAATCTTTGTAAAAGTAAGTGTAAAAGTGCCGTAGTTGTATTCCCATGCGTAATTTCTATACTTATAGGTTTTTGGAAATTTTTTTCACTGGCTTATTATTGATTGGACACTAATTAAACAGATTATTTTAAAAAAAAGAAAAAATTTAAAAAAGAAATCATTATTTCGACATTTGAAAGTGGTGCTCACTTTTTAGTTACAACGTTCTGATAAATCAGTCACCCATTTTGTAACCAATAAAAACGCGGTATATCAAAACCATAGAAAGTAAAAATAAGGAGTCTCTACCGCATTTGTAAGTCAGAAATATATTTGTTTCTCAAAGAAAAAAAAAATAGATTGAACATGACTTTTTTATTGTTTTTATGAAAATAAAGTTTCGAGTTTAAAAAATTTTTTTTTTTTTTTACTTATTTAGTTAAAAGTCAGTTTGTGGGTGTTTTTTTGTTTTTTTTTTTAATAATTTGTTTTTATGAAAGGTGAGGGTTTTTTGTTTTTTTTCCAAACTTTTGTTTTTTTTTAAATTTTTTTAAGTATTATAAATTTTACTAACATGCTGGAGAAATGTTGGTGCTAATGCAGAGAGTGATCCGCGCTATTTTTTAAATCGTATTTCCACATTTAATTAAAGTTTTATGATATATTTTTTTTTACTCAATTGTATACAGAATAGGTACAAAACACCCTCCCCTCCCCATGTTAAGAATGGCTTTTAAAATAATAACATTATTATTTCAGCACGGATCACTCTCTGCATGAGTACCGAAATGTTTAATAATTTGGTATTTTTTTAGATTAGGTCCACCTCCACAATTTTCCTTTAAATGACGACATTTATAGGTTTTCGAGTATGCTGAATACGGAAATCGCATTGAAATTTTGCGGAAATGAGTAGTTATCAAGATATAAAAAGTTATATTATGCTTTGTATTCTTTGGCGGCCATCTTTTTACATGCGCACGCGCCATAAACAAATGCACACGCGTAAAAAAGATGGCCGCCAAAGATTACAATGCATAATACAACTTTTTATATCTTGATAACTACTTATTTCTGCAAAATTTCAATGCGATTTTCGTATTCAGCATAGTCGCAAACCATTACAAGCCGTCATTTAAAAGAAAATTGAGGAGGTGGACCTAATCTAAAAATTTACCAATAATTTTCCATCCCGTACGCCTGCCGATACATTGCTTCGTCAACATGCGACCATTTTATATCTCCCGAAGACAGTTCCGTATTTAGCCCCCAAAAAAAAAGAAAGTGGGTGACCGATTTACCAGAACGTGGTAACTAAAAAGTGAGTACCCCTTTCAAATGTTGAAATAATTTTTTTTTTTTTCAATTTTTTTTCATAATCTGGTTAGTGTTCAATCAATAATAATCCAGTGAAAAAATTTCAAAAAACCTATCAGTATAGAAATTCACATGGGGGTGATAGTTGTATAACTCCGCCACGTAAGTAAATAAATAAAAAATGTTACGTTCACATGCGTTAGCCTTGACTAGGGGGGGGGACTAAGGGAACGACCATTAAATAATTCTGCGGGTCGCCATGGAAATCAACGCCCAAGGAGTACCAAAATAGTTTTCATGATATGAAGAAATTTTTTTTCGAAAAGTGGGTGATCACTTTTCCATGTAAATTTAACTTAAAATGAGCACCCACTTTCTGGCCGCCCAGGGAAGGGGCATTTATTTTCGTGTTTATTGGCTTAAAGGTTTTTTGACAAGGCAGTTTGGTACGCGAGTGCATATTTAACAGTTTTCGTTTATGCTACGCGTGAGCAGAAACGAAGGCTACGGCTGTGAAATGGAAAATAATCCCAGAGTTCAGGGGTTATTACCAAGCAAAAGAAATCAAACAAAAAACTTTTTAGGCAAGAAACACACAGAAAAATGCCCCTCTCTCAAGTGGGCAGAAAGTGGGTGCTCATTCTAAGTTAAATTTACATTGAAAAGTGATCACCCACTTTTCGAAAAAGTAATTTCATGAATATCATGAAAACTTTCTTTTTGCTACGGAAACGGTTTGCAGATTCGTTTTTAGCACACCAAAATCTACAATAAAATATTTTGTTATATACGAACATGAAACGGGCCTTAAAGTAAAATAATACCGAATTTTGTGGAGCAGATTTGCCGTTTAGTTGTACAAATATCCTCAAACCAGGTAATCACTAAAAGGGATTTTTAAAAGTCGTCACCTGTATGGAGCAAAAGTTTAAAACCACCGATTATATGCCAGCCTACGTCATGATAACATATATTGAGTGAGTTCCTAACAGTATTTTGTATAGTTTTTTAGTTTAAACTCATTTTACCCAAATTTCTCCAAACTTAACGTGTTTGATACAGTCTGCCGCCATTTGTATTTTTCAGATATACCGATAAACATTGAATGTTTTTGAACCGATTATACATTACATAAAAACACTAAAATCTTATCCAGTTAGGTAGAACATTTACTTTTCTTGCCTTTGATAACATTTATTTGTTATATATTTATTTTTTGACAACTTTTTTGTATCTGTGTTTAGTAATATGAACCCTTTTCATTTAATGTAACGTTTAGTCGGCTTGAAAAACAGTGTTTATCGGTGTATTTGAAAGCTACAAATGGTGGCGGACACTGTTGATTACTTTAAGTTAGAGAAAGTAAGTTAAAACTAAAAAACTATACAAAATACTGTCAGAAACCCACCGATTATGCCAGCCTATGTCATGGTAGCATATATTTGTGGGGTTTCAGACACTGTTTTGTATAGTTTTTAGTTTTCAACTTACTTTCCCAAACTTAACGTATTCAACAGAGTCTGCGACCATTTCTGTTTTTCGAGCCGATTAAACATCTTACATTACATAAAAACACTAAACAATTATCCAGTTAGATAGAAACGTAACTTACCTTTGCTTTCATTTATTTGTTTTTGGACAACTTTTTCGAATCTGTGTATAGTAACCCCCCATCAACCAAATATTAATTACTAACTCACATTTTTGTATACAGAAAACAACAAAAAAAACAAAAAACATTTAGCGTTTCAACATTTTTGCTACGTTCGGCTTCATCCACTGATTGTTGGTTGAGTCCAAACCATGAATGATTGACAGAAACTCCTGAGGATCCAGATCAAATTTTGCGAGAGTATAATTTTTTTTCATTTTCGCCTTCTTTTTCACTTTTTGGAGTGGATTGCTGTACGATATAAGAAACATGCATTTTTCTCTTTTTATTAAATTTTTACATTACACCAAATTGAGCCACTGCAACGCGTGGCAGGGTACAGCTAGTATATTAGTATGTTCACGAGATTAAACTTTTAATATGTTCAGTAGATTAATAGATTAATATGCTCAATAGATTAATATGTTCACTAGATTAATCTATTTATATGTTCACTAGATTAATCTATTTATATGTTCAATAGATTAATATATTAATATTTTCACGAGATTCATCGATTAACATGTTCAATAGATTAATATATTAATATGTTCACTTGTTAATATATCAATAAGTTCACTAGATTAATATATTAATATGTTCAATAGATTAATATATTAATATGTTCAATAGATTAGTCTACTAATATGTTCAATAGATTAATATATTAATATGTTCAATTTATTAATATATTAATATGGTCAATAGATTGATATATTAATATGTTCAATAGATTAATATATTAATATGTTCAATAGATTAATGTATTAATATAATCAATGGATTAATATATTAATATGTTAATATGTTCAATAGATTAATCTACTAATATGTTCAATAGATTAATCTATTAATATGTTTAATAGATTAATGTAATAATATGTTCTATACATCAATGTAATAATATGTTCAATAGATTAATTAATTAATATGTTAAATTGATTAATATATTAATATGTTCAATAGATATTAATAGATCAATAGATAATAGATTAATATGTTAAATAGATTAATACATCAATATGTCAATACATTAATGTATTAATATGTTCAATAGATATTAATGGATAATAATATGTTGAACAGATTCATCTATAAATATGTTCAATAGATTAATCTATAAATATGCTCTATAGGTTAATCTATTGATAGGTCAATAGATTAATCTATTAATATGTTCAATAGATTAATCTATTAATATGTTCAATAGATTAATCTATTAATATGTTCAATAGGTTTATATATAAACTAGCAGAAGTACCCGTTGTTGAATGGGTTAAAAAACAGCCTACAGAAAATGGACTGTGATTGATGAAAGTATGATAGGTTATGAAAAGGAGGGGGTTGTAAAGAGATAGGTTTTGATACTCAAAAATCTTACCCTAAGCAAAATATGATGAAAGTAAAGATAATTTTCGCGAAAATATATTTTTTTATACCAACTTTGTTTCCATTCATAGCCAAGAGTGACCAACAAAATGATGTTTCCTTACAAAGAGAAAATGTTATATATATAATAATATAAATATACAAGAAATAAATGTTACCAAAGTCAATAAAAGTTCATTGCTTAATATTTTTAAGTAGTTTGTAAAAAATTTTTTTTTTTAATTCACGAACCAGTTTAAAAAAAAATCAAAATGGCAGCGACTTTGAAATGGAGAGCTCCGTTTTCAATTTGAAAGAGGGGGCACCTGAGAATTCTGTGTTAACAATTTAAGAGAGTTCCGTCAATGTAAGGAATATTTATAAACATATTCTAATGTTTTCCGTTATTTTGTGCTTCAGGAATATTCGATTATGGCATGTGTAGTTTATATAAAAATTCATTTAAGTAGTTATCGCCTCAAATTTCGTTTTAATTTCGGTTCGCTGAAATTATTTCAAGTAAAGAGCATTAAAAACTATTTCAAAACAAAAAAAAAAACATGAACTGAACTTTTATTGACTATGGTAACATTTATTTCTTGTATATTTATTTTTTCGGGTAGTCGTTTGTTGGCTTTTCTGCTAAACACTCTTACTAAATAATATCGACAAAATATCGAGAAAAAAAAAGAAACAAAACAGTTTTGAAAAATAATGAAAGCTTTCGTAAAATAATCCGAAACAGCAAAATTGGATATTAAAAAAGTAAACACGTAATTACTTTAGTTTTTTAAAGTAAAGAATCGATATAAATATGAATAAGAAGAAAATGGCGCCCTTTTCAAGCAGAACAGCTTCGTTTCAGTTTTACAGTATTGAACGGTGTAGTATTGCGCTGTCGGATTCAGGGTTGTACTATTGTAATGTAAAGAACACGCAGAAAGGGTTGTAATCAAATGAATTCCTTCTAGTACACTGACAAAAAAAAGCTTAAACATATATATAAATAAAAATAAAAAGTTATGCAAATGTTTTTAAAAGACACGTAATCACGTGAGCAGGATTTTTTCTTTTTTTTGACATGATAACAATATATTAATATATTCAATAGATTAATATATTAATATGTTCAAATCATTAATATATTCAATAGATTAATATGTTCAATAGATTAATCTGATAATATGTTTCACAGACATTAATAGCTATTAATATGTTCAATAGATTAAAACTTTAATATGTTCAATACATTAATATGTCTAAAACATATTAATAGATATTAATCTGTTCATTAGATTAATGTATTTATATGTTCAATAGATTAATATATTAATATGTTCAATAGGTTAATCTATTAATATGTTCAATAGATTAATATATTTATATGTTCAATAGATTAATCTCTTAATATTTTTTTCAAACATATCTGATGAGATGTAAATACGAAAATCTTTAAATAATATAAAATTTTAAATTGTCTGCTTTATGTGAAAACGATTGTAATATCCGAAAAAAAAATACAAATATGAAGTCATTCCTTCTTGTCTTTTGTTTTGCCAGTATATGTATGTATGTATGTATGTATGTATCTATGTATGTATCTATGTATATATATATATATATATATATATATATATATATATATATATATATATATATATATATAAAAGCAAATAGCTAATAAAGCATGTTAAAAACATTTTGGAAAAGAGTTAAAACCATACTTAATCTGAAAAGAAAATCTTTAATCTTTAATCTAATCTGAAAGGAAACACTTAATAAGTGGATAGTCCTTAATCTGCAGAGTTTCGAAGAAATACGATCCTTTTAAATAAGGCTCTAATCTTTGCTAAAAGAAATTCTGACTGAACTAATTCAGAAATTAAATTAATTCTCCTAGCGAGAAAGTCCCTTATACAATTTAACAATAAGTTTTGGACTAGAAAGGACAGCCCTGATAATTTTGACATCTTGATGGGTGCTTCTTACTCTGCAGAAGTTACCGATTTATTGGGACTCTTCTTACTGAAAGAACTTAAATACCACTTAAAGCATATCCAAGGGGGGGCCTTTATAGAGATGATGCCCTTTTTACTACAACAGCCAGGCCAAGAGAGTACAACAAAGCAATTTAAAAATTACATAACTTCTTTAATAACTTTGGCCTTTCTATAATTATCGAACCAAACAAAAAAACTTCAAATTTTGTAGATGTTAAACTTAATCTTAACACCAAAACTCATAGCCCCTATCATAAACCCAACCTTATGCTTTTATACATCCATAAATCTTCTAACCACCCAAACTCAATGATAAAATCCATAGTACCATCTGTCTCAAGCAGAATTTCTGCTCTTTCTGCTGATAAAAAACTTTTAATCAAAATGCTACTTTCTTCAATAATGCCTTAAGGAACTCAGGACACAAGGAAAAGATTAAATACAACCATTATGCTCCTCTGCTGGCCGCCTTAAATCTGTAATAACACACAATATGACTCGCAAGAAACCAGTTCAAATAACAAGATCTGCCGCTATCAATAACAATGAACCAGTCTACATATATAATCCAAACCAAAATACTAATCATAATACCTTTAACCTACCCAGTCGCATCAGGAGAAAGAAAAATATTTGGTTTAATCCTCCATTTAGTGTAAATGTCAAAACTAATATACCTAAGGAATTCTTCAACATTGTACAAAACTCTTTCAAATACCCACACAGATATAGTTCTATTTTCAATAAAAACTCAACCAGGATTTCTTATTCAACAATGCCTAATTTAACACAAAGAATCTTAACATCTAATAACAAATAAATTAAATCAGCCCAAAAAATCCCTTTCCCAATTAAACCCAAAATTAACTGTAATAGTAATAACAAACATCTTTGCCCACTCAATAATGATTGCATCCATAAAGATGTTATATATTCATGCACAATTACTGAGCTCCCACGCAATCCTCCCATAACAGACACTAATATTTCGTCTTCAAGTTATCCTTCTTCCCATCCTCCACCTGATATAGGTTACTAATCCAATATACCACTTGAGCAGCCCCTCCATCTACAAACATAGAACTAGCGATAATGATAATAATAATAATAATAATAATAATAATAATGAGAATAATAATATTTCTCCTAACAGCCATCCTAACACCAACAACACTCATTATCCCCTCCAAAATAGTCCTCGTACAATCATTGTCCCAGCCTTTGTTGAACACAATGAACAAAATTCAAACTATTTAACTAATACAAATCAGCAAATTAATATTAATATCAGACCTCGAGCTTTTAATAAAGTACATACATGTATCAGCGCTACTTCAACATTAATTAAGAAAAGAATATCAAACCACATTTCTTCTTTTAAAAACCATAATTCTAATAATAACCAAGGAACTTCTCTAACCACTTTAATTAAAAACCTTAATTCTAATAATAACCCCCTTCTCAATCAAATGGACTATCATGAAAAAAAGGTTAAGTCTTATACTCCAGGCTCTAAGTCATGTCGCCTCTGCACAACCGAAGCTATAACTATAATTACTTCCCCTCAAAGTAACAATATAATAAATTCTAAAAACGAACTGATCTCTTTCTGTAAACATAAATCCAAATTTAATCATGATAATTTTTAAATTACATAGTTATTACTTTAACCTTTCAGATATATATAATTTTTCTTTAACATTATTGTTTTTTTCTACATACTTTCTTAATACTTTATAACTTAATAATCCTTTATTTTAATTCTTTATTTCTTCTTTGCTTGGCCGTTTTTTTTATTTGCAATTTCTGTTTTAGTCTTTAAATATTCCTATCCATCTAATATATCAATCTACCTACACATTCATATCCTGTATGTATATTTACTTATATTTTACTATGTGCATTTACTTACATACTTACTTGCTTTATCCGGAATTTGCAGATACCGGCCATCCTCTCCCCTTAAAAATTTTTTATTTTATATTTTATTTATTTATTTATTTATTCCATTTAGTGTCTTTTAATAACTCTTGCTGACATTTTCTTAAGTAGTAACCTGTACATTTCAGTTGACCTCTTTTTTGCCCTATATTTTTTACGCCTTTTAACGTCATTTTGTCTGGGTTGTTTTCACATTTGATTTTCTATTTTATATTTAATTCTATCACCATTTAATCTTTTTTTTTCTCTCTTCACTGATTTTTCTTAATTACACTTTGTGTCGGCAGCCGTGTTAAACGCACATCTTATTTTTCTTTTATTAATATTGTTGGATTTTTTTCCCCCTTTTCCTTGTACATATTTGTAAATTATTCCACAGATTTCGGCCTTTTGGATTATTTTGGATCATCTTCCAATTACACAATTTCCTTGGATTTTACTTGTATGAATGGAAATTTAATTAACTTTCTTAGATTTACATTTTTGGATTTTACCGTCATTGAATACTTTACCTTTCACCAGACTATCCATTCACGTGAAATCACCTTTTTCTTCACCATATTCCCTGTTTCACTTTTTGTTATTAAGTAAGATCTTTGACTTACTTGCAGCTTCATCAAATAGTTTTGTAGGCAAAATCCGATCCTGCATTTTGCTAATTCCTACCCTCTGATGAGAAGGAAAGTATTTCTTTGAAACTCTGCGGATTAAGGACTATCCACTTATTAAGTGTTTCCTTTTTAAATTAAATATGTTTTTAACTCTTTTTCAAAGTGTTTTTTAATGTTTTATTAACTATTTGCTCTGATATGTATATATATATATACACATGTGTTTATATATATATATGTATATACATATGTATTTATATATACGTATATATATATATACATCTATATATATATGTATATATAAATGTATATATATATACATGTCTATATATATGTATATATATGTATATATATATGTATATACATGCACATACATAAATGTTTGCGCATATATATGTATATATATGTATATATATATGTATATATATATGTGTATATATATGTATGTATATATATGTATATGTATATATATATATGTATGTATATATATATATATGTATATATATACATGTGTGTGTGTATATATATATATATATATATATACATGTGTGTGTATGTATATATATATATGAAAATGTATAAAAAAGAAGTTGTAAAGTATAAAAGCTTATAACTTCTTTATTCGTTTTCTATTAGTGACATGCAGGAATACAAAATAATATCATGAAAACTTTTTTTAAATTTTTTACAAGTACATAATTTTCGACCAATCCTTTAGTCTTCATCAGTGTAGTGAAAGTGATGAGCATACATAGGGAAAAGGGGAGAGGAAACGGGAAGAGGTATAGCCAATGGGAAGGTGGCACGTCAGTTTTAAATACATATACATATAAGTATGCACATGTACACAGTACATATGCACATATAAAAGATTAAAAATTAAACAGTCAATAAAAATGAAGAAACACACATTTAACCGTCTAATATTTTGAATTCCAACGATATTGTTTATTGTAAGAGAGAACAAGAATTTAAAGGATATAAGACGTTATGAGGAGAGATGATATGAATCCATTTGTAAATCAACAGCTATTTCTCGTTCAAAAAAAGAATGAAAACGTCGTTTTCAAATTCAACTGTTTTAAGACAAAAGCTCCTTTTTATTAATTTATATATTAATATGTACATACACATACGTATATAAACAAATACTTACATGTATAAATATATACATATATATGTACATATGCACGCATAAATGCATGCATATATATACATATACTAACAAATACACATGCATATACATAAATGTTTGCGCATATACTTACACATAGAGACAGCTATGCATATATACATAAGTGTACAAAAGCGAATGTAGGGAGAGAGAGAGAGAGAGGGACGGGAAAAGAGGTATGCGTGTGCAAGAAATACATACATATATACATATACAGTAATATGAAGAAAATTGACACTTAAAGAAAATGTGTTTTGAAAAAAAAAACACCCACATATGCACGCACACATATACATATATTGATATATAATACATATATACACATACAGATGTGTACATACACATTCATGTACATATACACATACACTCGCATAAATACATACATATATGCGTACATAATACGCACACACTTACACATACATAGACCAATGTGTACGAGAGTATAAAGAAGGAAAAAATTGAAGGAAAATGTGAAGGTTTCGGAAAGAGTTAGCAAGAGAAGAAAAATAAAATAAAAGGTTTCCCCCACCCCATCGTGCATTTCAGTCCCAAGGAAAATGTTTATGGAAAATCTTTGTTGTTATAGAAATTGTAGTCATTGAGTTGTCCCAGGTTTTTGTTAAGGCCTGAAGTGTGCATGTTGAGTTTTAGAATTAGTTTTTTTTTTTTATAATTAATATATATTTTTTTATATATATCAGGTTTAAGGTATTCAGCAGATAAAACCCATGAATTAAAACGAGGTTATTAAGAGTGTTCAATAAAGAAGAACCAAATATATTATTTTTATTTATATAGACAAGTATTACATACTCACTACACTTTTGGTCAAGATCAAAGTGTAGTATCTGTTCTTCAGATGCTGCACTTCCATTTCTTGTTCTCTTTCGGTGGAGGATCAGTCCTTCACGACTGAGACAATTTTTTATTTTTGTACCTTTTCTCCACGTTAAAAAACGACCCTGGTGTCTAACTCTGTCCCGTGGGGAGGCATAGTAAATAGGTACACTTAACACGCTAATGTTTCGGATCGATTGGTTTTTTAAAAAACCAACAGTTCCTCATCAGGTGAGAGAAATCAAGTTTTTATCTGCTATTCATAGCATCTGGTTCTTCAATGAAATAAAATTAAACATATTTTTTTATTTATAAAATAAAATAAAATATTAAATCGCTTACTTGGAGTGGTAGGGGTGATACTAAGTGTCATTTTAGACTTAACAATATTAGGTGATGTGGGGAAAGGGGATGTCAAAAATTAATAAGATAAAAGAGAAGGGTAGAATAATATCAGAAAGAAAAGGAAGTGACAGCTAAAAAGGAATAAAAGGAGAAAGAAGAAAAAGAAAGGAAAAAAAAGAGAAGAACCGAAAGGCGTAAGGAATATGTAAGGGGTCAGTATAGTTACATTACATTTCTGTAAGAAAGAGGGAGAGGTTAAAACAATGTGCCAAGTTTAAAAACGTTTAAATTAAGATGTCAACGAAATGATATGACTTAAGGGGGGGGGGGAGGGGTAATCGTGAGTTATAAGGAAGAGTTTGTAATAATGCTTACACATAAATATTTGTATACATGTCTCCAAACCTAGCAGGACCAATGCACATATATACGCACATGTGTGCAGAGGAATATTAAAAAAAAAATTAATTAAAAAACAGATGACTTTATATACAGATAAAAAGGCCGTTATTTTTTTAACATAAAATATTTTTATATATTTATCAGAATGGAAATAAATTGACATTTAAAATTAAAAATTAAGTATTAAATTTTTTTAAATTTCCATTAATGAAAACGAAAGAAATAATAATAATAATAATAATAATAATAATAATAATAATAATGATAATAATAATATTCTTAATGGTAAAGGTAATAATAGCAATGATAATATTGAAGATAACAATAATAATGATGATAATAATAATCAGTGATAATAATAATAATAATAATACTAATACTAATAATAATAATAATAATAATAATAGTATAATAATGATGATAATAATTATGATAGCAATGATAATAATAATGGCAATCATAAAAATGATAAAAGTAATAATAATAATAATAATACTGTTAATAATAATAATAATAATAATAATAATAATAATAATAATAAAATAAAGATATAGGTAAACATAAAAATGGAAAAAAGTACAAAAAAAGTTTCAAAACAAGCAAGATAGAGTTAAAATTCTAATAGATGGTAATAAATCTAAAAAGGAGGTCATATACTTGGGGTTATAAAGGTAAATAACAAACAGATTAAATCAATAAAAGGTGAAATAAGGGAGACAGAGGGATAAAAGATAGTAAAATAGAAGGTAATAAGAGGAGAGACAGGGGTATTCAACAAGACCTACATAATAAACTTATAATTATTATCAGTATTTTTATTAATAGTATTATTATTATTATTATTATTATCATTATTATTATTATTATTATTATTAATCATAATTATCATTATTATACTATCATAATTATCATTATTATACTATTATCACTATTATTATTATCATCATTATTATTGTTACTTCAATATTATCATTACCATTATCTTTACTATAAAGAATATTATTTGTTATTATTTACTATTGACCCACAAGGAGGTTTCACACAGGTCATAAAAGATCTCTCCTTGAAAACAGCCTGTGGTGTTCTCTGGAAGCTGAGTGACAAGCCTCCCCAGTTTTCCAGTGCTCGCCACCTCTTTTGATAACATTTGCAAATGAATTTGCATTATCGCAACAGCCACTGATCTCTCACTAGCAGCGGCCATTGGTCTCCACTGGAATTTGAGTGGCAATAAGCCTCCCCAAGGCCCCAGTTCTCTTCATACTTGTCCAGCAGAGGTCTGGTCACTGCTCTCAGTCTTTCCATCCTTCTTGACT
Source organism: Euprymna scolopes (assembly GCF_053919585.1). NCBI lineage: Eukaryota > Metazoa > Mollusca > Cephalopoda > Sepiida > Sepiolidae > Euprymna > Euprymna scolopes. The sequence goes on from NC_136504.1 coordinate 75,363,215, forward strand.
CTTCTCAGCTATTTGGCATCATTCTTTTGTGGGAGAGGGGGGTGATTGGGTGAGGGGAGAGGGAAAGGAATGGAGAGGAGATAGAGAACTTACAAATATGTATCTTCTATGTTCTTGGCTCCATGAAACGCTTCTTCATGTTTCAGGACTTTTCTTTCTTGTTGATTATTATGACATCCAGTCTTCTTGCTTTATCCGTTTGCATGTCCATGTCCCATAGGGTTTTCTGATTCTCATTTTCAGTTACTGTTGCTGGCTTTTGTTTGTTATGTCCACGCGTTCAAGATGCAGTTGTTTGCACAATTCCCAGGGTACTGCTCTTTCCACTTGGTCGTGCCTGTTCCTGTATTCCTTTTAGGTTATTTTGCTACATTCACTTACTATATGATTTATTGTTTTGTCTCTTTGTCCACAGAGTCTGCATTTGCTGTTTTCTTGTGTTTTGTTGATTTTTGCTTTGATGTGGTTGGTTTTTGTTGAGTTATCTTGTGCTGCCGTTATTAGGAATTCAGTTTCTCTGTTTAAATGTCCTTTTGTCATTACAAATCTTCCATGTAGTTGTTTCTCTTCCCATTTTTCTTTTCTTGTCTTATCCTTTATCTCTGTTTTCTGCTTTTGTTGTGTCTCTTGCTGCCATAATTATTCTTTCGGTGTTTTGCATTATGTATTTTCTTTTTGGTCTTATTCACACAGTCTTCTATACATACCAGTCCCCTCCTGCTCTTTCTTTTTTGTGTAGAGTCGGTCCACATCATCCTACGGGTGAAGTGCATTGTGCATAGTCATGAGTTTCCTGGTCTTCTGATCGAGTTGTCTCAATTTTTCTTTAGTCCACTCTATGAAGGGTCCAGAGTATCTTACTAATGATACTACCCATGTATTTATACTTCTATTAGGTTTCTGCTTTATAATTTGGTTTCTAGGAGTTTTCTTGTTCTCCTGAGGTGTTCCTTTCCAATTCTCTCTTTCATTTCTGTTGCTTTGATGTTGAGAACTCTCAAGTATTTATAGGCGTCTTGTTCCCCTAGTGCCATCATCTCCATTTGGTTGGGTAGTCCCATGCCTTCTGTCATCTCCAGTTTTCCCTTTCTTATAACTAGTAGTGCACACTTTTCCATACCAAATTCTGTTTGGATATCCTGACTGAAGATCCTGGTAGTGTTTATTAGTGTTTCTAGTTCACTTTCAGTTCTTGTGAAAAGTTTCAGGTGGCTCATTTTCTCCTCCCTGTTAGTGAACTTGTATCCGGTTTGGCATTTTCTCAGTATATTGTTCAGGGGCATCATGGCTATGATGAATAGTAATGGTGATAGTGAATCTCCCTGGAAGATGCCTCTTTGTTAATTTCTGTTATGTGTTGTCTATCAGCTGTCAGTTCCAATCTCCACGTTTTCATTGAATTTTCTATTACGTTGATGATCCTGCTTGGTATTTTATACATTTTTAAGCATTCTATTATCCATGTTTGAAGGATTCTGTCATCTGCTTTTTTGTAATCGATCCACGCCATGGTGAGATTCTTTCTCCTCCTTTTTACCTCCACTTGGATTTTTTGGTATATATATATATATATATATATATATATATATGGTCTTTATATATAGCAGATCATGTGTTCCTCTTTTACCTTTTTGGCATCCTTTCTGTTGTTCGGGAAGAAGTCCACGATTATTCAGGGAGTGGTAGATTTGGTTCCTCAGTTGTGCTGTTAATATTTTCCACATATTGGGTAAGTACTGTGATCAGCCTATAATTGCTGGGAGTGGTTCCTTTCTCTGTGTCCTTCTGTACCAGTGTGCTCTTACCTTTTGTCATCCAATCTGGCACATTTCTTTTCTCTATATACCTTCTCAGGTTTCGGTCTTTCATGTAATGCGAATTTTTAAATCAGTATGTATCCTGTCATGGTGCTCTCAATTTTGCCATTTTTGCTATAGTCAAGGTTTCCTGTTATTTCTTCGATTGTTACTATAGTCTTCTTCAGGGTTTCCTGTTATTTCTTCGATTGTTGCTATAGTCTTCTTCAGGGTTTCCTTGCTAATCTCAGTCACTGTTATTTCTTCGATTTGTTGTAACTCTTCTTTCATATTTTAAAACCATTCAGCATTTCTATTGTGATCCCGTCGTTCTTCCCATATTTTACTCTAGTAAAGTTTTGTTTCTGTCGGCTTTGGTTGCTCTGTTTCTGTTTTTGCCCCATTCACATTTTGGTAGAATTGGCTTTCATTGTTTTCAAATGTTTTGTTTGCACTGTTGAGATTTGTATCTATATCGCCTCAGTTTTGCTTCTTTTGTTGCTATTTTTTGGTTCAATTCCTCCTGTTTCTTATTTAGCCTCTCCCTGCTAGTAATGTTTCCAATTTTTCATCTTAACCACATCGGTTCCTTCCTGTTTATTGTTTTGGCTTTTTTTTATGTTTGTTTATTTGGGTTTCTAGCCTTACTTCCCATCCAGGTTTTGTCGATGTAAACTTCATACATACTATCTTGGCTCCTGCATAAATTAAATTGTTTAGGTCTGTTGTGATTTGTGGAAGAAGTTTGTTAACCTTCTTTGTTTCTATTTTTAATTTCTTTTGTTCTTGATTCCTTTAAGATGGGGGTTTTGTTTTTTTCTTCGTTCATGAACTGTATTATTTTTTCTATTTCTTCTGCTTCATTTTCTGTTAGCTCTGTTTCATTGTTCCCGGTTTCCTCGTTTGTAGAGTCCGGTCTTTGCAGGTTCTCCGTCTATGGTGTTTTTACTTGTGGGGCTTCCATACATGCGGTAGCAGTGACGAATGCTTCTTGCCCATTTTCTTCATTTATTTTTCACTGTATTTTTGCTAGTTCCAGTTTTGAGAGTCAGCCTCTCTTGAGTATCAATCTTACTTGGTTCGCAATTTTTTGTTCTGTCGTATGATAGTCACTGAACATGTCCCAAAGTTCTTTCATTCGTTTCTGATAACTCCAATTTTATATTTAGGGTGACTTCTATAATAGTCATCCATAATGATGTTGTCCATTTCTTCCTTCGGGTTTTCCTTTTTTTTATGGTACTCTTCCTTGTGCTGTGTTTGGTCAATAGCATTTTGTGTCCCTGAAATTAGAAGTTATACTTATCTGTTCCTCGTTCATGTTATTTGAATTTCTGAAATTAGAAAGTTGGCCAACATTCGTAGGATGACGACTGGGTCCCCCATGCTGGCTACTGAGGGAGTGTTCGAACATGTTTTTCCTCACATACACACTAACGTACACACATGTACGCACACATACACGCACATGTCACTTCCCCTGAAAGGAAATCCAGACATGCGCAGTCAGAACACTAACACCGGTATAAAAGTCAACAACACCATTCAACATCCTCTTTCTTCCCTTTCGCCTTGGTTCGTACAACCAGCCAAGTCTGCATCCACAGCTCTTGGCTTGAAGACGTAGACGGCTGCTATCATGCACGCGTGGCTTTGCTGAGGCCAACACACTCTCTCTCTCTCTACATGCGGGACTGCCATTTCTCGTTCCTCTACTTCATTCCTACCTTTTCTACGTGCGTAGTCGTCAACGACTGAATGAACACGTGTTCCACCTAAACCCTTTATTTTCAACAGAAAATAAACGACATGTTTATTTTATTCAGCAATTGAGTTTTGTTTCCTTCTTTCCATTCGTTTCATTATTTTCTTTTGTAGTGAGTTAGGATATTTATATCCTGGCCTGCAACAAACGATGGTGACTCCGTTATTTTAAAATAAAATGAATGAGTTTGAACGAAACACGTGGTGTAAACTAAACTCTTCCACACAAATCCACAGCACGCACAAAAAATAATTTTTCTCTAAAAAAAAAAAAAAAAAAAAAAAACAGAATGGAACTTCAACAGTCGGACTCCTACAACGAAACCATGGCATTAAATATCCGGCAACCTGACCAAAACCGAAACAAGGAATTAGCCAAATTAAAGTCTACGGTTGAAAAGCTTTCAAAGCAGCTAGCCGACGTACTTCAAACATGTCGACATTATCCCAGAAATTACAATGACATGCGACAAAGTTACAGGCGAAAAAGTTTAAGCAGGAACCGGTTCACGTCACGACATAGACAAGATGTTTGCTTCCACCACAGGAGATTTGGCGTCGACGCGAGAAAATGCACTACACCCTGCGCGTTAAAAAAAACAGCGCAGGGAAATGAAGATTCCAGCCAGTACCGATGACAACTGTAGCTGGAGCACAAAAAAAAGGTTGTCTGTTTATATCCGTGACAAAATCCACGGATATAACTTTTTAATATACACCAGAGCAGAAATCAGCGTCATACCAACATCGCATGGCCACCCAACAGGGACCCAATTTTTCAGCCTACAAGCCACCAATGGTACAAAAATACCCACTTTTGGCGAGAAAACTTCAAACTTAAACCTGGGAATGCGAAGGAATTTTTTCTGGAATTTCATCATAGCCAGCGTGACCACTCCAATTTTGGGGGCAGACTTTTTAGCCCATTTCAACCTGTCTGTCGACATGACTCATCACACATTGACAGACAACGAAATGAAGATTTCGGTGAGAGGAACTACCTCAAAATTTTTAACCACCGGAATCAGCGCTGCCCTACCCAAAGATTTACAAGTCCGCCGCCGGATAAATACAAATTGGCAAAATCCGAGTTTTAAAACCTACTCCACATGGGAATAATACGGCCCTCGAAAAATGCTTGGTCATCACCACTTCACATGGTACAGAAAGCTGACAACACTACATGGCGCCCATGTGGAGATTTTAACCGCGAAAACAGTTCCAGATAGATATCCTATCCCCCATATCCATGACCTCGCCAATGGACTCCAAGGCGCCACAATTTTCTCCAAACTGGACCTCATAAAGGCATATTTTCAAATTCCAGTCGTAGAAGAAGACATTCATAAAGCTGCACTGACCACACCATTTGGCCTTTACGGGTTTAAGGATGCCTTTCGGGCTGAGAAACGCCAATCAAACTTTCCAACATTTGATTGACAAAGTTTTCAGAGGTCTACCGTTCATATTCGCTTATGTGGACGACGTTTTAATCGCCAGCAGAAACCTCGAAGAACACCGGCTACACTTGGAACAAACTTTTGAAAGACTGTCACATTTCGGTCTGAAACTAAACACTGATAAATGTGTTTTTGGCCACCAGGAAGTTCAATTTCTCGGTCATTTAATTGACAAGGATGGAATCTACCCTTTGCCTGAAAAAGTAAGTGCCATTTCAAATTTCCCTCTACCGACATCTGTCAGACAAGTATGCCATTTTGTAGGCATAATAAACTATTACCAACGTTTTTTGCCTAACTGTTCTGCGTTACTCACACCTTTAACGGACTTGTTAAAAAACCGAACCAAAAACCAACAGTTAGTTTTGGAAGGACCTGCACTACAAGCCTTCGAACAATCGAAAACTGCTTTGGCAATCTTCACCAAACTTACATATATCCAAGATAGCGATACAACGGAACTTACACTTACGACGGATGCATTGGAAATAGCAGTAGGAGCTGTCATTCACCAAATTTCTGACAAAAATATGACCCCCATTTCATTCTTCTCTGCCAAGTTAAACAAAGTGCAGACTAAATATAGTACTTTCTCGAGAGAGTTACTTGCAATTTACCTTGCAATTAAGCACTTTAAACATCTCCTCGAGGGCAGAAAATTTTCTATTTATACAGATCATAAACCTCTAACATTTGCTCTACACACACATGCCGACAAATATGGTCCACGAGAAATTCGACATCTTGACTATATAGCTCAATATTCTACCGATATACGGTACGTAAAAGGACAGGAAAACATTGTAGCTGACGCTTTATCTCGCGCAACAATTGCTTCTGTAAATTCCACTCCACTAAGTATGGAATTAATAGCACTAGCACAAGAGCAATTAACCAATACCACGCTCCTAGCTATAATAGACAAAACTTCACTGAAGCTGAAAGAAATGCCAATACCATTCGGAACAACAAATTTCTATTGCGATGTTTCACAAAAACACCCTCACCCTTATATTTCACCCAGCCTCAGACGACAAGTTTTCCAGCACTTCCACAATTTGTCCCACCCAGGAAAACATGTCACCGTGAAATTAATAGCAGAACGTTTTGTTTGGCCAAATATGAATATGGACATCCGTAGTTGGACTAAAACCTGCATTCCTTGCCAAAAAAACAAAGTTCACAGGCACACAAAATCACCTTCAGGAACTTTCAGTGTACCAGATGCTAGGTTTACTCATGTTCATATCAACTTGGTTAGACCCTTGCCCACTTCAAAAGGGCATACTCACATCCTTATTATAGCCGATAGATTCAGCAGATGGCTTACAGCAATACCAGTGAAAGACATATCAGCCGCAACAATAGCCAGAGCGATTTTACAAGATTGGATAGCGATTTTTGGAGTGCCCTCCATAATCACAATGGACAGGGGCTCACAGTTCCAATCAACTCTTTTTGCTGAATTCAACCATTTGTTGGGAACAAAGCACATTAAGACTACTGCCTACCACCCTTATGCAAACGGTATGGTGGAATGGTTTCATAGACAATTAAAAGCATCTTTGGCTATGAACGAAAACAAAGCGGACTGGTCAGACAATTTGCCACTCATTCTCCTAGCAATTCGCAACACTGTGAAGGAAGATTTGCAGAGCACACCTGTAGAATTAGTTTTCCGCGAAAACAATACAGACATTTCCCCAACAACAACTTTGTGACGGATTTAAAACATAAAATGTCACGATTAAAATTCACCCCAACCAAAAAGCCAGACACAAACATTTTCGTTCCAAGCGATATTCACACCTATAAATACGTTTTTATCAGGAACGATGCAGTCAAAAAACCACTCTGTCCAAATAATTCCGGACCGTATCTAGTTCTCAACGAAAGTGAAAAGTACTTTACCATATTAAAAAGAGATAAAAAAAAACACTATAGCAATAGACAGACTTAAACCTGCATTCATAGACGAACAATTACACATTTCTCCTACTCCAATACAAAAACATACACACTCAGAAATGGACAAAGAAATTACAAAAAACAACACACCACAAACAACAACAAAAACAGGTCGAAAAGTTTATTGGCCAAAACATTTCAAACAATACATAACTTATTAAAAAAAAATATATATACATAAAAAAAACCAAAAAAAACAAAATACGTTTCTCTTATATATATTTTTTTTCCACCCAGGAGAGGGAGTCTTGTTCGAACATGTTTTTCCTCACATACGCACACATGGGAAATGTCACTTCCCCTGAAAGGAAATCCAGACATGCGCAGTCAGAACACTGACCCTGGTATAAAAGTCAACAACAAACATCCTCTTTCTTCCCTTTTGCCTTGGTTCGTCAACCAGACAAGTTTGCATCCACAGCTCTTGGCTTGAAGACTTTTCCACGTGGAAGACTACTATCATGCACACGTGGCTTTGCTGAGGCCAACTCTCTCTCTCTCTCTCTTTCCCTTTCTACATACGAGACTGGCCATTTCTCGTTCCTCTACTTCATTCCTTTCTTTTCTACGCACATAGTAGTCAACGACTGAATGAACACGTGTTCCACCTAAACCCTTTATTTTCAACAGAAAATAAACGACATGTTTATTTTATTCAGCAATTGAGTTTTGTTTCCTTCTTTCCATTCGTTTCATTATTTTTTTTTGTAGTGAGTTAGGATTATTATATCCTGGCCCGCAACAGGAGTACCTGCCGATCATGAAACCCAGATCTTTCTTCTGAGTCCCACGGTTTGGATTATTTGTAATTGACATTTTTTATATTTTAGTGTTTGTGGTAACACCGGGCCCAGAATTGTTTTACCTATGGTTCTAATGCAGGGATAGTGTATACTTCTCATGTATATGGGAGGTATTGTGTACGATAGTACACATAAAGAACATAAACAATCAGGACACAAACAAGGAGGTAAATGGGACTTATTAATATCTACTTAGTATAAGTTCGTTGCTCTATTCTAGGTTTAAGGAAATATTCAAGGATAGCTTCCCATGTTTAAGCAAGACTTTGGTTACAATTTTCATCATTTTTTGAAATATTCAGGTCATATAAAATATTAAAAAATGTGAACAGCATTTTTACAAGAAAAAAAAATACAAAAAAGTAAACAGAATAAAAGCAATGAAATTGCTCTACTCTTAACCAGCTTTTAAACGGGTTCTTCCAAAGTAAATTAATACAAAAAAAAAAAAAATACAAAAAAAAAAACCCCCAACCTCACAAATTGAAAGTTCCATTACGGTATCATATAAAGGTAAAACTCGAGTGCTCAAATCATTCTCTATCGAGGTTAGATAAAGCCCCCCCAAAAAAATATATATTTACGCATAACTATGTAAGGGAAGATTATTTTCAAATATTCTCCTAAACTGAGAACGGAGTAACGGACTTATATTAAGTAGATATTAATAAGTCTTTACATTTTTATTTTATTTTCATCTATTTATTTCTCTATTTATTTATTTATTTAAAAAATTTTTTTTTAAATGGAGAGCAGATAATACACTGTGGTTGTGTTATCAGCAGTTCCAGTAACTCTCGCTTCTCCTTTTTTGTCCCTCAGTCCTCATTTCCAATGAGTGATTTTTCTGACAACAGGTGAAGAAAAAGTTGCTTTCCACGTCGGTAATACTTTGTGAACAGTAGCCTGAGATGTCAGAAATTTTTCCGTTTCTATGTCTATCCTTGTGGCCACATCACTAGTAAGGGTGCTGGAGGTAAACATTTCATCTGAGCTGACGTTACCCGCCTGATAGTCAGGGACCCGAACCTTGGTTAACCACTAAGGAGGCTGTCCTATCAGCAGGTGTAAAGTACTGGGGCTGCTGTATTGCCATTTGGTGAATGGATTCTGGACCATGCAGGAGTTTCTGGTGGAGCCTCTCGATGCCATACTAGAGGATAATTATTACGGCTTTACCTTATCATGTGCTACAAAAAAAAATTTCCTCTCTTTCTCTCTCTTACTTTCCCTCTCTGTCCTACTCTAACCAAGTCTGTCGACCTATTCCACAAACACCAAAAATTCAACATGAAATATCTCAAAAAAAAAAAAAAAAACATGAATAAACCTAGAACCCCATCCTCCAACATAAACCCCTACTACCATGTCTCCTTCTCCAACATCAGGGGTCTACGTTCCAACCTTCCAGAGGTTGAAACCAATTACAGAAGACGAAACCGGACTTACTCTTTCTAAGCGAAACTGGCATAGTGCCGACCACATCCCTAGATGAGTTCATAATAAAAGGATACTCTAACTTAACATCTAAATCTGATCCCCAAGATCGCTATGGGCATGGAATATGCGCCTACATTAAAGATGGCTTCCCGTGTGGTAGAGATATCTCCAGAGAAGACCCTAATTTACCTTATATGTGCTTCCGGGTTGCACTTGCTTACACCAACGCATTCATATTTGCTCTTTATCGCCCCCACAACAGCAGAGTTACTGTCCTTAAGAGTATATCTGAGAAAATTGACCTCATCCTATCTGCTCATCCTTTGCGGTGACTTCAATGTCCATAATGTGAAATGGCTGACCCACTCCTCAAATAAGACAGATGATGAGGGGAGGTTCTGCCATGATTTTGCCATTGCCTCACTCAGATTGTTCATGAACCCACCCGTGTGCCTGATACTACTGGTCAGTATGCAAGCCTTCTAGACTTTTTTCTCACAACTTCCCCTGAGCTATGTTCATGTTCCGTCCTATCTCCCCTGGGATCCTCCGATCACACAGTTGTATCAGTTAAGATAAAAATTAAATGTAATAAGCCCCCAGACATACCTCTCCACCGTACTGTATATCGATACTCTATGGCTGACTGGGATAGCTTCCGTACAGTCATATCTGATCTACCTCTGCATTCCATGTTTAAAAAAGATGTATTCTTTATAGTATCAGACCTTACTGAATGGTTAATTGTAGGCATAGACCGATTCATACCATCCAAAAAATTCCAACAAAAACCTAACAGCCAGCCATGGTTCTCCCCAGAATGTGCCGCTGCCATTGCGCACAGAAATCACTTTTTCCGTAGCTACCAATGTAATAGATGTACTGAGACTAAAGCTGCCTTCAGGACTGCCAGCAACCACTGTAAAAGAGTAATAAAAAATGCAAGAGAGCTATATGCTCAGTCCGTCAAATCCAAAGTAGCTGAACAGCGGCTTGGTTCCCACCAGTTTTGGCAAATAGCAAACAGGATCCTGAACAGAAGCATGCGTTCCTCCCAACCATTATCAATGCACCTGAGGTCATCTCCTCAGCATCAGACAAGGCCAAACTATTCGCCAAGAACTTTACAGCTAACTCTACCCTCTGCGACGAAGGGCATCAACTCCCTGTATTTCCTCCTACAACAGACAACACCCTATCCAACATACAAATATCTGTGCACGAGGTCGCCAAACTAATCAAGAACCTTGATTCCAGTAAAGCAACTGGCCTAGACGGCATTCCAATTATAGTGTTGAAAAAGCTTCCACCAGAACTTGCCCCCATACTTACAAAACTGTTTAAGCATTGCCTTAAGGAGAAGTGCTTTCCAACACCCTGGAAAACCTCGTCAGTATGCTCTGTATTTAAGAACTCAGGTGATAAATCATCCCCCTCTCAGTACAGACCAATAAGTCTCCTGTGTGTCATGAGTAAGTTACTGGAATCCATATTAAATAAAGAAGTAGTCAACCACCTCAGCAGAAATAACCTTCTTAGTGACATGCAATATGGTTTCTGTTCTGCTAGATCTACAGCTGATGTGCTAGCAGTTATATCCCATAGGATTAGTGAATCTCTCGACAAAGGCTTCCTTTCTAAGGCAATTGCTCTTGACATATCAAAGGCCTTCGATAAGGTATGGCATAAGGGTCTACTTCACAAGATTTCCAGCTACAGTATAACTGGAAATGTCTTCTAAATAATTAAATCATTTCTCTCTGATAAGCTCATAAGAGTAGTGGTTGATGGGCAGAAATCTGAGGCCCACAGTATTAATGCTGGAGTCCCCCAGGGGTCCATCTTGGGCCCAACTCTCTTCCTGATCTACATCAATGATCTCCCAGAGCACATACTAAATTCATTCGTTGACATCTATGCTGATGACACGACCATCTATGGCAACACATCAAAGGCCGTAAATGACAAAGCTCTCTCTGATTCCCTCTCCTCTGATCTTGAGCGTGTCGTTCAGTGGGGGAAGAGATGGCTGGTTACTTTTAATGCATCTAAAACCAAGCTCCTAACTTTACATCATCAACGCTCTGTTCCTCATCTAGAATCAATTAAAATGGATTGCTCTCGTCTTGGGGAGTCTTCATGTTTTGACAAGCTCCTGGGTTTGACCTTTACTCCTGATCTGAAATGGAACACGTATATAAAGTCTGTTGCCCGGGCCGCTCCAGAAGATATCTCACTACTGATGCTCTATCTCTATAAAAGCCAAATACGTCCAAAGATGGAGTACTGCTGCCACATCTGGGCTGGAGCTTCAAAAAACAGTCTATCCTGCCTTGACAAAGTACAAAATAGACTCCGTGGCTTAGTGGGGGATGCTCTCTTCTCTTCCCTGCAACCTCTCACGTTGCGAGCCTGTCTTTGTTTTATTTATGGCAAGTGCTCGTCCGAGCTCCAATCTCTGGTCCCCCCTCGCCAATCCTTCATGATAAACACCCGTCTAGCTAAAACCACTGTCAGTAATTTCCCCCACTCTTTATCTGTGCCTAAATCAAAACGCAGATTCCATTAACATAGCTTTTTTCTGAGAAGTGCACGCCTGTGGAATTCTCTTCCGTTTGCCTGTTTCCCACCTGACTACAACTTGGATGTCTTGAAGTCCAACATAAACAAATTCCTGATTAATCTCCCCTTTAAGTAAGACGCTTTATCAAATATCCAATACCAACTATTACTACGGTATTATCCCATCGATTATTGTACACAAAATAACCCTTATCCCCGAGTGGCTTACGGACCTTGATAAGTGGTGATACCCATGTAAAAAAAAAAAAACTGCAAATATATGACTTTTTTTTTATTCTTACTAGCTTGCCAAAAATATTTGGGACACAAACAAAGGTCCAGCGTTCTATTTTAAAAATGGTACAAATGGCCTGTTTTTTTATTTTCCATCCCTTACACATTCCAAATGTTGATGGATAGATTAGCAATAGTTTACTCTTCGCTAATTGGGTGACTACTGTGCGTAGACTTTGTGGATGGATTTATTTGCAATATTTACTGGTAAGGGATGTGTAGAGGTAGTTAAATAATTTTTTTTAATAAAAGATTTACGCTATTTAATTAGTAATTTATTTTATTTTAAATCATATATTTAGAAACGACAATGCTGGTATTTATTTGCTAGTGAGTTATTATGTGGACATGAGAGAAAATTTATAAAAGGAACATTTAGTTGGAAAGACTCAAACAGAAAGTTGCTAAGTAAAATAAAAGACTAAAAAAATATAAAAATATAAAAGAGTAAACAATAAAAGCAATGAAATGCATTATTATTATTGTTGTTATTATTATTATTATTGTTGTTGTTATTATTATTATTATTAGTGGTATTATTGTTATTATTTTTATTATTATTATTATTATTATTTTTATTATTATTGTTATTTTTATTATTGGTATTATTGTTATTATTATTGTTATTTTTATTATTGTCATTATTATTATTATTATTGTTATTATTATTATTATTTTTGTTATTATTATTGTTATTATTATTATTTTTATTATTATTATCATTATTGTTGTTATTATTATAGTGGTTCTTATTGTTATTATTATTGTTGTTCTTATTGTTATTATTTTATTATTATTATTATTTTTATTGTTATCATTATTGTTATTATTGTTATTATTATTAATAATAATGACAATAATAACAATCATAATAATATTATGATTGTTATTATTATTGTTGTTATTGTTATTATATTATTGTTATTATTATTGTAATTATTATTGTTGTTATTGTTATTATTTTTATTATTATTGATATTGTTGTTGTTGTAACTATTATTGTTATTATTATTATTTTTTTGTTATTATTATTATTATTATTGTTATTACTATTATTATTATTATTGCATCTTTAATTTTCATTAATGAAAATTTTTTTAAATTTTGATTTTAAATTATTTATTTCCATACTGAGAAATATATATATGAAATATTTTTATGCGAAAAAAATAACAGCCTTGATACCTTTATATAAAGTTATCTCGGTTTTTTAATTAATTATTTTTTAAAAATATTCCTCTACACACTCTATTATTATATATGTGCGTATATATGTGCATTAGTCCTGCTAGGTTTGTTGACATGTATACAACTATTTATAGGTATGCATTATTACAAACCCTTCTTTATAACTCACTATTATCCCTCCCCAGTCATATCATTTCGTTGAATGTCTCAATTAAAACGTTTTTAAACTTGACATATTGCTTTAACCCCTCCTCCTTTCTTACAGAAATGTAATGTAACTATACTGATCTCTTACATATTACTTTCAGTTCTTCTCATTTTTCATTTTTTCCTTTCCTTTTCTTCTTTCTTTCTTCGTTCTCCTTTTTTAGCTGTCACTTCCTTTTCCTTCTGATATCATTCTACCCTTCACTTTTATATAATTAAATTTTCATATTTCCTTTCCCCACATTGCCTTCTATTTTTAAGTCTAAAATGTCACTTTATTCACTCCTACAACTCCAAGTTAGTGATTTAATACTTTTTTTTTATAAATAAAAATATATGTTTATCTTTTTTCCTTGTAGAACCAGATGCCTTGAATAGCAGATAAAAACTTCATTTCTCTCGCCTGATGAGGAACAGTTGGATTTTTAATAAACCAATTGCTCTGAAACATTAGCATGCTCAGTGTAACGAGTATGTAATATTTGTCTCTGAATATATAATGCTCCTTATTTTGAGTTGAGTATATTGGGAAGTGATACACGATATACCCTTAGCGTATTAAGCGATGCTCTTTGTGTAAACAAATAGAGCTTAGGTATTCAGATGATGTCAAAACATTGTCAATTCACTGTCTGCACAGCAGCTGCTGATTGGCATAATGGTTCAAAGCCTTGACTCTCATACAGTCGGTCGGGTTTCAATCCTGGCTTGAGGTAGTTGCCTGTCTAGCCGCACTGATGAGCTATGATACAGTGAAACAGTACTGTATGTGGATTACTATATATATATATATTTATGTATTTATAAATATATATATGTATTTATATATATATCTATGTATTTATATATATACATATATATATATGTATGTATGATTATATATATATATATATATATATATATATATATTAATATATATATGTATGTGTAACTACTTCATTTACTCACATGAAATTAATATACGAAAGTATACGGCCCCATACAATCAAATGTTAAAAACAAAACTTGGCAAGAAATTTCTAGATCTTATTGAAAAACACTTTCCCGCAACCAACCCCTTACACAAAATCTTCAATAAAAATACTTGAAGTTATCCTACAGTTGTTGCGACAATTTAGAGATGATAATTAAAGCATATAATAACAAAATACTAAATGAAAACAATGTAAACAACAACAAAATAAACAATAAAAAAGTAGACCATGACAAAAATAAAACCAACACTAGCAATAATAATAATAATAATAATAATAATAACAAACCAACCCTGGACAAGAACAACCATACCATAAATAAAAATACTAATAACGAACAAGATAAATGCAACTGTAGACACCGCACACTTTGCCCAGTTCAAAATAAATGTCTAACAAAAAGCGTAGTTTATCAAGCAACAATATTTGCGAAAGAAACCCCGAATAACAAGAAATATTACGTAGGCATGACTTCCTTAGATTTCAAAACCCGATACTATGACCACAAAAGTACATTCAAAAATAAAAAACACCATATAAAAACAACACTAGCGAATAAATACTGGGAACTCAAAGAAAGCGGACATTCACCGGTAGTCGAATGGAAAATAATAAGACAAGCTACCACGTGCAGACATTTAGACGACCCATGTAAATTATGCCCCCATGAAAAATTTGCTATCCTGTACTTTAAAGAACCTCAAAATCTATTAAACTGTAGACAAGAAATAGCAAACAACTGTGGTCACAAAATAGAACTTACTCTAGGATAGCGATACAAAATAGCTTTAAAACTAACAAAAACAATAGAAAACAAACAAATAAATAAATTAAATAAACATGAATATACATAAACGATCACACACACATATATATATATATATATATATATATGTATATATATATGTATATATATATATATATATATATGTATATATATATATATGTATGTGCGCATGTATGTGTGTACACATATGTATATTTATAGATTAAAAAAAAAGGGGGGGAGGGAAACGTCTATCTTAAACCACTAACCTAGTTCTAAAACAGATCCTTTGTTCGATAAAATGCATGCCCATTGGCTGATAAGAAGGGGCGCGGTGGATACTAGAAAGCTGATTGGCTAACTAAAATCCCCAACATATATAAAAACAAGAAACAACCACAGAATTCGCGCATAAGCCTGATGAATCCTATAGTGGATGAAATGCAGAATATTCAGTGTAGCTTAATCGCCATATATATTTTATAAATTACTATGTACGTGTTTATATATACATGACCGGTCGCCACTGTTGATTGAAAATTTCTTGGGGCGGCTAAAAGTCATAAATCACTCGGTCGCCAGTCAATAAAATTTCTTTAAAGAAACCGGGGGAGGGGGGAACTCATTTAGTTTACGACCCTTAAATATGTGGTGACTTAGAATGACCTATGTCTCATCATGTGTGAATTCTTTCATCTCTAGCTGTGAGATTGTTGGAATATCTATTGAAAAAAGAGTGGTCACGCTAATGGTCAACAAGAGGTCAAATTTACACATTTGGGGAGTGTAGTCAAAATGTCGCCTTCATTTAGCTCTCTGATTTTGAAATTCATTTAGAAAAAAAAATTCTTCGACGCTACAACTAAATACACTTCATGCTTACAAAAGTAAAGGCGAACATTTGAAGAGGAAAAAAATGCATCGTTCCATCAAGCCTCCGAAGAAATGATTAATATTTCTATGGAACAATAATATGAATGATGCTATATAAAGAAACTGGTGTTGTATTTTAACGTTTTGTTGAATATTTACTGAAATGTTTGTAGTAATAAAATAGTTGATTTATGAGAGTTAAACAAATATTTTCTTGTTAGATTATATACACGGTAATTTCTTGAATTGTTGTAAAATTATTTACTATTATTGACTGAAACAAAGACATAAAGTCGGACGAGTAAAAATATTTTGGGGCGAGTAAATTTTCCCTCACACTTGACCGGCGGTCGAGTGATTTCTTTTTCAAATCTCAAAGGCTGTATAAATATATATATGTATGTATTAACATATATATATATATATATATATATATATATATATATATATATGTATGTATGTATGTATTATATATGTCTATGTATTTATATGTATATATATATATATATACATACATATATGTATATATATTTACATAAATGTATATATATACATATATATGTATATATAATTATATATATATATGTATATGTATATATATATTTATATGTATATATATATGTATATACATATATATATGTATAAATATTTATATATATATACATACATATATGTATATATATTTACATAAATGTATATATATACATATATATGTATATATAATTATATATATATATATGTATATGTATATATATATTTATATGTATATATATATGTATATACATATATATATGTATAAATATTTATATATATATACACATATATATATTTATATATATACATATACATATATGATGATGATTGCAACGTCCTCTCGGACGAGTGCCTCAATCACTGAAAGTCCATGAGCCCGAAGACGACCTTTTTAGTCCTAACAACTCAAGAAGACATGACACCGAAGACGTTCACTGGTACACATACATACACACACATACATATCTACACAGATACACATATATATACATACATACAAAATGCACAACACACATACATAAGCATACATACATATACATACACACATGCACACACACATACACATGCATACATACATATAAATATACACATACATATATGCACATACACATACATACATGATGGCAGCAAATTCAGCTTCGAACATTGCCATTACTTGATATAGCACAAAAACAAAACAAAATGTATACAGAAACACAAAAATCATTTAGTGATGGGCCGCACAAAAATGGCTTTTAAGCCCTGCCAAACTCTGGCATTCCTTGGCACACATTGTGCATACATGTACACCATTAGCAGCATGTTCTTAACGTTCTCTTATATGTATAATCAAATGCCACTTCAAACCACCTGCTGTTTTGTGCGTCCACCCGCAGTTGACACAGGTTAGCTCTGGCAACACAAGACTGCTTTGTGGCCCACTGCGTTGATGAGTAGTTTGGTGGCTTATCAGCCTAGCTCTGCTCAGACATAATCTCCACACCTCACAGTCCAGACAAATTTGGCGCCCCCACCCATCCACGGCTCTTTTCACCCTCCCTTTCCAGATATCGCGCTTCAGCCGCTCATATTGGGTTCGATCTGCCTCAAACTTGCCCACACCTTTCCGCAAGGTCCTTCTCCACTTTTCATGATCCAAAGCAAGACTCCCCCAGGTTCTTTCCTCTAACTCACATTTCTTTAAGGTGGACCTCAAACAATCTTTGAATCTCATTTTAGGCTTTTGAGCCAGACCTCTTCCCTCGGTGAGCTCGCCATAAAGGAGTTGTTTGGGAAGTTGACTTACCATATGTCCACTCCATCTCAATGATTGACAATGTGAGCTTCAATGCTTAGACATTGGATCCGTTCAAGCAACCTCCACATCACTGACATACATTTGCCAACCCACACCTAAGATTCGCTGTAGGCACATCTGGTGAAACCTCTCGAGACATCTTAAATGCTTCCTGTATGTTGTCCAAGTTTCACAACCATAGAGAAGAGCAGAGAGAACGCATGCGGCATAAACCTTAATCTTAGTTGGCAGCAAGATCCCATGACAACTCCACAAATGCCTGTCCAACTTTCGAAAGGCATCACTTGCTCTGCTGATCCGTAACGATACCTCATTATCCAGGGCACATATTGAGGAGCTTTAGAACTATGCTGAGATAGCTTATCATTCCCGAGTGACGCCAGATAACCCAAGGATTTAAGATAGAGAAGATAAATATATATATTTTGTTTCACATCAAAATAGATATTGTTTGAAACCAGAGAAATATATTTTTACAACTAAAATTTGATGATAGGAAATTTCACTTACAACATTGTCTGGCCTTAAATGAACTCCAGAAATCATGAGAATTAGTAATTCAGATTTCAGGTATGGGAATTGTGCCCACCCAGGGATCTGGGGCTTCCGATTTCGTGGCAAAATCTTATTGGCCGGGGGGAATTTCCACCCAATCCACATACCTCGCTATATATACAACTGTCGTGCTAAAATTACTCAGTTGGGAGTTGACTTAGTAGATTGCTTGTGGAGTTCGAGAAGAACAGACCGTATAGAGACGTGACCCCTCCACCTTCCTCATCCAACCATCTGTCGTTGTCTATGAAGAGATTTGAGACTGTGAAAAGAACTTACACCGTATGAGCCACCAGATCACAGTCATTCACACAGAGCAAGTCACAGATCATGTTGGTGAGTACCTTTGTACTTGCGTTAAAGTGCCTAATGTTGACCCCCCCCCCCAGTAGTTTGGTAACGAATATAGACACCATCAGAGCAATCTCCCAAATGCCATCCGAAAGACCATGGTGAAATATAATGCAAGGAGTGTGGGTGCTGGAATGTCTGCCTGCTTAACACCATTTTCTACTGAGATAGGATCAGCCAGCTTTCCCCCAATGTTGATCACAGCCTTCATATCATCGTGAAAGAGCTTTAAGATGGTTATAAACTTGTCAGGATAGCCAAGCTTTTTCAGAATCTCCCACAAAGCATCCCTATTGATTGTATCAAAGGCCTTGGGTAAATCGATGAACACTTGATACAGACCCTTTCGATGTTCTATGCATTTCTCCTGCAGTTGCCTGGCTGGAAAAATCATATCGACTGTCCATCGACATCTTCTGAAACCACACTGCGACTCAGGCAGAACATCATCAGCAATATGCTCCAGCATTCTGTCTAGCATGATTCTACAGAGCACCTTGCTGATTACTGACAGAAAAGAGATGCCTCGATAATTTCCACATTCGTCTCTGCTACCCTTCCCCTTGTATAGCACCACCATCAATGCATCTCGCCAATCCTGCGGAACACACTCATCCTGCCAATCCTGCGGAACACACTCTCCTGCCAATCCTGCGGAACACACTCATCCCGCCAAGCAGTCTGCAACAAGTCAGCTAAGCGTTGCATCATTTTGGGTCCAGAACATTTAAAGATCTCTGCATGCAAACAATTCAGGTCAGGAGACTTTCCATTGTTCAGCTTATGGACAGCTGCTTCAGCCTATCGGAGAGAAGAAACCTCTGCCAAGATATCCTTGACAGGATTGCTAGGAATCGACCTAACAAATTCCTGATCAACGTAAGAAGATCTGTTCAGAAGGTCATTAAAATTCTCCCTCCATCTATGAAGAATGTCGGTAGGGTCTCGAAGAAGATCTCCACCATCTCTCGAGCGCAAAGGAGTGATAGGTGATCTGGATAGTCTGTAAACCACATGCAGTAGGCTGTATAAGACCTTGATATTGTTCGAATCTGAGGCATGCTGTATTTTCTCAGCTTTCTGCCTTCACCATTCATCCTGCATGTTTCGCAACCTCCTCTGCACCTCACGCTTGATTGCCTTAAACTTGTCCCTCAATCTATCTTCCATCAAACCACCCCCGAGATAAGCATGCAATGCCCTGACCTTTGAATCAAGCAGAGCCTGAATTTCTGTATCATTCTCATTGAACCAATCCTGATGTTTACGCTCACAATAACCTAATACTTTCTCACATACCTCATAGACATACTCCTTAAAAGCAGGCCAAGTGCTTTCACAGTCAATCTCTTCCATCTCCTTAACTAGTTTCTCCCTCACAATATTATCCCTAAGATGGGCAACATTAAGTCGCTTTGGGATAGCCACACCAGGTCCCCTCATCTTGGGCTTCACAACACACTTAATCTTTGCATGGACCAACCGATGGTCGGTCCAGCACTCTGCACCCCGCATGACATGAACACTGCAGATATCCCTCATCTCATGTTTTCTGACTAACACATAGTCTATCAAGTGCCATTGTTTGGAACCAGGATGCATCCAGGTCGTCTTGTATTTGTCCTTCTGCTGAAACACGGTGTTACCGATTTTAAAACCCATCTCTAAACAAAACTGCAACAATATCAGACCAATGCTATTACACTTGCCCACTCCGTGTTTACCCAGCACATCCCAGCTTTCAAAATCTCTTCCCACTCTAGCATTAAAATCTCCAAGAATGAAAATCTTATCAGCACAGGGAATGCGTCTAACTACACTGCACAAAGCAAGGTAGAAAGCAACCTTTTCATCTTCTGTTGCATCCATAGTGGGTGCATAGACACTCAAAAAAGTTGTATAATGGCTATTTACTAGAGGTAACCTCATAGTCATGATCCGGTTACTCACACCACAGGGAAGTTCTTCCAGGCTAGAAAGAATTGATGCCTTTATAGCAAAAGCCACGCCTGATTCCCTCTTACAGCCATCCGCTCTACCAAAATGGTGTAGGCCCCAGCCAACTCAGAAAACTGTCCCTCATCAGCCAGCCTGGTCTCAGACAGAGCAACTAGGTCCATGTCATAACATTGAAGTTCCTTAGATACAAGAGCAGATCTACGCTCTGGACGTGTTATTGCTGACGGCAAGTCAAGCAGTGTCTGCACATTCCAACAGCCGATAGTCATTGTCATATATTTCCTCGCAGTAGCATGATGACGACCAGGTCCAGGCTGTGGAGTCCTGAAACACCTACCGGGCCAGGCCCTGGAAGTTCCAGTTCCCTTATTGCCATTTACGTTCATAACCATATTTGCCAACTTCATTGAATGTTTTGCCATTATAGGCTACAGCCAGCCTTTTCTGCTATCAAGATACACGAGATGGTAAAAAGTGTATCTAATTTATATCGAGCAAGGCCAGTGCTTGAGGCTTTTTATAGTGAGGAAAGACTTTACACCAAGACAATCCCACTCTCTAAACAACTGCCACATTGATCCAAAAAAGAAGAGCAAGTCCACATCATTGGATGAAGCAGTCATCGCAGGTTTTATATCAGAGTTTTCCTTCTCCTAGAGAGGTTGCCTTCACCATGGCCTACATACATATATACATACATATATGCACATATACATATATCCACTTATATACATGCCCATATATGCACATATACATCCATATACATACATATGCATTTATACACATATTTATATGCATATATACACATACATATACATAGATGCACATACAAGCATATATATGCACATATACATACAAACACACATAAACACATACATATATACCTACATAAACACATAGATTTACATACATATATGTATACATGTTCATATATAAACATACATACATATGAATACATACATAGATACATAAATACATACATAGACACATAAATATATATACATACATATACACATAGATATACATACACATGTACATATATAAACATACATACACATATACATACATACATTCATACATAGATACATATAATGATGGCACATGAATTATTACATGCTTCCAGCATTTCAAGCCTACACGCGTCACAGTTTTTCCATTGCCACAGGACTATTTTTTATAGACAAATGCCTAAGGGAGTATCCATACAAAGATGATGTTACAGAGTTTTAGCTTTGTACGACAGTTAAATCTCTCTCTCGGTTCAAAATGTTGAGATCCAGCAACAAGCAAGAGTAAGATAGCCAGCAACAAGTCAAACTGCAGACCAGCTTAATGCAGGTACTGGTCTCCTGCTTTGCTTCCCCTAGACGGGTTGCCTTCACGGCTTACGGCAGCCCTCTTCATCCCACATACACATGGAAATAAACACATGTATGTAC
Source organism: Euprymna scolopes (assembly GCF_053919585.1). NCBI lineage: Eukaryota > Metazoa > Mollusca > Cephalopoda > Sepiida > Sepiolidae > Euprymna > Euprymna scolopes. The sequence continues at coordinate 75,385,445 of NC_136504.1, forward strand.
ACATACATGCATACATACAGATGCACGCAAACATACATATGCAAGTACACACAAATAGATACATGCCAGCATGTACATACACACATACATATACACATGTACATACATATGCACATACACGTACATGTAGAATATACATGGAGGAGCGTTCATAATAATGATGATAATGGTTAGTACGAATAAGTGAATTTAACATGAATAAAAAAGAAAAGCAATCCAATACACACAGCACGTAGAAGAGACAGACATTCGCTTTGTTGCTTGTACAACTTTAAAATTTAAGATGCGTACACAAAAGCACAAATGCTCAGCGTTCATGATGACAATGATGATGGTTGGTACAAATAGGTAAATTTAACATAATCAAAAAAGAAAAACAATCCAAATAAACACAGCACATATACACTTATACATATAAACATATATACACTTATACATATAAACATATATACACACATACATATATGCATATAATGATAGTAGATCAGTTATTACATGCTTACAGCCTCAGGCCTATACGCATCACAACTTTTCCATCGCCACAGGACTTTTTTTGTTTTTTATTTTAGATAAATGTCTGTACAAAGATATTATTGCTGAGTTTTAGCTTTGTACGACTGTTTAGTCTCTCTCTCTCGGTTCAAAATGTTGAGATCCAGCAATAAGCAAGAGCAAGATAGCCAGCAACAAGTCAAACTGCAGACCAGCTTAATGCTGGTACTGGTCTTCCGCTTTATGGTTTTTTAAATTAGAGATTTGCTTCTAGAGGGGTTGCCTTCACCACGGCTTAAGTGAGCCCTCTCCACCTCAATGCTATTCGGTCCATGTCTGGGATTTAGGTTGCTGGGCACCAGAGCATATTCCACACAGTGGTGGGTTATGCATGCCGCAGCTAACAGGGCCTAAGCTTCTCTGGAGGTTTCTGTCAGGGTTACCTCACCCATAGCCTTTAATTAAAGAACCTTAGCCCACAAGTTATACAGCATCGGACACACGCTGTTCATCAGAGTCCCAACAATAAATAAATAAAAACAACTCCAACACATGACAGGTAAAAACAGATGGTCATGAGTTGCTGTGTCTGTGCAAATCTCAAACAAAAGGAGCAACCAAAATGGAAGAACTCCCCAGCGATTGCGACGACGGTGATGATGGGTTCAATTAAATTAATTTAATTTGCTTTTACCTATTCATGTTAAAATCAATTTAAATAAATACATAAAGAAAAATAATACATGTCCGACAAAAAAAAAAAAAAAATATATATATATAAATGAACAGTGGATATACCCATAACACCATCAACTATATTGAACCAACTCCCCTTCTTCTTCTTCTTAATAATAATAATAATAATAATAATAATAATAATAAATATATTTATATTTATAAAAAAATAAAAATAAAAGTAATATCATGATCAAAAATAAGCTTGGAAAAAAAATACTTTAATTTGATAAGCATACACTTTCCCCCAAACAACATATTGCATAAAATATTTAATAAAAATACTATAAAGCTCAGCTACAGTTGCATAGATAATTTAGAAAGAATAATAAAAAAAAAAACAATGGGAAATTTTTTTAAAAATCCGATACTTGTAAATTCCTATATTCAACTTGCTCTCTTTGTCTACATGAAATATTTTTTATCACATTGTCTACATGAAATATTTTTTATCACTATTTTACACCATCTTACGGAAGCAAATTACCTTATTATTATTAAAGGAATAATGGTGGTAATAATAATAATAATAATAATAATAATAATAATAATAATAATAATATTCTATTTATCCTTTATCCCATTAATAATAATTATAAAATAATAGTTATTTATCTTTTATTCCATTAATAATAATAATAATAATAATAATAATAATAGTTATTTTCCTTTATTCCATTAGTAATAATTATACAACAACAAAAAATACATATACATATATTTTTTCCTCAACTAGTAATATTTAGTATAAATGATAATAACGGTTACTTATCTTTTATTCCATTAGTAATAACTATGAAATAATAGGGTTTTTTTACTTTATTCCTTTAATAATAATAATAATGAAAATAGTTATTTACTGTTTATATCATTATTAATAAATATAAAATAATAGTTATTTATCCTTTATTCCTAATAATAATAATACTTATTTATCTTTTATTTCATTAGTAATAATAGTAAATATAATAATTATCTATCCTATCAACTTTTACTAATTATTTACTAACACACCTGGGTGCTCGGTGTTGCCCAGGTGTTTGGAGGTATGTGTTGAGCAAAAAATAAAAAATAAATCAAATAAAAAAATATAAAAGTAGCAGTAGGTAGGCAGGCTCAAACCTGTGACATAAAGGTGGAAAAGAAAGTGAAAGAAAATCTGACATCTTACTGCTACTCCATGATGCGACTGGAAATTTGGAACGTTAAAATTAGGCAAAGTCAATTCAACTGATACGATGACTTGCAAAAATGGCTCGAAAAACAATCGACCTCTCCTTGGAGAAAACTGTCATGTTGGGGGTGAAGGAATTAATGTTTTTAGCCAATTTTTTAATATTTGTCGTCTGAGACAACGAGGTTTAAAATTATATCGATCTCGTGAAAATCTGTTGCCTCTGTCGAAAGTTTTAGGCATAAATACATACATACATTTAAACAGACAGGTGACATTTATATTATAGATTATAAAGCTATAATCATTATCCCTTTCATTTATATAAAAGATCATATCTTAAATTTATTGGACATATGTATCAACTTTCTTTTAAACTGGGTGTATCTTTGCTCTATCTAGCACTACCGCATTAGTTAGATACAACAGAACTTCTAAGCGATGTATGACTGCATTAGCATGTGCAATAAATGAGCCTCCGTAATGGGGAGGGGGTCACCTCAAACACACAAAAAAGGATTATAATTTCAGAAAGTATCTCCACTCCCATTGCGCCTACTCTCCTGCCCGATCTGGAATCACTCAACACCGATAAATGAAGCTCGCTTTGTAGTTTCCAGCTTCACGTGCACACAACATTATGCGAGAACGCACATAATAAAATGTTGGCCGCCATCTTTGTTTTTCCATTTCTCTGCCTGAAATCACTCGCTGAGCACCCACAGTAAGACTTGTTTTTTCTTAGCTTCTAACCACATGCCTCCTTGATCTCAAGACCATATTTCGTAGTCTCTCATCCACTGTGGCAGTCGCCTCTTCCTACTTGGCCTCTGAGGTGTCTCGTACTCCTCCTGTTGCTGCACATTCCCCTCTATTGCTTCGCCTTCCACTGGTCTGATGTCGAGAATATGCCTCGGTACTCCGTCCACCACAATATTGTTTCTAGTGTTCCTCCCAGTCACGCGACCTCTACTCCATTGTGTGGTGCAGCGTGCCCCCGGTGGCTTCACCCATACCTCATCCCCGAGTTTAATGGTTCTTGTGGCCTCTGCTTCTCTACTTACCGGCTCAACCTTGGGATGTCTCCAGGAATATGTGAACGTTGACAGTTGTGGAACCATCTCTGGCACTTGTCCCAATCTAGGCGACATATTATACCAGAAGACAGCTTGCTCAGGTGAGGTGCCTCCTCTTCCCGCAACTGCCTTTATGGTGCAGTGGTTTCTCTCCATGATCTGTTGCCACTGAGTCTGTAGGCAGCTCTGAATAATTGTTGTATATTCCACCTCCTCATTACTTCCGTCGCTACTGACTTGAATGCGGTCACGTTGTCGGTTAACAACTCTTCCAGAAGCCACCATGTCTACGTGAAGCTTCAAACAAAACTCCTGCATCAGCTCAACTAGCATCCCAAGCCTGCGCTTCACTAACATCTCTGCTGCCCCTTTTGTTCTTATCCTTTTTTCGCTTGAAATGAGGGACTTTAGCCAAGCAAACACCGTAGCAGAGACTGTTTTGATACAGATGTCATGTAGTCCCCATTTCAAGGCCAGATTGACCCTTTTGATTATCGCATCTAATTCCGCTACATTGATGTGGCTGACATCATTCTTCTTCCTTAACCAGGCCGCATCTTCTGCAACCACTCCTCCAACTTCCAAAACGACTCCTGTTGCAATGCGGCTTGCATCACACCACACGACTCCATCCAATGTTTGCGGCACGTTCCAGGTTACCTGGACTGGGTCTTGCCGTTCTGCTTCTTTCAGGAGCTCTTCCATCATGGCGACCGTTCTTCCTCCCACTTTATCATTCCATCCTCTTCCTTCGGCATGCCTCTTTATGTAGCTGCATGCTGATCTAAGCCAGCTAGCAACGGGGTAATGTCTGATCAACTTCCCGCATATGGAAAAAAAGTTCCCGTCTGTTGAGCTCTTGCTTCAGTTGAGGGATCTCGTTTCCCCTGCGAAACTCTAGGCTGCCCGACGCACCTCGTTTCAGCCTTAGCCCCAAAGCAGCCCCTCCATCTAATTTTTCAGGTGCTTTGGCGACCAACCCAAACCTCTTCAAATGAGCCACCATCTCCTTGGCAGTTACCAGAGTCTCATTCACCAGAATGTTGTCTATGTATGAACTCACTGCCCCATCTCCTTTGTCTATTGTCTCCAGAATCTTCCTGAGGATAGTTGACATGATCTTGGGTACCGAATTCAACCCGAATCCCACTCGCATAAGGCAGTAGGTTTTGCCTTTGTACCTGACTAACTGGTATTTCCAGAGCTTCTTGGTGATGTGGAGTTGCAAATAGGCAGATTTTAGATCTACCAACGTAGACGTGCCATTCATCTGCCTCCATTCTCTAATGGTCTCACTGCACACATCTATGGTGTCGCCTCCAGTATGGCATTTAACATGTTGGTTCAGCTCTCGGAAATCCAGGACCGATCTTACTTTCCATTTAGTTGGTTGCAGAACGGCCATCAACTGCAAAATGCCTGACTCAACATCATCCGTCCAAGGCAGCAGTATACCCTCCTCAATCCATCGGTCGACTTCTTGTTCAAACTCCTTTCTCACCCCTCCTCTAAGCGAATTAGTGTAGCACACCACCCTGTTTGTCAGCGATGGCACTTGATGTTTCCATGCCCACTCCACAGTCCACTGCTCTCCGTCGAATTCGGCTCGGAAGTCCTGATCTTTGATCGACATTTTTCTTTCCTCCCCGTTGTTGCATGTGATGGTAATGCCTCCAAGTCGGCATATAACATCCATTCCAATGATGGCTTGGATGCCAGGCACCAGATGATCGGTGACAATTGCATGGACCCTCATCCGGTGTTCAGCAATATCAATAGTAATGGTCTTCCTCCCTCGACACTTCACTCGCGACTCATCGAATGCCACTACTTAACCCTTCCCTTTCCATCTTCCGACCAGGGTCGTGTGCACCATGGTAGTGGTACAGCCAGTGTCGATCAGGGCCATAACTCCCCGTCCTTCCACCACGATCTTCTGCTTGGGCATCTGCTGCGAGTGTGCCACTATTCCCGAATCGGGGCAGCCGCTGGCGCGTCGGCTTCCCCTTGCCAGTTTCCCGAACTCGTGCATTTCACTGCTAAATGGCCTCTCCGATTGCATTTATAACACACTGTCCGTTGCAAGAACTTCCTGCAGTCTCTTCTCATGTGTGGTCCTCCACATTCGAAGCATGCCACACTCGGGTTCGGCAGACTCCTGCCCACATCCTGCTGTACCGTTGCTGTTGTCCCTCCAGACTCCGTGGGCTGGGTGCTCACCAAGATCTTTGCAGTTTTGACCAGCTCACTCACATCCAGCGTCTCCACTCCCGGGACCTGCTGCAAACATTTCGATATCTCTTCTGGGAACCCGGTAATGAACGTCATTTTGACTACGTGACTCGTGGCGTGTCCCCTGATGCCCGGCAACTCAACCAATCTCCTTATCTCATTCGCGTAGACATCAACAGATTCACCAGACCACCTCTTCTCCTTCAACTTATTAAAGGCCTCGAAAGGCCCCTCTGCAAAAGCTTCGATCAGTCGACCTTTGATGGCGTCCGCGTCACCCTGTTCTTGCTCGCTGAGCTCCAAATAGAGGGCCAGCACGTCCCCTTCTAGAAACAGTGGTATTACTGCGGCAACATCATCCACCTTTTGAATCCTTGCCACAAGGTCCACTTTTTTAAGTCACGCCACCACATTACCGTCGCCATTAAAAGGCTTAATCATGTTGCTTATGCCTGCATTGGCCATCGCCGAAATAGCTTGAGTCTCCGTAATGATGGGGGGGGGGAGGGTTTCACCTCAAACACACAAAAAAGGATTATAATTTCAGAAAGTATCTCCACTCCCGTTGCGCCTACTCTCCTGCCCAATCTGGAATCGCTCAGCACCGAGAAATGAAGCTCGTTTTATAGTTTCTAGCTTCACGTGCACACAACATTATGCGAGAACGCACGTAATAAAATGCTGGCTGCCATCTTTGTTTTTCCTTTTCTCGGCCTGAACTCACTCGCTGAGCACCCACGCTAAGACTTCTGTTTTTCTTAGCTTCTAAGCACAATAAATTTTACTGCTGACCTTTATTGAGACTTGTTTAACTTCTGTTTGTTATTTATTTTATATTATTATATTTATATTATATGTTATTTCAGTTTTTCTTTCAACCTCTGTAATATTCCCCCACCCCCACTTTTTTGTTCCTTTTATTTTCTTCCTCTTTTAACAAACAATCTCCTCACGTCTTTTTAATTTTAATTAATTTCTTTCTTTCTATTCTTAATCTTTAATTATAATTCTAACGACATATAATCTATATTTCTCCCCCACCCCTCTACTTCTGTTTTCCATTTCCTTTATTTCCCTTCCAATCCTTCCTCTCTATCCAGCACTCTTGGTTTATTTTGATGCTCATTTGTAATTTAAAAGAATCTTTCTTTTAATTTTATTTTGACTTGAATTGCCCAGAGATCGGCAGGATAGTATTACTGTCCTGCCAATTGAAACAATTTATAATGATTTAAGCAAAAATACACACACAAACACACACAATATATATATATATATATATATATATATATATATATAAAAAGGAACAAACCGTATTATGTGTTCATCAACGTTTCGTCATCATTTCGAGACTTCCTCTGGATGAAGTCTCGAAATAAAGATGAAACGTTGATGAACACATAATACAGTTTGTTCCTTTTTATTTCTCTATTTTGTCGGAATACTATTTCCATTATTTTCATCATATATATATATATATATATATATATATATATATATTTGGGCTCATGGATTTTAAATGACTGAGGGAGTGGCACTCGCCTGACAAGACGTTGCAATCATCATATATATTTATATATATATTTATATATCTATATCTATATATATAAAAATGTAAATTTGGTTCGTTAAAAGTGAATAAAACCATATTTCTACGTTACCAATTTATTTGAAATTTTCAGACAACCCATCTTTAGAGTCGAGGGATGTTTTTATGTCATTAAAATAAATTTACCTCACGAATTATTAAAATATTAAATAAAATATAAATATTTTTCGAAGTCGTTTCTGCGAGACTTGCCCGGTTTTATTTTTGGTAACTTCCGTTTCAAGTTCTCTTGAATTACCAGATAAGTGAAAAAAAAAACAAACTTACTCGTGCAGAGAGTGATCCGTGTTGAAATAATAACGTTATTATTTAAAAAGCCATTCTTAACATGGGGAAGGGAGGGTGTTTTGTACCTATTCTGTACTTTAACCTTATAATTGAATAAAAACATATCATAAAACTTTAATTAAACGTGGAAATACGATTTTAAAAAAATAGTGCGGATCACTCTCTGCATTATCACACACACACACAAAAAAATAATCCCATATTTTAAAAATTTAAATTCATTTATGTACTTATTTATGTTAAGGCTTTTCACTCATGAAACATTACGTTTTAATTGTTTAGTTTCTTTTCACGGCATTATTTATATAAAAAAGTTTGTTTTAACTTTTTCTAAACTGTTTCATTTTTATGACATGCCTCAATGTATTATAAACACCCTAACCTTCCCATGTTAAAAAAAAGAAAAAAAAACGCCCTTCCATAAACCTCAAAAGCCGTTCTTAATATGGGGAGGTTGGGGGTGTTCATTCCGAAAGCCGTTTTAACATGGTTAGGCGTTTATAATATGCTGGGGCGAGTCGTAAAATTAACGAAGTTGCTATCTATTATTTATTGCAAAAATTGCTTGAAATTTATTTATTTGACAAAACAAAATTACAATTTGGTACTCCTTGGGCGTTGAGTTCCATGGCGACCAGCAGAAAAAAATAATAGTCGTTCCCTTAGTCCCCCACCCCACCCCGCACATAACATATTTTATTTACTGACGTTGCTGTAACTAAACGATTATTTGTCACATTTACAAACATTTATTTATTTATTTATTTTGAAAAAAGTTTTACTTTTTATGAATATTAAAAGAAAAATGGGTACTCATGCAGAGAGTGATCCATGCTGAAATAATAACATTATTATTTAAAAAGCCATTCTTAACATGGGGAGGGGAGGGTGTTTTGTACCTATTCTGTACTTTAACCTTGCAATTGAATAAAAAAAAAACATATCATGAAACTTTAATTAAACGTTGAAATACGATTTAAAAAATGGCGCGGATCACTCTCTGCATTAGCACTAAAAAATGTTACTAAACATTTATTAATCATTTCTCACTTTTACAAACATTTGATTGTAAATTTCGTTTTAAATGACGACTTTTATAGACTTTTTTTTTAAATTCCCCCCCCCCCCAATTGTGTTTATTCCGAAATCCGTTGTTAACAGGGAGAGGTTGGGGGTGTTTATTCTGAAAGCCGTTCTTAATATTTGTGGAGGTGGACCTAATGTAAAAAAATAAATAAATTTACAAAAAAAACTAAATCATTTACTGATAACTTCTCACTTTTACAAATATTTTTTAATTTACATGTGCGGATGAACAAATTGTTGAATAGCGCGAAAACAAAACGTTTTTGTAATAAACTTCGGGATAATTTTTTGGGTAAATATTTACATTTAGGTCCACCTCCACAATTTTCTTTTTTAAATGACGACTTTTATTGATAAATAAATTTACTTCTTCGCAACTTTTATTGATAAATAAATCTACTTCTCTGCCACGGGCACTAAACCCCTCCTTTTTTTTTTAATAGTATTTTCGGGTGGGTATGCTGACAACAAATGTCAGTTAAATTTTGCAAATAGCCCCCCCCCCCTCCAAAAGTGGTGTTTATTCCGGAAGCTGTTCTTAAGATGAGGAGGTTGGGGGGGGGTGATTATAAAGTGGACCTAATCTAAAAAAAAAAAAAAAAAAATTTTTACGCGCACATAAGCAACTACTTTTTATTAACTTTTTTTTTTTTTTACCTTTTTATTTAAAAATTAGTAAATTTCAATGAATAGAATAATAAATCATTTATCATTAATATGTGTTTTTGGTTTTGTGTTGAATGAAACTTTTTTTTTTTTCATCACAACAATAATGAACCAATTTAAATCTTCCGGCATGCGTTTAAGGGTTACAAAATTATCAATAAATCGTTTAGTTACTAAGCCAACGTCAGTAAATAAAAAAAAATGTTACGTGCACATGCATTAGCCTTGACTGGGGGGGGGGATAAGGGAGCGACCATTAAATAATTATGCTGGTCGCCATGGAACTCAACGCCCAAGGAGTACCTTAAGTGGCACTTATACACTTCTGTTATCGTGCTATTTTTTAAAATAGTATTTTCATGTTAAATTCAAATTTTACAATATGTTTTTCTTTTATTAATTTGTTAAGTGAAAGTACAGATAACCCGGTCGGTTTCTAATGTGAGGAAAATCTAGCCTCCCCCCGCAAAAAAAAGGGGTACTCTGGATAATAACAAAACATTAAAATTGCCGCAGTCTCGAAAGATTTCTTCTCTACTGAACGAGGAAACAAAGGGTGAAGTGTAGTTCACCTTCTGTTTCTCTCCCCCTCTCTCTTCCTCTCTTAATATCTCTCTCTATCCATCTCTCCCTTTCTCTCTCTCAATCTATCTTTCTCTCTATATCACCCTATCCATCTCTCTTTGAGCCCCTTTCTCTAACTCCCTCTATTTCTCTCCTTTCCTCTGTCTCATCCCTCTCTGTTTCTAACTCTCACCCTCTCTCTGCTTATCTATCAATCCCTTTATCTCTCTATCTCCTTCTTTCTCTATTTTCCTCTCACTTTCTCATTTCTATCTATATATCTTCCTCTCTATCTGTCCATCTCTAATCCCTCATCCTATTTTAGTCTCCT